>NW_020174268.1:16008880-16220229 GCF_003031525.2 Neophocaena asiaeorientalis asiaeorientalis
TTGGGTCTCCAGGATTCCTGGAGTTTCTCTTTTCCTTCAAGGCTCCAGCCCCCATGACAGCTTTGAACACTGCTTTTCTGGTTTGTTTAAAAGATGTGAAAACTTTGTGACAGAATTTTCCAAACGGATCTCTGGAAATAGTCAAAATGTAAGCAAGTTTTAGAATATTCTTCTAGTAGTGATGTGGAAGGTGGCTTTTGGAAGGACAGATCTCTGAAAGGACTCAAAGCATAAAAATGTTGCATCATTATATCCTGTCCTATTTGTTATCATTTATTTTTTATTTTTAGCAATGCTGTACAAGAATGTGATGCCACATGGTTTTATAATGAAAAATAGCTTCAATTGCTTTTTTATTTTTATTCTTTTGGTATAGAACATTATGTATTGACTTCCAACTTTAATAGAACAGAGGATTCAGGTCCCACATATATCTTTATGTCATATTTTTTAGTTACATCAATATTCAATGAAGGGTTGCCGGTGTTGAGTTAGTCTCATTATCAGGAATAAAAACCAGCTTCACACTATCTACCTCATGACTGTCCCATGGCCAAGGATGATTGTACAATGTTTACTATTCTAAAATGCATCTTAAAAAGTTGTTAAAGTTCTTAAGATGGAAAAATGAGCTTCAGAATTGACAAACGCCTATCTACTGATGAGCTTCTCAGCAAAGTGATTTGATGGGATATTTTGATGAGAGATTTCCCACTCTTGGACCCCTAGGTGTCTTCCTCTCCGTGGCTTATTGGTTTCCCCAGAGAGGGAATCTTCTAAACTCTCACCTGTGGCTGTTGTTCTGGGAAATAGAAGCACATCTCAGAACTAGTACATTCCTAAATTGAATTCTTGCTCTTCCCCCGCAAAACTGCTCATCCTTCAGTCTTCTCATTTGTTAGTGACAAATATATAGTCTCTTATTCTAAAATGCTGGTGTCATTCTATTTTTTAAAAATTGATTTACTTATTTTATTGAAATATAGTTGATTTACAGTGTTTCAGGTGTACAGCAAGTGATCAGTTATATATATATATGTATGTATATATATAATTTTTCAGGTTCTTTTCCATTACAGTTTATTACAAGATATTGAATATAGTTCCCTGTGCTATATAGTAGGTTCTCATTATTTACCTATTTTATTTATAGTAGTATATATCTGTTAATCCCCAAACTCCTAATTTATCTCTCCCCACCCTTTCCCCTTTGGTAACCATAAGTTTGTTTTCTATGTCTGTGAGTCTATTTCTGTTTTGTAAATAAGTTCACTTGTATCATTTAAAAATGCTGGTGTCATTCTTAATGCTTCTCTCTCTCCCATACTCCACAACGCAATGACTGAGAAATACTGTTGGTTGTACCTTCAGTATAGATCTAGAGACTCACCACTTCTCAGCCCTTCCATTACCACTCTGCTACCATTCTGGTCCAAGCCACCATAGTTTCTCCTCAATGACTGCCATAGCCCCTCCCCAGTCTCTATGATTCTTCCCTTACTCCCAGCACTGCTTGCCCCCTGCCCTCACCACCCACAGCCCGTTCTCAACCCAGCTGTAAGAGTGATGCATTTCAATTACAAGTCAGAGCATGTCAGTCCCTGCTTAACATCTTACAGTAGCTCCCATCTCACTTGGAGTGAAAGCCTGAATTCTTACAATGGCTCCCAAGCCCCAGATGATCAGGACCTTTCCGACTTTCTTTCCTACCTCTTTCCCCCTCACTCCCTGCACTCCACCCTTTGCTCTCCCTGTTGTTCCTCAAACACTCCAGGAAACAGGGCCTTTGCTCCAGCCGACCCCCTCCTGGCATGCTTGTCCTTCAGAAATCTACATAGTCAACTCCTTCACTTTTAGTCTTTGCCCAAATGTCTCCCCCTCAATAAGCCTGACCACTTTATTTAAAATGATGCCACATCTTCTTCATACCTGATTCCCCTTACTTTGCTTTGTTTTGTTTTTCCTTTAGCACTTATTACCTTCCAACATACTACAACATATTTTATTTCTTTATTGTCTGTCTTCCTCTACTTTCTAGGGATAATTGTTTTGTTCACTGGTGTGTAACAGTTGAGTAGTTGCTTAATAAATATATGCTGCAGAATTAATAAATTCACAGGATATATTCCCTCTTAAGGATTCAAGATAAGATTTAATGAATATGTACAGTGTAACCAAAGATTTATGCACATTATCTCATTTAATCTTATGTATAACCCGATGAAGTAACACTCTCTGTACTTGACAAACGTGCAAACATTTAAGGAAATTTTTCTGAAGGTTCTTAATTAATTGTGGAAGGTGGAATCTGAATGCTGGTAACTAAACCCCACATTTTCCCCATTATGTCATGTTGGCTTCAACTCTTAAACCATCCAAGCTCAGCTCCCTCCTCTTAATTACCACTGTGTCTATAAGTGCCCAATCCAAGATGGTAGCCACTAGGCATACATGGTTATTAAGCCCTTGAAACGTGGCTAGTCCAAATAAAGATGAAAAACACATAAGATTTCAGACAGTATGAAAAAGAATTAAAATATCTTTTTTTTTTTTTTTTGCGGTACGCAGGCCTCTCACTGTTGTGTCCTCTCCCGTTGCGGAGCACAGGCTCCAGACACGCAGGCTCAGCGGCCATGGCTCACGGGCCCAGCCGCTCCGCGGCATGTGGGATCCTCCCAGACCGGGGCACAAACCCATGTCCCCTGCATCGGCAGGCGGACTCTCAACCTCTGCGCCACCAGGGAAGCCCCGAATTAAAATATCTTGATGAGAATTTTAAAGTATTTATTATATGTTGAAATAATATTTTAGATGTGTTGGGTTAAAGTATGTTATTAAAATTAATTTTACCTCTTACGTTTTTTGATGTGACTTCTAGAAAATTTGAAACTTCATAATAGCTTCTGTTACATTCATACTGGATAGTGTTGATCCAGACCATTTGTCCTTGGCTTTGTGATCACAAGAATTCACACTTTCATCTTTCTTCAGTTAAAGGCAATGAAATCTCTGAAAAAAAGGAAGATAACCTCTGGAATAAAATTTCCAAGAGCTGTCATTAAAATGAAAATGCCATTAAAATGAAAATGTCATAGATATGTTTGTTTGAAGATCATAGATAGGTTTGTTAAATTATCTCTGAAAGGGCTAACTAGGTTTATGGTTTTGATCTGGGAAGGATTAAAAATATTGCAACCTCAGGCACTGCCAGGGAATATAAAGTGGAGACCTGGGAAATTTCAATAATCGAATAAACAAAATAGACCACTTGTTGGTGTCATTTTAGAAGAAGATGTAACCATGGCATGAAACTACATTTATGGTGATCTCTGCGTTGAGAACTAGTGAGTTATCTCTGAGTGATTTACACAATCCAGAAGCCCCCATCGCTTGATGCTGTGTAGATAGGGCTATAGGTGTGATGTGCCAGAAACCACTTTTGTTGCCTAAACTTGCTTAAATTGGATGTTTTGAAGGTTGTTCAAATATTTTCATTTTCCTCAGGAAGATTTGGAATGAGAATTTATATATCATTTAACATGTGTGCTTTTCAAGTGAATCCATTCTATTGTCATTCTCTAAGTAGGTATCCTTTTTGTGCCAAATATCTGAAAATGGGAGGCAGAGGGAAGAAATGCAGAAATATATAGCAATACCTTTGTATTTGAAAGCTGGCTGAATTGTAATTTTGCTATTAGGAAGTAAGAGATCAGAGATAGTTCTTTATTGACTAAATTTGTTATTTTTTGTTTAGTTTAGTTTTGTTTTGTTTTTTTGGCCATGCCTTGTGGCAGGTAGGATCTAATATTTCCCCGACCAGGGATTGAACCTATGCCCCGTGCAGTGGAAGCACGGAATCCTAACCACTGGACTGCCAGGGAATTCCCAACTAAATTTTTTTTTAAAAGGAAAAGGAGAAAAATATCTAACATCCAATACTCAAGCTGTTTATCATTCATTAAGAGAATCTAGAAATTTCTTAAGGAGTTAAGAGTTAAAGAATCACAAAGTTAAATTCAGTCAATATTCAAGCCTCCAGAAACACTCTGTGAGGGGAGGACAGGCATGCTACGGAATATTCTAATGGTGATCCCCACGGAGGAGTTTCCTTTTGGGATATGTGGGGCACAGCTACAGGATGGCACAGCCCTGAAGAACCACGTCACTGGAAGACTGGGCAGGCTGTCTGCTGGCATTCCGGATGGGCACGTGCAACTGCTGACCTTGTGGTCATCTCTATGTTGCTCTAAATTTTCTTGGAACAGTTCTGGTCTCATGCAATCACTTATTTTCCTCAATGTGAGTCAATGGATATATAATTAAATGTTATCTGATACAGGTCTTTTTTCTAATGAAATAAAATGTTATTTAAAGCACATGTGAAACCTGTACTAAAATGCTTAATGTGTGTTACATATATAAGTAACCTTTATTACTAAAGGGATCTTTGGTTATCCATCACTTTGCAACTCATTCAGATATGAGGAAGAATTTTTTTTTTTTTGCGGTACGTGGGCCTCTCACTGCTGTGGCCTCTCCCGTTGCGGAGCACAGGCTCCGGACGCGCAGGTTCAGTGGCCATGGCTCACGGGCCCAGCCGCTCCGCGGCATGTGGGATCTTCCCGGACCGGGGCACGAACCCGTGTCCCCTGCATCGGCAGGGGGACTCTCAATCACTGCGCCACCAGGGAAGCCCAGGAAGAATTTTTTTAATAAAGCCAGTTTTAGATTTACAGAATGATTGCAGACATAATACAGAGAGTTCCCATACACCTCACACCCAGTTTCCCTTATTACTAACATCTTACATTAGTGAGGTACATCTGTCACAACTAATGAACCGATATTAAAACATTATTACAGCTAAAGTCCATAGTTTATTCAGATCTACTCAGTTTCTCCCTCATGTCATTTTCTGTTGTAGGATCCCATTCAGGATTTCACATTAGATTATTTATCATGTCTCCTCAGGCTCCTCTGGCTTGTGACAGTTTCTCGTACTTACTTGTTCTGGCTGACCTTGACAGTTATAAGAATTACCAGTTATGTATTTTGTAGATGGTCCCTCAGCTGGGATTCTTCTGATGTTCTCCTCGTGACTGAAAATGAGTTTTGGGAGGAAAACCAGAGAAGTAAAGTACCATCCTCATCAAGTTGTGTCAAGGGTACATACCATCAGTATAACCTATTCTTGATGTTGACCTCGATCACCTGACTGAGGTAGCGTCTGTCAGGTTTCTCCACTATAATTAATTATTATTTTTTCTTTCCATACTGTACTCTTTGGAAGAAAGTCACTATGTGAAGCTGACGCTTAAGGGTAGTGAGTTATGTTCCATCTTCCTGAGGGCAGAATATGCACATGAATTATTTAGAATTCTTCTGCTTGGGAGATTTGTCTATTCTCCCTTGTTTATTCACTTAAGCAATTTTATTATTGTAGAGTCATGTATATTTATTTTACACTACTATATTTATCTTGTTGCTCAAACTGTTCCAGCTTTGGTTATTGGAAGCTCTTTTGGTTGGATTCTATGTCCTTTTTATATACTCCTATCATTGCATTTTTAAAAAATTTTTGAAATTTTCTTAATTTTTGGCATTAACTACAATATGCTCTAGGCTCATTTTGCATGTCTTCTGGCCCAGTCCCAGAATCAATCATTTCTACAAGGAGCTCTGGTTCCTTTTATTGGATAATTGTATTCGAAACCAAGATCTGGGTGGTAGGTATGTTTGTTGCCACTGGAGTGTTTGCCATTACTTCTAGGCCCTCTCAGCTGACAGGGCATGGAGATACATATGTACATACCAACCTGTGTATGTACACACATCTATAATTATTCTATACGTAATCAGCTGTATCTGAATTAAGTTAAACATGAGTTCATACTGATGTCTCCATCTCTAGTCCATTACCACAGTCCTTCTAGCCTCCTTCTCTTGTCACCTGCCACTTCCCACTCCAAAAGTGAGAAACCTGGCTCTCACTATTCCGCATCCATTTACTTAATTGCTCAATTCCAGTATACTGGTTTTAGAGCTGTTGACCCATATCCCCACGGGGAAAACTTCATCAGCTCGAGTACAATGCTTATGTATAATTCCTTTTGCCTTCAGTCTTAAGAACCATTCCCTTCCAAAGTTATTTAGGTCAGCATCTTATTCTTTCACTTTCTTCAGTGAAATTGTTTCATACATTCATAATGTATTTAGATTCTTTGGTCACATTCTGCATTCCATCCTGGGATCCCTTATCTCCCAAATGACTTTTTAAAAATTTGTATACATTAAGGTTTACTCTTTGTGCTATAAAGTTCTCTGGGTTTTGACAAATGCTTAATGTCTTATATTCACCATTAAAGTATCATACAGAATAGTTTCACTCCCTGTGAAATTTCCTATGCTTCCCCTAGTCAACTTTCCACCTCTCCTCCAAGTTCCTGGCAACCACTGACCTGATTACCATCTCTATAGTTTTGCCATTTCCAGAATGTCATCTAATTAGAATCATACATTATGTAGCTTTTTAAGACCCAGCATTATGTAGCTTTTTAAGACCTGGTTGTTTAACCTTTTAAATGTAACACATATAACTACAGATTTCCCCTTTAGCATTGCTTTTGCTGCATCCTATAACTTTTGGTATCTTGTGTTCTCATTTTCATTTATCTCTAAGTATTTTCTACTTTCCCTTGTGATTTCTTCTTTAATCCATTGGTTAAGAGTGTGTTGTTTAATTCCACACACTTGTGAATGTTCCAGTTTCATTTCACTTGAAAAGAATGGTTATTGTACTGTTTTTGATTAGTGTTCTGTATATGTGTGTTAGTTTTAGTTGGTTTATTGTGTTGTCCAAGCCCTCTATTTCCTTCCTCACCTTCTGTCTGGTTGTCCTATCCATTATTTAGATTGGGTATTAAAGTTTCCAAGTATTACTAGAGAGCTATCTATATTTCTTCCTTCAATTCTGTTACATTCCTCTCAGGGAAGCTCTACTGGTAATGAATTCCTTACCAGGTGAGAAAGTCTTCATTTCCCTTTCACTTCTGAAGGATAATTCACTGGATACAGGTCTCCTGGGACGAACCGAGGCCACCTCGCAGGTGCTGGAGGGACAACTGATCTCACTGTCCACACGTTAGGGTTGCTGTATCCTTGGACCTTGACGGGTTGGACTAAATTTCCCACCAAACGGTCCTGTGGAAGGCTTCTGGATTTGCTGCCTGTACATGTCCAGTTCGCCTCTCTGTCTGTTCCACGGCAGTCCTGCCCCTGCACAGGCTTTGGGCCAGAGGTGTTCACCCTGAGGTGAGGGCCGTGGGGAGGGGTGGACAAGGCGTTGGCGAGGACTGGGGTCTCCGTGATGGGTGGCGTGGGGCGAAATCCTTGAGAATGAAGTCCGGGACCAGCACCCTCCAGCACCCAGAGCACCCAGGTGTCTCTCATCCCAGGACTCCCCACCTGAGCATCGTAGAACCCTGAGATCCCGCGAGATCCCGCGAGATCAGGCTTCCTCTGGGAAGAGAGGGTGCAGCGGCAGAGCCTCGGGCCTGAGTTCACGGTTTCGTGAGCTGCCAGCGGTGCTTGCAGAACCCCAGCTCATCCTCTCCCGGCGACTCCCCACGCACCCGAGGCCACATAGCACCCCCCAAAGCTCCAGCCGTGCCCTGTTTGCCCTCCTGGGGAGCCCAGCTCCGCGCGCCCAGGCCAAGGCCCATCCGGGGCCTGCCCGCGACCCCGGGGAAAAGGAATAAATAAATGCTTTTGCTGCTTTCCGGGAGAAGTGGGCTGGATGTCGGAGAGTTGTTACCATCGGTTCTCTGCAGGTAAGGCCGCCCACCTCCCGCCACCTCCTGGACGCTTTCAAGGTTTTCTGTTTGCCTGTGGCTTTCTACAGTTTGAATATGGTATATTTAGGTGTGGGCTTTTTCTGGATTTGGGGGTTTTTTGGGCTTTGAGTTTGTTTATTTGCTTGTTTTGTGGTTCCTCTGAGCTTCCTGGATCTGGGGTTTAGTGGCTGTCATACATTTTGAACTTTTAATTCTTAAAATTTATTTTTAAATTTTATTTTTTAAAATAAATAGGTTTTTTAAATTAAAATTTATTTTTGCTCTTGTTTCTCTTTATTATTCACCTGGTATTTCCATTATGCATAGTTGTGCCTTTTGTACTTGTTCTGTTCATTGTTATTTTTATTATTAATATTTTATTTTTGATTTCCAGTTTGGGAACTTCTGACCTGTATTCAAGCTCACTGACTCAGCTGTGACCAGTCTACGGTTGAGCTCGTCCAAGGTAATCTTCATTTATATTACAGTGTTTTCGATTCTGGGATTTTCTTTTGGTTCTTTCTTAGAGTTTCTGTCTGAGACGCATCTCTTCTTGCATGTTGTTTAACTTTTCCATTATAGACCTTAAAATATTAGACTTATTTTTAATGACTGGACAGTTCTAATATCTGTGTCATTTCTGAGGTTGGTTCTGTTTTTTGCTTTGGCTCTTCAGACTGTTTTTTTCTTGCCTTTTGGAGTAATTTTTTGTTGAAATCTGGACACAGTGTGTTGGGTAATAGAAACTGAGGTCAGTAGGCCTTGAGTGTGAGGTTTTATGCTAACCTGGCTGGGGTCTGGGCAGTGACTGATGTTTGCTATAGGTGCCAGGTGCTTCAAATTCTTTTATTGTCCTTGATTATGTGTCCCTTCTTGACTTCGGGATTCTCTAAGTTCTACTCGGAGGGAGCCCATGTTCCCTCAGCCCCTTCAGCTATAACTCTTATTATGCTGGGGCTCTCTTGGTGTGGTGGTCTACTTGGGAGAAGGCACATTCTAGAATCTTCCAAGTCTGTTTCATTGGGCCTGTGTCTATAGCCTATGACCACGAGTGTTTCTTGTATAGTTGCCCTCCCCATGCTCCTTAGGTAAGACAAGAAGGCTAAATGGGGGCAGGAAATAGAGGAATGACTGCCACCCCCACAGCTGTAGGACAAGTCTCTGGTAAAGTCTTTCCTCCTGGAGAGAAGACTATAGTTATAGAAAAGGTCTGGGCCAATTTCACAAGCATTCCTCCTCATCTCCCATGCCAGAGCTGGGAGGGTATCAATATCAGCTGTTCATCATCCTGTGATGCTGGTGGGATTGGGATTCATGGAGATAAAGCCAATGAAAGGTGTGCTGCTGCCCCTCCCCCATCATAGGCCCAAGGAAATTCTCTCAAGCTGGTGCACTCAGCCTCCAGCAGTTCATCCAAATTTTCATTTACCTGTTCCCACCAGTGTGACTCCAGAAGCTTCTGCTCCAGGTAAGCAGTTCTTGGCTGTGACTGTCTGGATTTCTCTGACTCTCCAGACTTTAGGGTGGTTGCTTGCCCTGTGGTCCAAGAAAAGACTTTAGTTTTTCAGTCTGTCCAGCCTTTTCTTGTTATAAGGACAGGGGTGACACCTTGCAAACTCTTTACATGTCAAAGCTGAAACTGCAAATTTTGAGGTCTATGATTTTTAGTGAGTGTTAATGAAACAAAGTCGTTTTTAGGGTTTTAGAATTTGGGGAGAACTGTTTTTGTTGTTTGTTTTTTTAACAAGTAAGTTCTTATTAGTTATCTATTTTATACATATTAGTGCATATATGTCAATCCAATCTCCCAGTTCATCCCACCACCACCTGCCCCCACCCCGTTTCCCACCTTGGTGTCCATACATTTGTTCTCTACATCTGTGTCTCTATTTTTTTAATGAGGTGAAGTGGAAGCACTTTCTGAGCCATGATTCAGAGTCTACATCATTGCATCCAAAACCTTGACTGAAACAGAATGTGATGCCTACATTAGCTAAGACCTGGGACAAGGAGGTGGGAGAAAGAGGGCGATGGGGTGGGGAATGCTCCTAAATACCTGGACGCTTGGTATCGTAAAGACTGAGCATTTAGATGATGGGCTGAATACATTAGTTTCGTCATTGCATTTGGTTGTCGTGAGAACCCAGTATATACCAGGAATATGCTGACCATTGAGGATTAGCCATGTTTACCTGCATGGAGCCCATATCTTAACAGAGGGTCCCCAGAATCGTTTACTGTCTATCATTTCCTCCTTCTCTCTAACAGAACCGTAATTAGTTCGGGTAGCAAGAGGAAATCCTCTGATCTCTTGGGAGGGCAGACCCTGTGTCAGCTTCGGGGGCTATATTATAATCAGCCTAAGACAGTCATGATAATTCCATTACTCTTTGCTAGAAACCTGGTACCCCAGTCTCCTCTTTAGCTGAGCAACGCAGGGAAAAGTTTTTCAGGGGGCTTCCAGGGAGGATTTTCTTCCTAAATAAGAAGAGAGGGCCTTAGGAAGTAGAAGCCTTTGTGTGTCCCTTCCTTCCTTCATGGGGATTTTGGTATAAGGATGTGATGTCTCAAGCTGCAGAAATCATTTTGTGACTCTTAAGGAGGTAAGCAGAAGGACACAAAGCCGGAACATGCAGGTAAGAGAGGAGAAGGCTAGAAAGAGCTCTAGACCACAAAGTGAACGCTGGGTCCACCTGCCTCCAATTATGCCCTGTGGTTTATATCAGTGCTTCTAATAATATGAGTGGTGAATGATATTAATACTTGTAGCCTTCCCCCGTTGAGTGAGACAGATCCATGGATCTTGTGCTTTGATGTTGAAGCCCTGTCAACTTGGAATCAAAGCATCTAAACACTCTTGGTTTGTGTGTTCACTCTATCACAGACTTGTAACAGATAGTTCACAGGCTGGCGCTAGTTTGCGGCCCGTATTTCGAATTGCACCCATTAGTTAGCACTTGTTTAAGGATGACACAGGGGCTTTAGGGAAACATTTATGTTTTTATATCTAATATGTTTTTATATCTTACCACCCTCCACCTCCATCACATGATTCAGAGAAGAGCCCAGCCCAGTGGCAGTGGGTAGATCTTGCACTCTGAATCACCTTTGTCTCCAAAACTAAAGCCAGTCTGTCTGGGCTTGGCTTCCTTTCTCAGGAGGATGCTCAGTCACTCTGACAAAAGCATTTGCCGGGGCCTCCTCACCTGTCCTGCCAGGTAAGCCTAGACAAATCTCAGGATGCCCAAATCTCAGGAGCGGGCATGACCTGGCCTCACACTAGTTTTATGTACACATAAACACACACACACACGCCCCCCTTCAGACAATTTTGTGTCTTTTCCTCCCTGTGACAATGCCTAAGAGCTCATTTGAAACAGATTTCATGTAAGTCATGTCTCTGACAGAGAAAGTTATGGAAGGGAGTTCATCCTGTAAGTTGAATTCTTATAGCAATAGACCTGGCTAGGGGCTCCCCAGGAACAGTACTCAGTACGAATCCTTGGCAATTGAGAAGTCTTACGGGATTTCCCGAAAGCCTGTCTATCTGGAAAAATGCATCACTTCCAAGAGGATGCAGAAATATGAAGGGTGGAGTAGGGAAAAATTGTTAAAACTGCAAATGTGCATCTAGTTACCTTGGTCAGAGAAATAGTTGATTAGAAAATGTGATAACACTGTGAAGGAAAAACACAAAAAGAATTTCATGGGGAGAGATGCTTATATTCTCTGATTGGAGTGAAATAGTGTCAGTTTGTAACTCAGAGGAAGGGATCATTCCACACAGAGATTCTTGCATTTCCTTCTCAGCACAGACCGCGGCATAAGACTTTGACATTTTCTTCCTTTTCTCAATCAGTATTTCTTAACTCCTGTGCTGGGTTGCATAGTGTCTCCCACCTCCTAAATTCATGTCCACCCAGAATCTGTGAATGTGACCTTAATTGGAAATAGAGCCTTTGCAGATGTAATCAAGTTAAGATGAGGTGTCCTTAGAAGAAGAGGGATACTGGGACACACAGGGGAGAAGGCCGGGTGAAGACAGAGGCCGAGACTGGAGTGCTGCATCCACAAGCCAAGAAGGCTGAGGATTGCTGGCAACACCAGAAACTGTTTTCATAGGCCACCCAGTTTATGGCACTTTGTTCTGGCAGCCCTTGGACATTAATATAGCCTCTAAGGGGTACACAGTACAGTGCTAGAAGCACTAGAAGTGCTAGAAGCGTAATAGCTCTCTATGACTTTAGGTCATGTCTCTAGAACACCAACATATACAGATGAAAAGGGAAATGAAATCATCCAGTGTTCTGTTTAAAAATCAACAAAGGTGGGGACTATTGCAATAACAGGAGAAGACTGTCTTGCCAGGTGACTGATGTTTTCACCTTTCATTGAGACCCAGATGAAATGGTTCAGGATATGCACTGAGTCTCTCATGACATCTAATCCTATTCCCCTTGCACGGAATCTTCTTGTTTTCCTGATAGCTGGTTGGCTGAAAGAGTGTTTCTGAAACTTTGAACGATGAAAATTACCTGAATTTCCAGGGAATCTGGATGTTTCACTAGCGCTTAGTAAGTATCAATAGCAAATTTTAATCAGCGGATTTAAGTATCCCAGACTTACATAATCAGAGATTACCCAGAGAACATAGAATGTATTTTGATGCATTTGATCTAATTATCAACCTCCTCTTTTATTCAACAAACATTTACTGAGCGTGTATGTATGTCAGGCCTGAACAGACTGGCAAGCATGGGGACGTGGTTTAGGCGAACCTGCCCTTGAATCCTGATTATGCCCCATGCTGTTTGCAGGGTTATTGTTTGCTAGGGCACGTTACTTAATCCTGTTGGATGTCTGCTTCTTTGTCTGTAAAATTGCGGTAATGTG
The DNA here is from genome assembly GCF_003031525.2 of Neophocaena asiaeorientalis asiaeorientalis. Lineage (NCBI taxonomy): Eukaryota > Metazoa > Chordata > Mammalia > Artiodactyla > Phocoenidae > Neophocaena > Neophocaena asiaeorientalis. The sequence goes on from NW_020174268.1 coordinate 16,021,606, forward strand.
GAGCATTATATAAATACAAGGTATTATAATGAGGAAATTGGAGGTGTGCACAGATATTTGCAAGAGCAGGGCTTACAGCACTAAAGGAAAAACTAGAACTATCAGAGATGTAAAACTAGGAAGACGGTGTATTTTTCTTCCGTGAATGGAAAATATACTTTGAGTAAGCTGCTCCCCAAATGCCCTTTGTTCTGAAATAGAAAAGATCTGAGAAGGATTTCTTTATAAGGAGCATTGCTTATCAGGGAGACAGATGAAAGGCAGGTTCTCTGACTCAGCTGCGACAGTAATTGAAAATTCCTTAGGAGAAAATTGACTTCTCTCATGACTAAAAAAGAAATGGTATAAAGTTTTTTAAAAATGTGGGAACAATAAGTTTTAAAAATATGCCCTACTTGCAGACGTAATATATAGAAGAACAAAGAGCAAAAAGACACAAAAAGGGAGCTACCAGATCAATCACTTGCAATCAAATGCATTTCTCTCTTTCAGACCGAGAAATAAAAACCAAGTAAAAGAGTCCAGAATGTCCCTTTTTTTGTCATCAAATGTCATCAGACTCTTAATTATATAAATTTAACCATAAGCACAGCACAGTAAAAAAAATACTGTTTAAAAAATAACAGTGGGCTTCCCTGGTGGCGCAGTGGTTGAGAGTCCACCTGCCGATGCAGGGCACGCGGGTTCATGCCTCGGTCCGGGAAGATCCCACATGCCACGGAGCGGCTGGGCCCGTGAGCCATGGCCGCTGATCCTGTGCGTCCAGAGCCTGTGCTCTGCAACAGGAGAGGCCGCGACAGTGAGAGGCCCGCGTACCGCAAAAACAAAAACAAACAAAAACAAACAAACAAAAATAACGGTAATTATACATCTGTTTCTTTCTCCCCCTGAGGATAACATTAGCAGGTGTTCAGAGCCTCATGCTACCGGATGTTGACGGGATTCAGTGCTAGTTCTGGTTCATGTGATCCTTCACTTCCCTAACACAAGAAATCAAGTGACTGCCTCTCCCCCATTCCTTGTAATTGACATTTGTCATTTTTTTCTGTTTATCTGGCATTTAAACTCTGAAGTTTGAAAATTTCCTTATAAGTCTGTATGGGAAGCAAATAGAGCCTACCCCAATGAAAGCTGAAAATCCCAGCTGTGGATTTTCTGTTCCCTTGTAGTCTGAGCGTGGGCGTGTAAAGAGTACTGATTTACCAGTGGGAAGCATCAGCCTTAGTTCTTGAATCAAGGGCTGTACATAGAAGGAGGGGCCACAGAGAATCCTTTCTGGGTGTAGGAAACAACAGCAGTCACAACAGCAGTGTGTTTCCATAGTCCCTGGAGGTGGTGGTACAGCTGTGGCATCCTGTATCCATTGCCAGTGGTGACAGTGGTGGGCGGGAGTGGTGTCCTCAGTGATCAGTCTTCTCTTGAAGGAAAATGGGAGGAGTAGGAAGTGTAATGTTGATTGCTCCAAACCTTCATTTCTACCAGTTTTCTAAGCCTGGTTCTTTAGTTGGTTGAAGTTGTTCAGTGTTCTCTTTGTAATTTCATTTCATTTTTCTCTTCTCAGCTAGAGACAGAAACTTGGCAGATACAGAAATAGTTGCAGGCAGTAAATAGACTTTAAGGACAGTCAGGCAATTTGAGATTATCTGACCTGCTTGGGGCTGAAGGCAGTGAAAATGCAGCCAGTATTTGGGGATGGGAATCTGACTGCTATGGCACTCAGTGGCCAAAAAACTAGTTAAAATATCACCAGTATTTATTTGGAACAAAGTGTCGGTTGAAGGCCGGGCAAATATTAGAGAAGTTCTCAGTTATCAATCAAGTGCTGGCTGCTTTGGGCCATTTGCTGCATAGATGACGGTTTGACTTCCTGGACTGGTTGTGGCAGGTTGTGCTTCAGAATTCTATTCAGTCTCCCAACAGCTTAAGAAAGAGAATGGTAGACTGCTATCTAAGTGTTCATCTCTCTTTGACTTAAAACAGTGACTTTCTATGACTGTGCTTAAAAAAAACCAGGAGCAACAAAAAAAGTCTCAACTCTTAAGGCCATTGGGGTTAAATGCATAAATAAAACCTATACAGGTTTATCCAGACTGCAAAATTAAAAGCTGTTGATTTATCGGCTCTGCCAGGTCACTTATGTAGGAGTTCAAGTATTGATTGAGAAGTACTGGGGACCCATGACGTGGAACAGAAAATCAGGGAGGAATCATGAGACTTGGATTACCTCAACCTCTGCTGATCCTTCTTAGCCGAGAATCCAGTTTCCCCATCTATTAGCTGTATCTGCATTTTTTGAGGAGTAATGCTATGTGAAAGGCAAAGTCAGGGTATAGCATGCTCTCTTACCAGAATACCAATGACTAGAGGTGTACAGCAGCATAGCCAGGAGAGTTAGACAAACTCTAACCCAGGAGGAGAAGACTTACATAGCTATACGCCATATGGTAAAGCATGAGGAATATGTTGTAAATGTATTTGGAGATGGCAGACTTAGAACAGAATGTGATTTTGATTTGATTCAGTGTGCCGGGTCAAGCGTGTTGATTGGAGCACTTCAGTGCTCTGGAGGTCTCTGGAACCAATGCGATGAGGCAGCTCACAAACCCAAAATGGGATTTGTACACGTCAAAATGTGATCTGGTGCACAGAGACCTGACTTGAAGCACCATGATAGTTACAGCTCTTCACGCAATCCCCAAACCTAAGTCATTTCAAAGGCCCAGAATATCTTGAGTAAAGGGAAGACAAGGTACCATTGAGGAAAAAACCCTGTAGTAACATCACAGATAGTTACAGTGACTCTCATCCTGGAATCCCAAGAAGGAACCTGCACTCCTTCAGCAATTTACTCTTCTCTGTAACCAGTTGACTGAAGAGAAAAGAAAATTTAACCTTACCTGTAAAAGACTCTGCATGATATGTGAGCTCTTAAAAGCTGGCTTCTGTAGAATTACAGACCCAATTGGGATGACACTGAAACATAGGAAAAAGTGAAAATCCTCCCCGTGTATGTTAAAGTATTTTGCCTGGAAGGAGCGATTACTTAAGGACCTACAGTCAATCACTGACTATCACTAATGGTTCTGGGAGATAGGAATATGAAACAAGATTGGAGGCCGAGTGACAAGGATGCGTGGGGGAGAGTAATGAAGGTCAGGTTTTTTTTTTTTTTTTTTTTTTGCGGTACGCGGGCCTCTCACTGCTGTGGCCTCTCCTGTTGCAGAGCGCAGGCTCCGGACGCGCAGGCTCAGCAGCCACGGCTCACGGGCGCAGCCGCTCCGCGGCATGTGGGATCTTCACGGACAGGGGCACAAACCCGTGTCCCCTGCATCTCAGCCACTGCGCCACCAGGGAAGCCCAAGGTCAAGTTTTTGAAAAGGGCCAGACTGTAAGAATTTGTGTTCCATATGAATGTTCTTCCAAAAGCACTCTAGTGCTAATCGGGGAGCCAAAATGTCTGGCTTTGTGAATGTACGTTCTCTAATCTTTCTAATACTCTTAATGGGATCCTGAACAAAGAGCACATGACGGCAGGGATGGAGGCTTTACATGAGCTGAATAGCCTTATTCTCGTTGATTATAAAGATATTTCCACCAGGGAACATAACAGTAGCTCCCTTGAATTGGAACTTGAGGATGCCCCCGATCATTTCCTGTTCCTCTTGCCAATTAACACATGGGCAACAAAAAAAGAGATGGGGATTTTGGTGTTAACTGATTCTGATTGTCAAGAGAAAAAAAGGCTGATACTCATAATGGAAGAGAGGAATTTGCACAGAGCTCCAGGTAATCTACCAGTTCCTATCCTACCAAGTTAAGTAGTAAGAATTAATGGATTTTTGACAACAACTCAATCTAGGTAAAATACTCGTGGTTCAGATTCCTTACCTAAAGAGGTCACCATACATAATAAAGAATCTGAACTAGCTGGAGGTTTGGCTAAACACAAGGGGAGAATGGAATTGGTAAAATAGAGAAGTCATTAAACCACATATGGCCTTGTGACAAGTGCAGAAATGAGGATTGCAACACATACATAAATTATTTCTTGCTGAAGCACATACGTATTTGTGTATTTGAATTACTTCTTATTTCCACTCCCCTTCTCCTGCTGTTTTATAAAGGGTGTGTTGATGATTTCAACTTCATATTTTAATCCATAGGTTGTAAAAGATTGAGATTGTAGCATGACAGAGTTAGGGGGGAAATGGACATCATCCAGAGTTCCAGGATTTGGAGCTAAGTTTATTAACTAATTGTACTTCAGCGTCCACCTTCTATGGTAGGAAGCAGGCTGCTTCTTCCAGGTAGTGGAGAATTCTGGGCATTTCCCCAGTGTGGGAAGAGAGTGCAGATGCTAGACATTCCCAAAAGGTGGATGCTAAGTATCCATGCAGAATTCTCTTTGGATGCCCAGCGTAATATAGAGATTTCTATGGGGTGGAGGGGGAAAGGAAGCGAGACATACTTCTGCTTCAATCATGTAACCATCTCCCCTACTACTAAAAGTGAGCTTATCCTCATGTCCTAAGTAGGACAATGTAAAGTACAAATAATTTTATTCTTGAAAGAACTAGTTGGAGGGGGGAGGGGGGATGAGCTGTGTGCTCTGAGGCAGCTACAGATTGCTGACCAATTAAATGATGATTTGGGAGTTGTTTATTGAGTACGGCTTGGCTTGGTTACATCTGTGACTCCTGTTCTACCTGAACTATTCAAGAAAAAATAGGCTTTCCCGTGGTGCCTGACTCAACTTTGGGTGAGAGAAGGTAGAGAACAGAACATCCGCCAATCCAGGACCCCCCATGGATACCAAAATCTGTGGATGCTCAAGTCCCGTTGGCGTAGTATTTGCAAATAACCTACACATAGCCTCCTGTATACTTTAAATCGTCTCTATATTACTTATAATACCTATACATGTAAATGCTTGTAAATAGTTGTAAATACAATGTAAATGCTGTGTAAATGGTTGCCAGTGCACAGCAAGTTCAAGGTTTGCTTTTTGTTACTTTCTGGAATTTTTTTTCCTATTATTTTTGATCTGTGCTTGGTTGAATCTGCAGATGTGGAACCCATGTATGGAGGGCTAACTGTGCACGAGTATACAGGCTTCATTTTTGTGTTGGTTTGTGTAGAGGGGATCATATGGTATATACATCATTTTTTTTTTTTTTTGTAACTTACATTTTCACTTAACATTGGAAATATTTTCAGGTAACTATGTAGACTTACCTGACACTTTACAAAGATTATTCTATAGTATGGCTGTCTAATAATCCATGTAACAGTTCTATTGGTGGGTATTTGTATTGTTTTGAGTGTTTAAATTCTTGTGAAAATGCTTCCAGAGATTATATCTGTTTGTGCCTCGCTGGGAACATAAATATTTCTCTTAGATACCAGGAAATGAATGTTCTCTGAAGAGTGTGCATTTTACAAAAGACTATGACTTTGGGGACTGCATGTTAACTTTAGGAGTAGATACTAAAAACATCTCAGAGTGGGAGTGTGCTGGAATGAAGCGGCTAAACTCCCTCATGGCCTCATCAGAGAGCAGCTCTAATGACTGAATCATCCCTCCAGTCGCTTTCAGCTGTAGTGTTAGAAGACTAAATCCATCTCTGGCTCTCCTAGGGAACTCTTTTGTGGCACCAACTTCCCACCATAAGTAGTTGTAGAATGATTGACTAGATAATATACTCTTCCAAATTCAGGGAGTCAGGATCGACAGCTCTGTGTCTGTGGTCTTAGCAAATTCTGCTTCCGGGGTGCCCTGTGGATTGAACCAGGGAGAAAGCTTGAGTGCACTTGGTCAGGAGTTTTCTTCCCCCTGTCTGAAGGTGAGATGGCTCGGTAATGTTTGATTCAAACCCAGAGTTCCTAATCAATTTGGACATGAAGCAGTTAACCACAAACTTGCTGGTTAGCAAGGAAATACGGTTTAGGAAATAGGTCACAAACTCTGGGTTAGACAGACCTGGGTCTGACTCTCAGCTCCCCCGCTAACAAGTAATCTGCTTAAAGTAACAAATTTAAAGTTTGTTACTTTAAGCAGATTACCTAACTTTGCTCATGATCATCTATGTAATGGGAATACCAGTAGCTACTTAACAGATTTGGACTAGAGAATAATATACAACCTGGTAAATACCTGTCCTATAGTAGGTTCTCCTGAGAAGAGAAATATGCAAGAAGGCAAATGTGTACATGCATCAGCTGTCTAGATTATTATCTAGGATGAAATCGTATAGTTATGTGATACAGCTGATACCAGGCAGTCACTTTATCTTTCTAAATCTCAGTTTCTTCATTCGCAAAAAGATTCAGCTATCTTAGGTTGTTCATTGCAAATCAGTGGTGACCTTTGGCTTTCGTGGGAACCTCTACTCATCCTTTATTCATTTTATCATCCCATCCTGGCTATTTTCAATGGTATTAAGGATTTTATTTATGGTAGTTGCAGGTCTTGTCTAATCAATGTAGGGGAGCCAAGTGCTGTAGGCTGTGTATTTTCATGGTGTTTACAACCCAGACTGAGGTATAACCATCTGTAGGGGCTGTGATCTGTGCCAAATGTGATGTAAATGATCAGTTAACAGGGTTTATTTCTTATGTGAGAACATTTTCCTTGACCACTAATTAGCATAGGAATTTAGCTCAAAGTTCTCACTTTACTTGGCCAAATACCACTTACTCTTTCTGTCACCTATTTGGTGATTAACTTTTTCATGAAGACAGTAAATTGGACAGTAACAAATGGAGCTCAAATCACAATAAGAATATTAGCAGGTTCTTCATCGAGACGTGTGGAGGCCAGAAGGCTGCCAGATTCAAAGTGCTGCAAGGAAAAAGAAAAAAAGCAACAAAAAAACCAAAACCCTATTGATCAAAGATCCCATATCCAGCACAACTGACCTTCAGAAGTGAGGAAGAAATTAAGATATTCCCAGATAAATAAAAGCTGAGGGATCAGAGTGGCCATCATCAAAGGATCTGCAGGTAATGGATGCTGGAGCGGGTGTGGAGAAGAGTGAGCCCTCTTGCATTATACAGCCACTATGTCATGTGCCACAGTGTTCATTGCAGCTCTGTTTGCAGTGACCAGGACATGAAGGCAACCTGGGTGTCCCTCGACAGATGAATGGATGAAGAAGATGTGGCGCATGTGTGCCATGGAATATTGCTCAGCCATGAGGGGAAACGAAGTTGAGTTGTTTGTGGTGGGGTGGTGGACCTAGAGTCTGTCGTGCAGGGTGAGGTATGTCGGAGAGAGGGGGGCAGCTGCCCTATGCTGACGCGTGTGTATGGAATCTAAAATCAGAAGGAGTAGTTCTGAGGAAGCTAGGGGCGGGGCAGGAGTGGAGACGTGGATGTGGAAGGTGGACTTGGGTACACGGGGAGGAGAAGGGTGGGCTGGGATGAAGTGGGAGAGTGGCATGGACTTACGGATACTGCCGGGTGTGAAGCGGATGGCAGGTGGGGGGTGACCACGTGGCGCGGTGAGATCCTCTCGGTGCTTTGTGGCTGCCTGGAGGGTGGCAGGGCACAGGAGTGAGGAGATGTGGGGATGTGTGTGTATGTGTAGCTGATTCGCTTTGTTGTGGGGCAGAAGCTAGCACACCATTGTGGAGCAATTGTGCTCCAGTGAAGATGTTAAAAAAAAAAAAAAAAACTCTTATAAGATCCCCCCCCCAAAAAAAAAGTGCTGAGGGAGTTGGTTAACACTAGATCTTCCCTGGAAGAAATTCTGAAGGGAGTCCTGAAGGTTGAAATGGAAGGAGCCTGGATGGTAACTCATGCTATATAAAGAAATAAAGATCTCTGTAAAGGTAAATGCATAGGCAATTTTAAAAGCTAATATTGTAACAATGGTTTGTAACTCCACTTTTTGTTTTCTACATAATCTAAGAGACTAATGCATAAAGAAGAACAATTACTAGTCTGTGTTTCTGGACACACAGTGTATAAAGATGTAATTTTGTGACATCAGTAATTGAAAGAGTATGGGGATGATGCTGTATAGGAGCAGAGTTTTGTATGTTATTGAAGTTAAGATGGTATGAATTCAAATTAGAGTGTTAAAATTTTTTGATATTAAGTGTAATCAGCATGGTAACTACAGAGAAAATAGCTATAGAACATACACAAAAGGAAGTAAGAAGGGAATTAAAATGTTTTACTGCAAAAGCTAAACATAAAAGGAGACCGTGATTCAAAAGGTGAGGGCAAAAAGCCATAAGACATAGGGAAAACAAATAGCAAAATAACAGAATCAAGTCCCTTGTTATCTGTAATTATTTTAAGTGTAAATGGATTAAATTCTCCAGTCAAAAGACAGAGATTGGCAGAATGGATAAAAAACCATGGTCCAGCTATATGCTGTATACAAGGAACAAATAGGTTGAGTATGAAAGGTTGGAAAGAGGTATTCTATACAAATAGTAACCAAAAGAAAGGAGAGTGCCTATACTAATTTAAAACAAGATAGACTTTATGTCATCTTTTGGTTTCATATAGAAGAATCCATTGAAATTCTGGGTCATGAAGATTTACCCCTATGCTTTCTTCTAAGATATTTATGCTTTAGCTCTTTTATTTATGTGTGAATCCATTTTGAATTAGTTTTTGCATATAGTGTGAGGTAGAGGTCCAAATTCATTCTTTTGCGTGTGGATATCCAGTTGTCCCAGGACGATTTGTTGATCAGATTACTTTTACAATGTATATTATGCCAGAGAAACTGGTCACTCACTTCACTCTTCCTTCCTGGCAAGGGGAACTCTTTATAGCTGGGAAGTTCCCTCCTGGTGCTGAGCAACGCCAGCTTGGGGATGGGATGCTGCAGGCAAAATGAAGCTGTCTTCCTTCTCTTCTGCAGTTATTTTCAGGTATTTTTGTTCTACTGTGTTGCTGAAGTTTCTTAAGTGGACTCCAGAGCTCTCCCAGAGCTGTTTTTGTTTGTGGATAGATGTCTGATTGTTGATCTTTGTGGGGAAGCAGTGACTGGGGCTCCTACATCTCCAATTATTTCAATATACATCTTAACTCATCAGAATCTATTTCAGATATATACTAAATTCCAGTGAGATATAGGAATGTTACTCCTTTATAGTTCTGTAAAGTTCCTTTTTTCCCTCTTGTGCTATTACTTTTATACCTACTGCATCTATATATGTTACAAACCTAACAATACATTGTTATAATTGTTACTTTTTATATTTTCATGTCTTTTAAAGAAGCTGAAAGAGGCTAGGGGAGCAAGTATATATTTATAGTTATAATAATTTTCTTATTTATCATTGCTGGTCTTTTCATTTGTTCCTGTGGATTCAAGTTACCATATGGTGTCATTTTTCTTATTCTGATAGACCTTTGTTTTCATCTAACTTCTTTGTGCTGTTGTCAAATATACTACCTTTATATATGTATAGGCTTAACAATACAATCCATATTGTTGTATACCATATATATTTAAATCAGTTAAAAGAAAGGGGAAGAAATATGAATTTAAACTGTCTTACGTAATTACACTTACTGATGCTCTTCACTTATTTGTGTGTGTATTCCAGTTACTGTCTGAGATAACTTTTAGCCTGAATATTTAATGTTCTTGCAAGGAGGGCCTGATAGCAACAGATTCTCTTTTTCTGTTTGTCTGAGAATATCTTTATTTCACCTTAATTTTTGAAAGACACTCTTTCTGGAAATAAGATTTTCGCTTAATAGTTGTTTTTTTTTTCCTTCTAGCACTTTGAATATGGCATTGTGCTGCCTTCTGGCTTCTGTTATATCTGACAAGTCAGCTGTTAATCTGTTGGGGATCCTTAGTACAAAATGAGTTGGTTTTCTCTTGCTGTTTTCAAGATTTTCTCCTTGCCTTTATCTTTCATTGAGCTTCTTGGGGGTGTGTGTGTGTGTGTGTATATTATAAATCACATTTGGGAAGTTTTTAGCCATTAGCTCTTTGAATATGTTTTCTGGTCCTTCTCTAGTTCCTCTCCTTTTGGTACTCTCATTGCATGTGTTGGCTTCCTTAATAGTGTTGCACATTTCTCTGAAGTTCTGTTCATTTTTCTTTTCTTTGTTCTTTATTCTTTCTGTTCTTTGGATTACATAATCTCTATCTCAAGTTTGCTGATTCTTTCTTCTGCCAGTCCAGCCTTTTGTTGAATCCCTTTAGTACATTTTTTCATTGCAATTATTGTCCTTTCAATTCTTGAATTTCCTTTTTTTGTGTGTGTGTGGTACACGGGCCTCTCACCGTTGTGGCCCCTCCCGCCACAGAGCACAGGCTCCGGATGCGCAGGCTCAGCGGCCATGGCTCACGGGCCCAGCCGCTCCGCGGCATGTGGGATCTTCCCGGACCAGGGCACGAACCCGTGTCCCCTGCATCGGCAGGCGGACTCTCAACCACTGCGCCACCAGGGAAGCCCTGAATTTCCATTTTTTAAATAAGTTCTGTCTCCTTTTGATATTCTGTTTCGTGAGACTTTGTCATCACCCCTTTCTCTTCTGCAAGTGTGGTTTCTTTTAGTTCTCCTAACGTATGTATATAATGGCTGCTTCGAAGTCTTTGTTAAATTTAACATCTGTGCTCTCTCACAGATAGTTTCTGTTCAGTGTTATGTTTTTTTTTTTGCATATGTTTAGCAACTCTGGGTACTGTTGTCCCTGCCAGTGGTTTCTTTCTTGCTTGTTAATTCGTTTAACAACTCAATTGGACTATTTCAGTGATATTCACTGATGGTTATAAAACCTCTAATGTCATTCCTCAGAGGCACAGCCTTGGGCATGTACCCTCACCCTGGGGTAATATGGTTTTAGCAGGGCTCTTTCACTGACACTTTCTTTAAGGCTTTCCCAGAGGCTGCCTGCCTCTGTTAGCATCACAGTCAGATGTGAGGCTTCACTAATTGTCAGGTGACTGCTCTAGTGTCTACAACAGTGCCCTACGACATAAATTGTTCCACCATCCAATTTAATTTGTGCCTCTTTGCAGGGGTACTTTTTGAGTCCAGTCTTTAACGTTCTTACCCCAGGAGGGATTTTCTTAGCCATCTCTTTCTGTGATTCTCTCCGGTAAACAAGCAAGCCCTAGGGTTTAGCTCCTAGTTTTTAGGGAGGTACTAGCCTCCTCTTAAGTGCTTATCCACCAAATCTTCCTTGTGTCTGAAAACAGCCTTGGGCTTGCACTTGCCCACACTTCTTCCAAATAAAGACAGCTCCTTTATGGAGAGCTTTGGAGCTCTGTGTTCTCATGGTGTGTCTCTCCCCTGGGCAGAATCTCCAGAGCTGGGCTCAAATGCCCTGTCCTTTGAGTGTCACTGTGCTTTGTGAGAAGGATGCTGGGCAGGGGCCATAACTTCTGGTCTTCTTGGCTTTCCTCACCCAGCATAGAACCTCCACACGGTAAGCAGCCTGGGGTAAGGGACACTGGGACCCCCTATATCCTCAACCTAACACACCTGAGGTAGAACCGCCACCTTGTGAGGTGGAAAGGAGCTTCTGAATTTAGACTCTGCAGCGTGAAACTGGGCGTAATGGGATGAGCTGATGGCCTGCTCCTCTTGGGGGAGAGGGAGACTTGGCCACACCCGCCAGAGTGGAATTCCCATCACACAGAGCTCTGGGTGGGGAGAAGGGGAGCAGGTATGGTTCAAGTGCTGCACACTCACTTTCTTAGCAAGATATCGTGGATCTTCTTGAATAAATGTTTCCTCACTTGTTGTATGACATTAGGACAATTTTCAGGGACCCTAAGTAGTTATTTTTTACACAGCTTTTTACCAGTTATGGCTGTTTTGCTGGGGGGTGGGTCTGCAGAGCGTATCATGTGACCACTCCAGAAATGGTCTACCTTGGAATGCACAGAGCAGGACTGGATCCCCAGATCCTTCAGTTCTTTGGATTCCAGATGGCTCAGCTTCTCTTGATCCTCCTTGCATGTCTCCAAATCACTATACGTAAGTAGTTTGCATAGAAGTAATTAGCTCCTTTTTTTTTTTTTTTTTTTTTTTTGTGGTATGCGGACGTCTCACTGTTGCGGCCCCTCCCGCCACAGAGCACAGGCTCCAGACGCAGGCTCAGCAGCCATGGCTCACGGGCCCAGCCGCTCCGTGGCATGTGAGATCTTCCCGGACCGGGGCACGAACCCGTGTCCCCTGCATCGGCAGGCGGACTCTCAACCACTGCGCCACCAGGGAAGCCCTAGGTGCTTATTTTTAATCAACACTTCTTAACCAACACTCAACTTCCTGCTAGCTAGGCTTCCTGTCGGGCATAAACAAAGAGTAAATCCAACCCCAAGGGTGATTTTGGTTTTATCTGAGTCTAAAGTAAAATAAAGTAGCTGTTGCAGAAGAGGAGAACCGAATAGCTCCTGAGGGTATATTAGGCAAGTAAGTGATTTTGCAAAACAAAATCAGCTCAGAGGTGGGCAAAGGGAACAGTTATAAAAATCTTTTATAATCCAAGTAATATCCTACTTTTCCCTCTTTTATTCAGTTGGCATAAACCTAAATAATTTCAGTAATTTATGGTGAATTGTCATTCCTAAAACAGTTTTATGAGATCAAATATGAATGCAATCAACTATTTGGATAATTATCTGCAGATATTTCTAAAAATATCCCAACTCAATTGTGGCTATATTGCCTAATCTTTAATATGGGATTAATAATTAATAATAATAACAACACCTTTCCTGTTTGATCATGGGGCAGTTTTGATGGCAAGATAAAATAGTACATGGGCGCTCTAAAATTTAAAAACTTTGTAAATGTATTTGAGGTATTGTTTGAGTATATTTGAAGTTCTTATTATTTTCAAAGGGACCTGAAGAAAAAAAGTGTCAGATAAATGCAGACAGAGTAGAAATTTTGTTAGACAATTCTTCGATCACCTCTAGTAGGTTCCATTTCCCCCCAACTTTTGCTCCCTTTCTGAGAGCAGATTTATTCACCTTAAACTTAAATTAAAATATTGAAGATACCTACCACCTCTGTTTCTGGAGCAGATTTGCTTTTCATCTGTTTTATCATGAGATTTCCACACAAGACTTCTTCTGTGCAAATCATGCCAAGACTAAAATAATTTTGAAAGCCACTGTCCTAGAGAACTTAAAAATATGATTTAAATTGCCCACATATAAATTGCGTATACATTTCCCTAAAATGGAAGGCATGTAAGAAAAAGGTAAAGCAATGTAGAAATCATGCTTCCATTGGGAAGGTGATGATAATACTGATAACACCTGCCATTATTGAACATTTATATTATTCTGTTTAACACTTAAAGCAGTCCTGCAACAAAAGTGTTGTTATATTTATTTCTAAATAGAAAGACTTGATGGTAGCTGTTCTTAGGAAAGAAGGACAAAAGGGTGGGAAAGGGATAAAACAACTTTGGGAGCTGTTGACAGCATCCTGTTATCCATGTTCTTAATTATTTTATCATAGATGTTTTGTACAAGCTGAGAGATTTCAACTTCTTGAGGGTGTAAATGTGAAATGGATTTTTTTTCCTCATCATTGCTTTCAACTATATTATTATGCTGTGTCTCCTTAACTTTCTTGTTACATTTGATTATAAGAACAGGCTTGTTCCAGCTGTAACAGCTGAGTGTTGTATACATTTTTTAAAACTTCTGTGGCTCTGAGAGCAAGAGGAGGAAGAGGGTTGCAGATGTCTTCTTAGACATCCTCTTATATAACTGCCCTCATGTGGCTGTAGGGAAGCATCTAGGGTCTCACTCTGCTTTAGCCTGATGCTGGTGGCTTTGGTAATGTGGGGACCTCTGGTGTGTGTGTGCTTTTCATGGGGTGCTTTTGGTGGGTACTTCCACCCTGATTCCTTCAGTCACTGACACAACCCATCAGGGAGCAGCCACGTTTCCCTTTGGCTCCAGCTGTGGAACACGCCAACCTTGCCCAGCTCCCCTGCAGCCATCTGGTAGCCCCAGAGTGCCTATCCCTCTTATGTCTTGTGTTCCTTCCACAGAGCCTCAGGAGCCCCTGGAGACCATTTCTGCATCATCTGAGGGCCATGGGAAATGTGGCAGGGCAGATAGAGCCCACATTCTTTCCAGGTTTATCACATCACTATCTGTTCACATGTTGCTGTCATGACATACTCTAGTGGGCCACTGTCTTTAGAAATATTTGGACCAGAAGTAGATACCAGTCTTTGCTTAAGTATATCCCTTATCTCCGGGGACGTATGCCAAGCATCATCCTCATCTCTCCCTTCCTGGGGAAGGGATGTTGACAACATCCCATGGCACATACTCCTAGGCTTGCAGGAACCCGCATCACTGTGTTTTGATGTAGGCACAAGAGAGCTCGTGGGGAGCACAGGTCAGTAAGCACCAACTTGTAGGCACCCCCCACCCAGTATAGGAGGGCTGATTGAGTAGGGCCTACAGGGAGTTGGCTGGCTCCAGCTGCTGGCAGCTCCCTTAGAATGATGAAGAGAGGGAGGGGAGATTTTGTCCCTAGCTTGGTTGATGCCTCACCACCTAAAATACTAAATCAACAGGAAAAATAACTCTGGACGTTCTGTTACATTGCCATGTACTGTAGAAGAAATAGTTCCTTGAATTAAATCGGTTGGGTCATGGACTGAGACATAGTTTTCCACATTCATGTAGAATTCACCAAATTACCTAAAATTATACTGGATCCATCAGATTTTAGAATTGGAAAAGTTTAGCTGTTAGAAATTCTGTTTCTCTCTTCTTATAGACGAATAAACAAACTTGGAGAAATAAAAGTATTTACCAAGGAGCTAGAATTACAAATAGAACTTGCGTCTCTTGACTTCCAATCCAGAGCTGTTTCCACTGCACCGTGATCTCTGTACGTTGTTTTCATGAATTCTCTATGAGCCATGTGACCTAAAACAAATGGCCTCAACTTTCTGTGCCTCAGTTTTCTCAGAGGTAAATGGGGATGGTAATATTACCTGTGTCACTGAGATGTGCAGATTCAGTAATGCATATAAAGAGCTCAACCTATGATTGGCACGTAGTGCTTTGTAAATGGTATCTATTGTTGTTGTTGTTTGTCATTGTTACTGTTGGATACCAATGCAGCCTGTCTGTCTCAGTTTACTTATTCTCTTATGACACATTAGGCATTGGTGTTGCACAGTAACGTGTGTAAGTGTTCCTTTCAAAAACTAAGAGTGGGATTCTGTGCTCTAATTACATGTTAATATACCCTCCTTAATCATTTCTACCTAACTGCACGTGATAGGGAAACTGAATCCGTACCTTTCGGCCCATCATTCTGAGAAACAGCTATGGAGGCGAGGGATAGGATAGGAGAGTCCAGCATCAGCTCACAGATCTAAGAAAGCGTACTTCACTGGTCATCACCCAGAACGCATGCGCTGCTCTACAGCCTGGGGCCAACAGGGTTCTCTGTAGCCAGGCAGCAGCCCGAATGCTTACCCTGGATGAGAGAGGTCTTCTGGGAGGGCCCGTTTTCCTGCTCACCCAGAACCTCAGTCTCCACTTGCGGAGTTAGCTTTCGGACTGTAACTGCTATTGATACTTAGTTTCTTACTTTTGTTTTGATGATTTTAGTCTTTTTGATCATTTAAAAATTTTCAGGAGGTGGTAAGGTACAAATAGTTATATATATGTATGTATAAGAATCATGGAATCTTATTACAAGAGAGTTTTTCCAGCTGGTTCCAGAGGAAGTCTTGTATCTGTTCCTGGTTCATGGGCTCCCTCATTCCTGCCACCTCTGCTAGTGGTTTCTGCCTCCTTCTGTATGGCCAGTGCTGGGTAGCGATGAAGTGTTCTCGGGTCTATGGTGACCTGCGAAAAAGATGACAATGTTCTCAGTTTAAAAGACTTTCCTTAAAAATGATATTCTTTATTGCTTTTTGTTTGTTTCAAGAGGACTTTTGTTTTCTTTTATGATGTAATAGTTATAATGGATGGTGGGAGTTTTTTAAAATGTCATTTCTTGGAAAAATATAAACCTGGCAGGACTGTGACCATCTCCCCTTCATATTTATCATATTTTAAGTTAATTTTTACATGGGTAATATATTCACATGGTTAAACAATTAAAAATAAAATGGAAAAAGGAAATGGTTCCCTTGAACCCCACCTACTTCTGTTGTGATTTCCTAATATTTTTGTGATTATGCATTTATGTGTGTGTGTATATATGTGTGTGTATATATATAATTTTTTTACCTCTCTCCCAGCCTATTTTAGACAAAAGATAATATTCACTGCTCTGCTCCTTGCTCTTTCACATAAACATATTATACTAGAGGGTTTTTTTTTGTCTATATCGGTACATAGAATTATCTTTTATTCTTAATGGTAGCATAGAATTCAAAGTAGGAATAAACTATTATTTATTTAAGCAGTCTTCTAATGGATATAGCACTGTTTCCAATCTTCTGCTACTATAAACAATGCAGTGAATAACCAGGCATATTTGTCACTTAACACTTGTGCAAGTTTATATCTATAGGACAAATTCCCTGAAGCTGAATTGCTGGGTCTGAGGATAAATGTGAAGGTAGTTTTGATGATGTTGACAGATTGTCCTTTGTAGAGCAGTGAGGTAGGAGGGTTATACCGATTTTCACTCCCACACCAGCAATGTATGAAAGTACCTATCTTCCAACAGCTCCACAGTGAATCTTTTGGATTATTACCAACCTAATAGGTGAAAAATGGTTTATCTGTACAGTTATTTTTTTTAATTAATTTATTTTTGGCTGCATTGGGACTTCGTTGCTGCATGTGGGCCCTCTTTAGTTGTGGAGAGCGGGGGCTACTCTTCGTCGCGGTGTGCAGTCTTCTCATTGCGGCGACTTCTCCTGTTGCTGAGCATGGGCTCTAGGTGCTTGGGCTTCAGTAGTTGCGGCACGCGGGCTCAGTAGTTGTGGCTCGCAGGCTCTAGAGCACAGGCTCAGTAGTTGTGGCGCAGGGGCTTAGGTGCTCTGCAGCATGTGGAATCTTCCCGGAGTGGGGCTTGAGCCCATGTCCCCGCAGGTGGATTCTTAACCACTGTGCCACCAGAGAAGTCCCTGTACAGTTTTAAATTGCATTTATATTACTACGAATGAGGATGTACAGATTTTCCTATGTTTAAGAGCCAGTTGTATTTCCTTTCCTGTTAACAGTTTATATACTTGGCCCATTTTTCTATTGGGTCATTAGTTTTATTCTTGATTTTCTGGTTATGAATATTATTGCTTTATTATTTGATACGTGGATACTCATAATCTCATATCTTCATAAGCATTATAGAGTTCTCTTGTTTTTTTAAACCTAAACCCCACTTTGTTTGCTATTAAGGTTGTAATCTCTGCTTTTTGATTCATATGCTTGCATTGCCCAGTTCTCCTTTATTCATCCTTTTTATTTTTAACCTTTCTGAGCCATATCTTGTATACATGTAAACTCCTTTTTGTTTGTTATTAGAGTTTTATTTTGTGTTAGTTCTGTCAATATATTTTACATTATATTTTCTTTCATAGTTTATTTTATGAGCTTTTTACTCTGTGGAGTCTCTGTGCTTTATTTTATGTCTCAGAGTTGAATGTTGAGAGGCAATTTTTTCAACACACAATGTACCAAGTTTCTGTTTATTTCAAGAATTATACCTTTTATTTTTTTGAAGTCTTTTGATATTTTAATAAAAATAGCTGGTCTTTACGTAGTTTGAAGTGTCCGTATACCTTTATATGATATATACCTTTATTTGTTTAGTTTTCTGTAGGACTCAATATATAAATTGGGTCACATTTGTCTATCTTGTTTAGCTATCATTGTGTGTGTGTATAATCTTCCTTATCTATTTCCACTTTACACTGTTTACTTTTCATATATCATCTGTGTCACTTGTGCTTTCTTCAGAAGTATCACTTCTCCCATGTACTCATTCAAATTTCATTTTTATTTCTGTGAGAGTTTTCATTTGTTCTTATTTGTTTTCTGAGTTCTGCTACTTTAATTTAATCCTCTGTTACCTTACTGTCTCTTGTTTGACTTCCTGTATTTCTTCATTGAAGGTACTCCTTATTAAGTTCTTTTAAATTCATATGAAACATTTGGACATGATTTTTATTTGCTGCATAGCAACATTTTTTAGTGAGAAGTATTCTTCTAAGTTTTCTGTTTTTTCCCATATACTTTTTTAATACTCTTTGATTCAATGCTTTTCTAGTGACTTTTTCTTATAACTCACCCAAATATATTTTTCTGGGACTGGATTTTGCTGAAGGTTGATGGGTGTATACGTACATGCACATATGCACGTGTGTGTATGAGTAGGTACGTGCATGCATGTGTGCACGCGCGTCTGTGTAGGGGTAGCATGTGTGTGTAGACTTCATATCCTGAACCTTTTCTCCTTCTCTGCCACACAGACAAACTGCTTTATGCTAGAATGACTCTTCCATGTTATTCTTTATTTGGTCTTTTATCCTTTCCTTCTCGGCCAAACTGTGTCCAGAGAGACTTCAAGCATTCCTGGTAACCCCAGTTCTAACTCCCATTAATAAAAACATCTATATAGGTTTGCACATCAGAGTGAGACCTCTTATCTTCAGGAACTATTATTTTTTCTTGGCTCTGAGACACTTAGCCATTTTTATGATTTTTCTCTACATTTCTACTTGGTTTTGTCCAGTCTAAGCTCATTTTGGCATCCTCACACAAATGTTGAATTGTATGGATAATAACTGTTTTCTAGTTTTACTGAAAACAAAGTTTGTGTCCCCCCCCACCCCACCCCCTTCTCCTTGTTGGCTTTCATATGACTTGTAGGAGGAGAAGAGAAAAGATACTGACTTACTCAACCATGTTCCTACTGGAAGTCTCTCCCCCTATATTTGTTTTAATTATAAAGCTCTAAAACCCAAATCAGGGAACCATAGGGCCTATACAGTAGTCTCTGAGTTACTTTATCTAGCTTGTTAAAAGCGAATCAATTCCTAAGATTCTCAGGTTTCAACGATGCCACTCAGCATCATTGAGATCCTTGACAACTGATCCTAACCCCACTTTATTTAATCAATAAATTTGGGTAAACACGAATGCTATGTGCAAAGTACCGTAATAGTGGGGTGACTTTTACTTCTTATATGACGTGATTCTTCCTCATAATACATGTTATGAAGCTACTAATAAGTTTTTTATACATTACAAACAAGGAAAATGGACGACAAATCTCACTCATGAATGGTGATTTAAAAAAACAAACCTGAAACAAATTGGCAAATCAAATCAATTCATTCTAGGTTCATCCCAGGAATCACAGTGTTGGTTTGTAAGTAGAAAATCTTCTCATTAATTTAGCATATTGATTTAATAGAGAAGAATTATATAGTCATTTTGATAGAGGCATAAAAACGTTCAGTAAAATTCAGCACCCTTCATAAAGTCTTAGCAAACTAGCAGTAGAAAAGAACTTTTCAAATCTGGGGTGTATCCTCCCAAAATAGCACTAGCATTATTGTTACTGCTGAGATTTTAGAAACATTTTCGTTTATAATTAGGAAAAGCTCAAAGATGTTCATTGTTTTCTTTTCGACATTGAATTCATGGTCTCATCCAGTGCATTAAGATGGGAAAAAGAAATTCAAGTTATAAGAATTGGAAAGAAAAAAAGAAATGTCATCATTTATAAAAGTTATGATTGTCTACATAGGAAAT
Source organism: Neophocaena asiaeorientalis asiaeorientalis (assembly GCF_003031525.2). Classification (NCBI taxonomy): domain Eukaryota; kingdom Metazoa; phylum Chordata; class Mammalia; order Artiodactyla; family Phocoenidae; genus Neophocaena; species Neophocaena asiaeorientalis. The sequence goes on from NW_020174268.1 coordinate 16,041,302, forward strand.
CCATAATGACTTTCAAATAAAATATGAGGTTTCAGTAAGGTTTCTAGATATCATTATGCAAAAAATTACATTTTAAACAGCAGAGACAGAAAATATCATTGTACAAAAGGTATAATTTATTACTGCCAAAGCTAGTCATCCTAAAATAAATGCCATGAAAAACGTGCAGGACCACTGTGCAGATACTTACGCAACTTTACTGAGAGATAGTAAAAAGAGCTGAATTAAGGAATATACCGTGTTCATGTATAGGAAGTTTCAATACCGTAAAGGTGACAATTTTCATTTAAATAGATTTATAAATTCAAAGTGGTTCTGACAAAAATCCCACCAAAGATTTTCCTGATGAATTGTACAAGCTATTTCTAAAATATGTGTGCAAAAGCAAAGTCCAAGAATGTCCAAAACTCTCTCAGATAATAAGTTAAAGGAAATTGCCTTACCAGGTGAAGATTTCCTATGAAACATCAGTGATGATGGCATTGTAGCCTCAGTGAAGAGAATAATGGAGCAGATTAGAGGGGTCAGAAATAGGTTCATGCAGATGTGGAAAAGACACTTGCCAGTGTGGCAGGGCAGATCAGTGAAGAAAAGATGGACTGTTTACAGATGTGCTCGGACACTTGGCTATTCATGTGGAAAAATGTGAAATTGGAGCCGTATCTCACAAATCAAAAAGTAATTTCAATTGGATTAAAATTTTAAATTTGAAAAGTATGTAAAAATGTCAAAGAAAATATTAGAGAATGTCTTTCTGATTTGGGGGGTAGCCAAACTTTTTTTTAAGACAAAATATACACATACAATATAAAACAAAGATTGATATATATTTGGGTAACAAGAAACTCCTATTAATAAAAATGGTATAATAAAGTAAAAAGACACCCATAAACTGGAAGATCTATGTAGTACGCATAATACAAGGAATTATGTCCTGAACCTATTAAAGATCTATAAATTAATAGGTTTTAACATATACAAGAATGTTTACTGCAGTATTGTCTATAGTAGCCAAAAATCTAGAAGCAGCCCAAATGTCTTCAGTAGAAAATGGATAAATTTGGTACATTACTACTGAATGATAGTTCAAGTGATTAAACCGTAAACAGCATGGGCGAATCTCAGAAACAATGTCAAGTGCAATTTATAGAAGACTTTGTAGTATACCAATTACAGAGTCTCAAAAGCATAAATCATAAAGACTATTGGTAAAGATACCTACATATGAAATATGATTATAGTAAAAAGAAATGGAATGGTAAATAATGAAGGTAGTGGCTATCTCAGGAGGTCAGAGAGTAGCATGTAACCCAGATGAGCTACAAGAGGCTGCAGTGATATTGGTTTTCTACTTAGTAATCTGAGTCACTGCTCTTTGAATGATCTCAGATGTTAAAATGTGAAGATATGTGCACCTTAGAATTCTTGACATATTGCATTTCACAATAACATTTTTAAAGATTAAATGTGTCCGTGTACACACGTATATATATATATACACACACACTACTTTCTCAGACATTTCTCATATTTAAAATATTTTTAACAACTCCTCACCTTCCTCTTTCAGTTTGTCACTGTTCCTCTTGCATAAACTATTGTGACCAGAACTGAACACAACACATTTCCAGAATGGATTCTGTCATAGATTCCTCACATAAGTGAACGAAGACTCCTACTCTATTCTGCTTGACTCAAGGATCATATAAAAGTGATTTTTGCCCTACTATTGTTAGAGTTGTTGCAGAGCATGATTTTTAGATGGTTGGTCTGTAGACAGGAGAAAGGATGGGAAATGAGCTCACTAAAGAACACGTGCTACTTAAGCGATATAAAGGAAGAACAGCAGTTGCCAAGCAACCATCCTGTGTCCTTGGCCTTGAAATGCTGACTGCATGTGGCTCATAGGCCTCAGGTCTTTCTCGGTGTGACCGCGATGTACCCTCTCTGCCTCCTTTCAGCATCTGCCTCCTTTTCCTTTCACACACGAAGTATGAGATTCTGCATGAGTTCCTTAATTTTGCATTCTTTACTGACATCTCTGCATCTAGTTGCCCGCGTTGACATGAGTTGACTCACAGAAGTAATCCTTGTCTTTATGGAGTTTCATGGGTTAAAAGTGTAAAACAACCTTCTAGAAAGATCTTTTAATATTTGTATTTGAAATCTCTGTGTGTCTGTGTGTATTATCCATGTCTTTTCTAGAAAGGTTTGGGGCAGCTGGAGTGTCACGTGTTCCATTCTCAGTTGATAAAACTGGAAATGAAATTAATTCCCTCTTCCATGATGTATTCCAGAACAAAAGTGAGATTTTCAGCAAGAAAAAATACAATGTAAAACTATGGTACTCCAGCTGCATGGTAAAGAGGATTGAATTTGGGGGATACAGGAATATAGAATTGTTTACCAGTGTATGCCTTCATAAATGCCAGTGAATTTCAAAAGCTCCTGTGTCAGAAAATCCTGTTAAGTATTAAGTCACTGTTTGTCAAGAATGGCCTGTACCAGCGTTGCCTGGAGTGTTGGATTAAAATGAAGATTCCCTACTCACTGTGAAGCTCAAAGCTCATTGAATAAGGTCCTGGAATTTGCATTCCTAATTAGCTTTCCAGGCAATTTTTGAGACACACCCCTTTAAGTTATTTTAAATGCCCCTAATCCTGAGGAGTCAGCATTGTTACTAGCCTGAGCAGTCTCTCTAAACAGAGCATTTAAGATGCAATTAGCAGAGATAAGCCTTCACAGCATTTAGGGAAATATTTTACCAAGAGTGACCTAATACAATTATAGTAACCACACAGTCTCCAGTTCTAAAAATTTGCCCTGTTTATCCCCAAATCTATTACTTCTTAGATCATGAGCCCAATCATTTTCTTCATTGTGTATTCAAGCTGTCTGGTAGCCGCTGACCTGGTACCCCTGTCCTTGAAGCCAGGTTCTAAGCCAACATTAGCCAGAATTCGGTGCAAAAGCTCAGATGCACCATTTCTACCCGTTTGATTCTGATGTGTTTTCACTTGGTTTCATCACTTAGTTCTTAACTCTTTGGGCTTCCAGTTTGGGAGCCCATTCCTATTCCTCTTGACAGTTAGACCTAACATCTCTTATTATTCTAGACAATCTGGTCCCCTCGAATCACCCATCACCTTGGGGTCCTGGCATCACCCACTGTCAGGAGAGAAATCTGATTCTACCTTGTGCATGTGGAAGTCAACCCCAGTACAGCCAGCCGTGGTGAGCCCTGCACTGGGCTGGAGGCCCAGCTTGGTCCTGATACACGAGATCCCTTCGCAGTGGCTCACATTTGATCCAGAGCAGTTGACTGCAAGTGTTCAGTCTCTTTTGACACCATCTGAATGGCTGTAATGTGAGGCAGGGCAGCTGTGTCTGAACTCCAGTGTGGATGGTTACTTTGTCAAGTGCTGCCTACTGTGAGGAGAGCTTCCCAGTCTATAGAAGAGCTCCCAGTCTATAGAAGACTATATCCCAGTGATAGAGTGGAAACCCATCTAGCCCTATATTGTATCCACAGTGAATTCCAGTCCCCTGCCAAGGTGTGTGTGTGTCTACTGATGAACTTGTTTAACTCACATCCACCATGGCAACCAGGGAATCAGAAATACAGCTGGAGACTCAACAGATTAATTTTGGGGGGGGGGGGGCTGAGTTGGGTCTTCGTTGCTGTCCGCGGGCTTTCTCTAGTTATGGCAAGCAGGGGCTACTCTTTGTTGCGGTGCACAGGCTTCTCATCGTGGTGGCTTCTCTTGTTGCGGAGCACGGGCTCTAGGACACGGGCTTCAGTAGTTGCAGCACGCAGGCTCAGTAGTTGTGGCTCGTGGGCTCTAGAGTACAGGCTCAGTAGTTGTGGTGCACGGGCTTAGTTGCTCTGCAGCATGTGGAATCTTCCCGGACCAGGGCTTGAACCCGTGTCCCCTGCCTTGGCAGGCAGATTCTTAACCACTGCATCACCAGGGAAGTCCCTCAACAGATTAATGTTAAAAATATTTACTGAGTACTTACCATTTACCAAGCATTATTCAAAGTATTGGTAATATACGAGTGAAAAAAACCAAGTCCCAGCTCTTGTGCAGTTTTTATTTTAGAGGAGGGAGACAAACGGAAAAACAAATAAATATAAAATACGTCAGGGATGATAAGTGCTAAGAAGAAAAATAAAACAGCCAAGGAACCATCTTAACTTGGTTGACTTCCAGATCAGCTTTAGATAGTGGCTTAAGTGTAGGTCGTTTGTCTTTGGTAGATCCCAAGGTACAGGACTGACTGAGAAGAGTAAAATGGTAAAGGAAGAAGAGCCCATCTTAGGGTGTGTTACTGATGCAGGCAACTGGGACTCAATCCCCATGGGGATCTTTGGAGGAACTTCATTGAATGTGCATTAGAATTGTCTGCCCAAATCACAGAAGATGGTTGTATTTATCCATAAGTCCTATTCCCATAGGTCAAGGGTCCCCCATTTGGTTCCAGGTTTGAGCATGTACCGGGGTTGCCGGGGGGCGGGGGTGGTGTCCTGCAGGCAGGGTCAGGAGAGAAGCCCAGGGGCAGAAAGCAGGAGCTCTGCAGCACCGCTGGGCAGGGACTGCCTGGCTACACGTGCATGAAGCTAGTGGCCCCAGTGATGACTGGAGAAAAAGGCCGGTTGACAGGATATAAAATGAGGCAAAAATAGGGATGACTTGAGGCAGTTTTGTATTAGCTGGTCAGGGAAGGCATTAGACCACCTGTGCTGCATGCCCACCGTCGGCTCCAATGCGTGTGATACCAGTGGGGTGGGCATAATGGGAGGCAGGTCAGATGTGTCTGAACTGTGGTGTGGGTGGTTACTTTGCTGCCATTCGGGAAAAAGTGGACCAGAAAAGCAGTTATGGCAACTTAACTCACATTGTAAGAAAGCTGTAGAACAGTGGTTTTCAAACTAGGCTTCTGCGAAGCACCTTTGGGGGCTGCTTGAGCGGTGGTGGAAGAAATAGTGGGTGGGAATCATCGACCTCAACCAGAAGAACTCTGCGCTCATCTATTTCACATATATAGCTTCACTGTAATACTCTAGAGCTAAAGGACATTTGCAAAGATCACATTAGGAAATTCCACCAGGAGAACCAGGGAGGCACCAAACCTGGGCTGAGTTGCCGGTCTCGCCTCTGGCCATTGAGCTAGACTCATACACAGTGAACCATTAAAGGAAGCCACGAATGTCAGCCCGTGTTCAAGGTAACTCTGCTCCCTCCCTAACCCCGTTTGATCTCAGCCTGCTTTTACTCAGCTTCATTCTCTGGCTTACTCATTCATTTATTCATTCATTCACACAACAGGTATTTCTTGAGCATCTGTTCTGTGTCAATGTGCTAGACCCTTGAGATATAAGTAAGATGCAGCTTTTTCGTTCAGAAACCCAAGTCTAATGAGGGAAAAGGGCAGATAGACACTTACTATCAATGCTAAACAAAGAATAAACAGTCCCATGAGAATGTGGAGAAAAGCCTTCCAGTCTAACCTGTGTGACTAAGGGATGGAGTCTCAGAGGAAGTCAGATGTGAAATGAGTCCTGGAGGATGTGCAGGAGTTGGTCATGCTCTAAGCCCGTCTCTCTAACAAAGTCCCATCTTGGATCTTGGCTTTCCTCTTTGAAATTTGGCTTAGCTGGAATTTCTGGGACCTGTTTGACATTATTCTAGAATATAAGATGTGACATTGATCAGATCATTCTTCTGTAAGCAGTAGCTTCCCCATTCATCCCTGGTTTGGAAAAAGGTAAACCTTGGAAAAACAAATGTCATCTTGCAACGACGGCAGAGTGGAGTAAATAATATTCATTGAGCAAACACATTCTGAACGCCTACAATGTGCGAAGCACTGTGGCTGCTACTGGAAACAGAAGTGAATGTTGTCTTAGTCTGTTCAGGCCACTATAACAGAATACCACAAACTGGGCAGCTTATAAATGATAGAAATTTATTTCTCACTTCCAGAGGCTGGAAAGTCCAAGATAAGGGCACCAGCATGGTCACATTCTGGTGTCGGCCCTCTTCCTGGTTCATAGCCAATGCCTTCTTGATATGTAGAGGTGGGCTAGGGAACTCTCCGGGGGTCTCGTTTATAAAAGCATTAATCCTATTCACGAGGGCTCCATTCTCGTGACCTAAGAACCTCCCAGTGGCCCCACCTCCTAATACATCACATTGAACATTAAGATTTCAACATATGAATACTGGGGGGACACAAACATTCAGACCAAAGGAAATACTTATTCCATGTCCTCAAATAGTCTACAGTTTAAGAAGGAGAGAAATAAAAGATACAATTGCAGTGCAGCAGGTAAGTGCTATGATGGATGTAAGCAGAGTGCTAAAGGATCCTGGGGAGATACACATGGTCCAGGTCCTAAAAAGCAAAGAGGAGTCAGCATGGTATGGTGAAAGTGGGACAGATGGTTCTAGAGAGCCTGACTCTTGGTATAGAGCAGGGCATAACCACTATTACTGGAACATAAAGTGTGGGCTGGAGTGAAGTAATAGGCTAAACTGGAGAGATTAAGTAAGGGTCATATTATAATCATGTTCTGTGTTATAAGCTAGACTTTATATTAAAGACCCTAGGGAGCGCTGTTGATGGTTTTTAGAAAGATCCTTCTGGTTCGAGTTTGGAGTGTACATTGGAGTGGCTTGGGTATAGGGAGTTTTTTCCCTAAATTATGACAGTAATCCAGAGGGAATTAATGATGGTCTGGACTACAGGGTGCAGAAGACTTGTTTAAGTTACCTATTGGTGTGTAAGAATCTACTCCAAAACTCACTGGCTTAAAAAAAGGACAGTTTATTTTTTTGTGATTCTGTGGTTTGAGTGAGTGGTTCTTGTGCATGATGCAGTGTCCACTGTGGCTTGGGAATGGCTGGAAGGTCTAGATGACCTCACTCATGTGAGTGGAAGTTGGTGTGGGCCACAGATTGGGACCTCAGCTGGGCTTTCAACCGGCAGTCTCAGTTTTCCACGTATTTGCCTCCGTGCGTCTTCTTGAGCTTCTTTCCTTACAGCATGGTGGCTGGGTTTCAAAAAGCAGTGTATCAAGTGTATAAGCCCCGAGTGCCAGAGCTTATCACATCTCCATGTTCTTCACACTTGCTAATGCCCAATTGGCCAAAACTAGATACATAGTTAAGCCCATTTGGGGGCCACATGGGGTGTGAATACCAGGAGGCATGGTTCTTTGGGAGCCACCAAATTAACCTTGTACCACAGAGATGGAGAGAAGTAGAAAGTGCCTCTTCTACTGCCCACCGGATCCATGGCTGCTGGACCAGTCTGGTCCTCAGAACTTGCTCTGCTGGCGTTTGCCTCTTTCCTCATATGGGAGCAGGAAGTGGATGGGGAAGGGGTAGTGGGCTTATACTGCCTAAAAGACTTGCATGCCACCACTAACATAATATTTAAGTGGAAGAACTCTGTCCCCTTTCTTCTTCAAAGTATTTGGCTTGAATTTATCATTGAGTAATTTTACAAGAAATAAATGCGCCCATTTAGCAATTAGTAACATTTTTTAAAGGGTGCTCTTGCTTAAAGATTGATAGATATTCCACTTCATGGCTTCAAATCCCCCAGGCACAATTAGTATGTAATCTAAAATATGAAAGTGAAGTCAAGCTGGGAAAAGGAAAACAGGAAAGAATGTAGCTGTAGAAGGAGCTGTGTAATTTCCAAATGTGTTTGAATATGGCTCCTTTACTGTGATGAAATGACTTTTATGGTTGTGGTAATTGGGCCTTACGATTACTTGGATATGTGATTTTCTTGGAATGATCGAACGCTTTGAGAAAATGTTAGTTTCTGTATGTTGCAAGAATACTTTAAGAATAATCTCCCTTTATACTCAAAGATGAGGCACAAAATTAATCTTTTCATTCCTAGCGTATGTCTCCAGTTTCCTCATAAGAGAAATAATAGTAACCTTTTCATAGGTTTGTTGTGAGGATGAAATAATATATGTAAAAGTGCCTGAAACAGTGCCTGGCACTCAAAAGTGCTCAGTCAGTGTGAGCTATGATTCTTATATGCTCTAGGAATATTTTGCAGATAGAGGTGTTATTCTTTCCCACAGTTACACACACCTTAAAAAGAGCTCCCCATGAGTCCAGTGGTTAAACCAAAGCAGGGATTGTGGGTTTGAGCCCACTCAGCTCACGTGACTCCAGGAGTCCCTTGGCTACTCGCATATAAAAGGAGGAAATTGAGCCCAGTGTTCTCACAGGTCCCGTGACCCGCTAAACCATCTCTCTGGAGTGACCGGCAGCCCCGACTCATCTGTTCCTCCTCTCTGTCGTCTGTGACAGAAGTCCTCCTTTCCTCTTCTTCTTAATATTCCATTTTATTTAAACCACAGCTTTCTTTTTGGAGGTCTTAATCACCTTTGAGGACAGAGCCTTTTGACTGTTGCATAGCCCTGGAGGTGTAATGGGACAGTGAGAGCCTTCTCTTTCTTTCAGGTACCATATTCTTCCACCTTCGTTTGATTTCCCTTTAGTCCCTCCAAATTTACTCCATCCTCTTTTCCTTGTTGGGTACTCCTTCCTGTCCGAGGAGACTGGATTGCCTTCCTCAAGCTTAGCAGAGTCATTCTTAGTATCCTTTTACTTTCTCTGAGAGCAAGTGCTCCTGTTCTCCATGGCACATGGAACCGATGAGCACCACTAATCGCTACTTAACCCTGGTTTTTCCTAGTGTAACAACCTGTGAACCTCCTGTGGAGGGCTAGCAGTTGGACAAGATATCACCGCACTCTGGTGCTCACACACAGAGCACGCAGGAGACTCAACGTAGAATATCCCCCTCAGGAAAGTTTCCCACCTCTCAGAGGCACTAAGCAAACCATACCTTGTTCACGTGCATCTATGCCTGGTCACAGGACTTGAAAGTAGCAAAGCCTCTCAATCTAGAGGTCAGTTCTACTCAACACCAATAATTTTAGTTGGTCCCATTTCAGGGCCTGATTAGTAACATCACAAGAGGAGAAATGTGCATTTCTGAATACACAACAGGGTGCAATGACTCCACATTGCAGAGACAAACATTCTCTGATATCTGACTTACCAGCAATGGTAGAGAGTGCCACCCTTGCCACTAGTGAAGCGTTTAAATCAAGCAGGTGTCATGAGAGACTGGCGAATGAAAGCTGACCTAATTTCCCAATATGAAATCCTCAGTTTAACTTGCCTAAGATTGTTATTTTTCCCCTTTGGATTGAAAATTAGGGATTTTATTTCAGTACCTAGATGCATCACTTTTTCATCATGTGATACAGAATTATTGAAGTATAGTTGAAACATATTTGACTACAGTGTTGTGTTAGTTTCAGGTATACAGCAAAGTGATTTTCTGATCTTCTTTCCCAAGATATCTTACTCTCTACCTTTGGCAATATAAAGATGATAATCAGAGCACCCATCTCCTAAGATTCCAAGGCAGTTACCAGGCTGTCCAACAGACATTTAGCAAACATGGTTGTTTTCATTGAAGACTCATGACTGAGTCTGTTTTTAAATATGCATAGTAACTGAACAATAGTCAACGTCTGTTTTCCTTGGCTTCTTTGTTATTAATCTTTGTCCTTGCTAACACTCGTATTATTTTCTCCATTTGCATTCGGAACGTGCCCTTGAATGAGCCACAAAGCTGTCCTGAGCTCCTCCCCCTAAGGGAACTATTACCTTGTGTTTCTCTTTACCATCTGTTTCTTTTCTGCAAAGCTTTTTTTTTTTTTAACATCTTTATTGGAGTATAATTGCTTTACAATGGTGTGTCAGTTTCTGCTTTATAACAAAGTGAATCAGTTATACATATACATATGTTCCCATATCTCTTCCCTCTTGCATCTCCCTCCCTCCCACCCTCCCTACCATATGCTAACATATATATGGAATTTAAGAAAAAAAAAATGTCATGAAGAACCTAGGGGTAAGACAGGAATAAAGACACAGACCTACTAGAGAATGGACTTGAGGATATGGGGAGGGGGAAGGGTAAGCTGTGACAAAGCGAGAGAGTGGCATGGACTTATATACACTACCAAACGTAAAATAGATAGCTAGTGGGAAGCAGCTGCATAGCACAGGGAGATCAGCTCCGTGCTTTCTGCAAAGCTTTTTGAAGCTCAGCCTCTTGGAACAAGAGAATAACAAAGATGAAATTTATTGCCATTGATCACTTTTAGATAAAGCTGAATGTCTTCCAGCTACTCTGAATTGATTTTCTTTTCCCCCTTGAGAAAGTAACAGAAAGGAGTTAGCAACCATGCAGGGGACAGAATCAATACAAAAGTGAGGAGAATTCCGTGGAGGTAATCATGTGTAGAAAGGCAGGGAGCTCGCAGGACTAGTTAATAGAGGTAGGTTGCTTATTCATCATTATTATCAACTCACTAGGCAGACCATAAAAGCTCAGATTTTCTACCTTAATATATGCCCCTGTTCCACTGTGCAAGGAATTCACAGTGATTTGTTGCATCCTTTCCATGATTCATACCCGGTTAAGGCCTCTCACCATGACATTCAGGAGTGCCCATTGTATGTGTAGCTCATAACGTTAGGAGTAATGAGCTCCGAAGTCAGGTAAGAGGGTAGTAATTGTAATGATAGTAATAAAATATTGTTACTTGAATATCGTTACTTATTTCCACTGAGAGCTAAAGATATGTAATGGTTGCACTTCCTTTCTTCTTTGACACCTCAAAGACAGTGGTTACTGTGTCTTCCTTAAGGTATCTTTAAATTTAAAAAAAATTTGGTGAACTATATATATAACAAAAAATTCGCCATTTTAACCATTTTTAAGTGTACAATTCAGTGGCATTAATTGCATTCAGTGTTGTGACACCATCACCACTGTCTATTTTCAAAACTTTTTCATTAGCTCAAAAAGAAACTCTGTACCCACTAAACAACAACTCCTCATCACCCCACGCCCAGCACCTGGTGCCCTCTAATCTTTTTCGGTTTCACCTTCACTTTATTTTTTTTCCTTCCAGTTTTATTGAGGTATAATTGACATATAGCACTGTATAAGTTTAAGGTGGACAACATAATGATTTGACTTACATGCATCATGAAATATTTACCACAAAGGTTTAGTGAACATCCATCATCTCACATAGACACATTAAAGAAATAGAAAAATACATACTTTTTCCTTGTGACGGGAACTTTTAGGATTTCCTGTCTTAACAACTTTCATATGCAACATACAGCAGTGTTAACTATCTTATCATGTTGTATTATGCTACATCACTAGTACTTATTTATCTTTTAACTGGAAGTTTGTGCCTTTTGATCACCTTCATCCAGTTGCCCCTCCCCGGACCCCCCACCTCTGGTAGCCACAAATCTGATCTCTTTTTCTATGAGTTTGTTTTTGAAGTGTAATTGATGTACACTATGTTAGTTTCTAGTACACAGCTTAGTGATTCGATATTTCTGTACATTTCAGAATGATCACCATGATAAGTCTAGGTGTCGTCTGTCACCACACAAAGATATTGCATAATTATATCATACCTGTGAACATTTCATACCTGTGGCTCATTTATTAATATTTTATAACTGAGTGTCATCTGTCACCACACAAAGATATTGCATAATTATTGCTATATCACACACTGAACATTTCATACCTGTGGCTCATTTATTAATATTTTATAACTGAAAGTTTGTACCTCAGAATCTCCCTCACCTATTTCTCTCCTTCCCCCAGCCCTCTCCCCTCTGGCAACCACCTGTTTTTTCTGTGTATCTATGACTTTGTTTCTGTTTAGTTGTGTTTGTTTGTTCATTTGTTTTGTTTTCAGATTCCACATATAGGTGAAATCATACAGTATTTGTTTTTCTCTGTCTGATTTACATGTTGTTGTAAACAGCAAGATTTCATTTCTTTTTTATGGCTGAGTAATATTCCATTGTGTGCGCGCACGTGTGCATATACACACATATGTATAACCACATATTCTTTATCCATTCATTTATAGATGGGCACTTAGATTGCTTTCATATCTTGGCAATTGTAACTAATGCTGCAGTGAACATAGGTGTGCATATATCCTTTTGAATTAGTATTTTTATTTTCTTCATATAAATACTCAGAAGTGGAATTGCTGGATTGTATGGTAGTTCTATTTTTAATATTTTGAGCAATCTGGTACTGTTTACCATAGGGGCTGTGCCTGTTTACGTTCTCACCAACAGTGTACAAGGGTGCCCTTTTCTCCACATCCTTGTCAACGCTTATTATTTGTTGTCTTTTTATTTATAGCCATTCTGACAGGTGTGAGGTGATACGTCATTGTGGTTTTAATTTGCATTTCCCTTATGATTAGTGATACTGAGCATCTTCTCATGTGTCTGTTGGTCATCTGTTTGTCTTCCTTGGAAAAATATCTATTCAGGTCCTCTGCCCATTTTTTAATTTGGTAGTTCGTTTTCTTGATGATTAGTTGTATGAGTTATTTGTATATTTAAATATTAACCCCTTGTTTAGATATATTTTTTGCAAGTATGTTCTCCCATTCAGCATGTGGCCTTTCTGTTTTGTTGATAGTTTCCTTTGCTGTGCAAAAGGGTTTTAATTTGATGTAGTCCTGTTTGTTTATTTTTGCTTTTGCTTCCCTCGCCTGAGGAGACATATCCAAAAAAATATTGCTAAGACTGATGTCAAAGACTGTACTGCCTATGTTTTCTTCTGGAAGTTTTATAGTTCAGGTCTTACATTGAAGTCTTTAATCCATTTTGAGTTTATTTTTGTGTATGGTGTGAGAAAGTAGTCCAATCTAATTCTTTCGCAAGAAGCTGTCCAGTTTTCCCAACATCATTTATTGAAGAGGCTGTCTTTCCCTTTGTGTATTTTAGTCACTTTTGTCACAGATTAATTGCCCATATAAGTGTGGGTTTATTTTTGGGCTCTCAATTCTGTTCCACTGATCAATGTGTCTGTTTTTGTGCCAGTACCATACTGTTTTGGTGACCGTAGCTTCATAGTATAGTTTGAAATTAGGGTGCATGATATGTCCTGTTTTGCTCTTCTTTCTTAAGATTTTTGTGGCTATTTGGGGTCTTTTGTGTTTCCATACAAATTTTAGAATTGTTTGTTCTAGTTCTGTGAAAAATGCCATTGGTATTTCGATAGGGATTGCATTGAATCTGTAGATTGCCTTGGGTAGTATGGTCATTTTAACACTATTAATTCTTCTTATCCATGATCATTATATAGCTTCCTATCTGTTTGAGTCATCTTTTTCTTTTATCAGTGTCTCCTAGTTTTCCAAGTACAGGTCTTTCACCTCGTTAGTTAGATTTATTCCCAGGTATTTAATTTTTTTATGTGATTGTGAATGGGATTGTTTTCCTAATTTCTCTTTCTGATAGTTTGTTGTAAGTGTATAGAAACACAACAGATATATGTATATAATTTTTTATCCTGCAACTTTACTGAATTCATTGAGCTCTAGTCACTTTTTGGTGGCATCTTTAGGATTTTCTGTTGTATTGATAGTATCATGTCATCTGCAAACCCTGACAATTTTACTTCTTCCTTTCCAATTTGGATTCCTTTTGTTTCTTTTCTTGTCTCATTGCTCTGGCTAGGACTTCCAATACTGTGTTGAATAAAAACCCTCCCTCACAGTCCTCTGAAGGAACCAACCCTGCTAACACTTTGATTTCGGCCTTTTAGCCTCCAGAACTGTGAGACAATACATTTCTGTTTGTTTAAGTGACTAAATTTGTAGTACTTTGTTATAGCAGCCCTAGCAAATGGAGACAGTTCCTAAATTTGGATTTATTCATATTTTCAATCAGGATATGGGTGGGCTAATTATCCTGTAGTGTCTGATTTATTATGCTAGATCTGCTTTGTAGTTTTCAAATTAAAAACTCATGTGAGATTTTCTTTCACATTTCTTTGTATTTTGAAACCATCTGAATGTGACCAGTAACAACATCTCCCTCCATGAAGCTTCTGGTATTCATCTATTAGAGAGGTTTTTGAGAATACACTATTTCTTTGGTTAGCATTTAAAATAGGTTTGGATAGTGAAAAAAATGCACTTCTAGGTGAAAGGAAACTTGACAGGAGTGGCAGAATCACTGTAAGGCAGGAAGGCTGCTTTTAGACTGAATGGGAGGCTGTCTCCTTGGTGGGTAGAGCCCTGTGGCTCAGCTGAGCCTCTTGGAGCTACTACCTCTTTCAGCATTTGGCTTTGCTGTTTTTATTCCTAGAGCCCAACTGCAGTAATCGATGCCTGTCTGTATGGTTCTGTCAGAAGGAATTTCTTGTTCTTCAGAACAAGATACAGATATGCCATGAAAACTGTGTGAATGAATATAATGTCTCTGTTTGAACTTTCAACCCACGTTCATGTTGATCCCAGCTTCCCTTGGTCCTGGAGTTCTCTGAAGGTGTGGGACCACTTACCTGTGACCAGCACACTGGTGACCAAGCCAGTGGCCACGTATAACTACAAATAGTGTATGAACCAGAAAGAATTTGATAATATTTCCCTTGAGATGGAGCAAATTGTCTCCCCCTTAGCAGGATCAGTCCCCACGTCAGGTCAGAGTTGAAGCTCAGAAATTACAGACCTTGAAGTAGTTGAGTTATGTGAGCAGATTCAGTAGCAAGCATACATGAGTCAGAAAGAAGTGCTACGCAGGACCAGACAGATATTTTACGTTGTCTGTCCGCGTCTCAAAGTTGCTCTTACCCCCCACATTCCGTGAGCAGAGTTGGAATGGAAGAACCCTGCTGCCGAGAGCAAGTGGAAGCAGCATGTGTAGAAAAAGAAACTAGGATTGGGGTCAGGTCAGACCTGGGTCCAAGTCCTGGCTCATCTGCTTCTAGTTGGGTAACCTTAAGATTGATTAACCAACATGACCTTCACATCCTGCATCTGTAGCATGTGAATAATAATGTATCGTAGCTACCTGGGGGGGCTTTTGTTAACTGTGATATTTGTAAACCTATGTGCTTGACACATACCAGCAGTTGAACAAGAAATAAAAATGTGAACATGCCTCTGATTGGCTTGGGAATCACACTGTGAAGTACAGCCATACCCAGTCTTTGTTGGGAGACCATAGGATACATGTGAGCAGAGAAGCTCTTGATGGGAGATTACGTGAGAAAGTTACATGAAAGAAATCCCTGAACTAATAGTGTCGCCTGGCCTAACCTTGGGCTTGGATCATAGTTGGTACCAGATTGGGTCTCCACAGGGAATCCCAGATCGGAGAATCTCCTGCCCACCTTTTCTGTTCCTGAGCCACTTTTCCACCTGTTCTGAGGGTCCCAGAATAGGGATACAGTGAGGGGATCAGTTTCTGGGTCCCCAAAGGCCCCAACTGTTTCATGGGGGCACAGAACCAATATATGTTATCAGACTCTTAGTTTGCATTCCACGTACCCTTCTTTTGCCTGAATGCCCCTGAGAGCCAGTGAAGAAGGTTAAGATCATCACCCTGCCATCAGTATCACATACACCAACTTGGAATCTCCTTGGGTTCAAGCCCTCAGTGTATGAAACTAAACTTGTTCCCTACTCTACCAATGTCAAAATAAGAAAGCCGAACAGTTGTAGCATTTTAAAAGACAAGAATGCTTGAGTAGAATAAGGGTTTTTGAAAAGGCAACTGTCCTTCTTTATGAATATGTCACCTGGGGACAGAAAGTAACATCCGGCCTCTCCAACCAGAAAGGACAAGGTCTTATAAAAGCTTACGGTGATTTGTGTAAATTTCGAACACTTTTCCCTTACCAAGCCCGATGAAACTGAGATTCGACACCCTTCAAAACATGCCTAAGTTGGCTTCTCTGGCTTGGCAGAAATACAAAGTAGGAACAAAAATCCAAATCCATGCAGCATGTAAACTAAGAGTTAAAAATTCTGGGCAATTTCATGTGATCACTGGCACAGTTCCAAAGCAAGGCCTTAAAATAGGAGAAGGATGTAAGACTACCTCCTCCACATGGGCACACTTCCAGCGGCCTCTTGCAGGATTCAGGCTGGTGATTCAGTACCCTGTCTTAACACACACATCATTGCCACAAGGAAGAGTGACCCAGCTTGAGCTAGACACATCAGAGCTTTGACAGTAGAGAACTGTAGGCACCTTGAGAAGGTCACTGGTTGGAAATCCACTGTCTTAGTCAGCTTGGGCTGCTATAACAGACTGGCTGGCTTAGACAACAGACATTTCTCACGGTTCTGGAGACTGGTAGTCCTAGATAAAGGTGCCAGAAGAGTTGATTTCTTGGTGAGGACTCTTTTCCTGGCTTACAGTCAGTTGCCTTCTTGCTATATTCACACATGGCAGAGAAAGGAAGCTCTGGTGCCTCTTCCTCTTATTATAAGGGCACTAATCCCATCATGGAGTCTTCACCCTTGTGACCTCATCTAAACCTGATTACCTTCTAAAGGCCCTGCCTCCAAATGCCATCACATTGGGGTTAGGGCTTCAACATATGAATTTTGGGGACACTCAAACATTAGTCCATGACACCCACCAACTCCAAATAACCTTGAGTGGCCAAATGATTTACTGTAGGAATCTTTCTTAAGCTTTTCTTTATTTATGTATGTATGTATGGCTGCGTTGGGTCTTTGTTGCTGCACGCAGGCTTTCTCTAGTTGCGGTGAGCAGGGGCTACTCTTCGTTGTGGTGCGCGGGCTTCTCATTGTGGTGGCTTCTCGTGGAGCACGGGCTCTAGGTGCGTGGGCTTCAGTAGTTGTGGCTCGCAGGCTCTAGAGCGTAGGCTCAGTAGTTGTGGCGTAGTAGCTCCGTGGCATGTGGGATCTTCCCGGACCAGGGCTTGAACCCGTGTACCCTGCATTGGCAGGCGGATTCTCAACCACTGTGCCAGCAGGGAAGCCCCAAGCTTTCCTTTTCTTGTGCTAAGAAATCCTGAATACAATCAGGAGAACAATCACTTGCTGCAAAATATAGTCTCCAAATTCTGATGAGTTGGTTGATGAATGGCCGCTGGGAGGAACGTCCTTGTCCAGGAACCAGGTGCCTTGTTCAATCTTTTGATTCGAGATTTAGATGAAGAACCAGAAAACAGGCTTATCAAAGGTGCAAATAATACAAGGCTTAACAAGAGGGAATGGATGCCAGAATTAGAGTTCCAGAAATCTCCATGGGCTGAAGCAGTGAGTCAGATCTTACAAGGTGAAATTTAATGGAACTAGCTTTGTAAGGCTGTGCACTTGCATTTGAAAAATATCAAAACTACACAAGCTGAGACTGGGGAAGATGTGTCTTTAACAGCAACCTGGGTGGAAAAGACACACATTTCTGTCAAAACAAGGTTTCATATGAATGCAAAATGTGGTGTCTCTGCTGGAAAAGGTAATATAGTAATAATAGAAGCATGTCATCTGGAGTGAAGGATAATAGGCTGCTCGGACCTGCCTGTGCCCCATGTTGAGGTCCAGACCTCACACTTAAAGAAAGAAACGTACACACTAGACCATGTGCAGAGGTAAGTATGCAGGATGGTGCAGAAATGCAGGGCTTTGCCACTCAGAGAGAGCTCAACAAACCAGGGGATGTGCAGCCTATAAAAAAGATGACTTGCAGCCCCAGCTGCTGCTTTCAGATGTCGTGAGGGAAAATAGTAAAACTGATTTTATTTGGCATGACATTTTAGGGAAAGATTAAGGAAACTAATGAGAGCTACTGGGGCATAGAGTTTAATCTAACTGAAAACTTTCCGAAGTCAGATATAAACTTAACAGTTCTTGTACTTCTCACAGCCGGAGTTTGGACATCCTGACAATGGTTCACTTCAGAAATCTTTAAACTCAGTGTCCCATTGTATGTGTTAGGTTTAGGTTCTGCCAGGAGAAATAAGAAATCCCAAAGTAACAGTAACTTAAGCCACATTGGGCTTTATATCTTCCTCACATAAAAACCAAAACTTCCAGAGGTGGGAGACAAGGCAGGGTCTTCTGTCATGCTACTCACCCCTGAGCTGCCTCAGGGGCCAGGATGGCCTCTTGTGTGGGAAAGGAGGTAAAAGGTGGAAGAGAGAAAAGGTTCACTTCATTCCTTTCCAGAAGTTCCACACAGCCCTCTGCTTATACCTCACTGGCCTGATTTAGCCCAAGTTGGAGTCAGAAATGTAGACTTTATGTTTGTGATGACAATATTACAGACTAAAAAGGGAATGCGTACTGAAGGGGGAGTGCGTGGATGTTCCAAGGTGGAGGAACGTCTGCCACCTCTCGTGAAGACCACAGCCTCCGTCTTTCCACCTCTTGTTCTATTACTCCTTCTGCAACTGCTTTTCCACTTTCCCACAGGTTGCAGATCTGGTCCCTCCATCTGCCTCTAGGCTATTGGCCCCATGTGCCCCCCTGTTTCTCCTACCAGCCAGGGCTCTCAGCTGCATCATCTGTCCTGTTTCCTTTCCCTTGAGCATCCTCAACTCCCTCCACCACTGGCCTTCACTGCACTCACTGGCCCAGATCTAACCCTGGATCTAAAAATCTGCCTTTTACCCTTCCAGATAGGAATGGCCTAGCATTCCTGGATGTTATGACAAAACAATGGATACTGGTGCTGTGACAATCCTTGAATTCAAGTGTCCAGTGGGCCTTTGGCTCTGCCCACCCATCCTCTCATTACATCACAGTTTTCTCTTTTGTCCATGCCCCTCCATGGCTGATCTAAGCCTTCATTATTTCTCTTAAGTATTGATCTCCTCATGCCCAGAAAATTATCTAATTTTCTAGTGCTTCCCAAAAAAAAAAAAAAAAAAGTAAACATCAGTCATCATAGCTGACATCCATTGAGGTTTTGTTAACCTGAGGTACTGTACTACTTGAAGTCTGTCATCTCATGTAAACCTTACAACTCAATATGGATTTATCATTTTTATCCCCAAATACAACCTTATATTCCTAGGATAAACAGTGCTTGGTCACGACGTGTTATCCTTTTAATATGTTCTTGAATTTGGTTTGTCAATATTTTGTCGACAATTTGTGCATCTATATTCGTGAGGGATATTGCCAACTCAAAATTAATGGGAAAATTGTAAAATAGTCAATTATACTTACTTTGAAGGTTTTTGAAAAGCTGAAATATGGCCCTTTTTTGGCTAGTGAAATTATTTCTAGATCATTTGAAAAAAATTCATTTACTGAGTTTATTTTATAGCTTTCTGCAAAAAGTGTTTTGTCTTCAAGGTCCTCCACCAACACTATGTTAGAATCCCCAAAGCTAAAAGTGGTCTACTCCACCTTCCCCTTTCTAGGACACTCCCGCCTTACGAACTAGACATACCAAAATCGTCAGGGAAGTAGTCTGCTTCCAAGAATCCATGGGCTCAGTGATAATGGGTACTTGAGGTCTTTCAGCTTTTCAAGCTTTTCATTTCAGTCCTCTTACTAACCATGAAATCCCATTTCGCAAAACATGAATACCTGTAGTAGAGAGATTCCTAGCATTTACTTCAAATCTAACTCTTAAATCTGAGCTTCTTCATGAACAAAGCCATCCATCTATTTATGAACGAGGAGAAGATGAATCAAAATCATCTGCTAATTCAGAGCAATTTGGAAGTGTTTTTCAGTAGGTTTGATAATATCCAGATATCATCAAAAAGGTCACTAAAGCATAAATATGTGTTTTTGTTCTTGGAGATCAAACACAAATTTTAAAATACATACATACGTACATGCAGTTTGCAGTTCAGGATACTAGAGTTCACTTAATTTGGAGGCTAAAAGAATAAATGAATGTAGCTTTTTAAATTCCCCATCATGTCAGATTTCAGCATATTGATTTTTAGTTGTTTGGACATATTTACAGATTTTTGACTGTGGAATTCAGCTCTAAGCGTGTAGGCAGCTAAAATAATTGGATTGGCTGAGCTATGGTAAACTTCACAGCTAATACCCAGGATGACAGATTCAGAATTCATAAAATCCACATAGATTGGCCCTTTGGAGGGCATCAGCCAGTATGTTGAAATTGTACAAATTCAAATGTAAAATTCCTCTAAAATGTACATGCAGTTTGCAGTTCAGGATACTAGAGTTCACTGTTAATTTGGAGGCTAAAAGAATAAATGAATGTAGCTTTTTAAATTCCCCATCATGTCAGATTTCAGCATATTGATTTTTAGTTGTTTGGACATATTTACAGATTTTTGACTGTGGAATTCAGCTCTAAGCGTGTAGGCAGCTAAAATAATCGGCTTGGCTGAGCTATGGTAAACTTCACAGCTAATACCCAGGATGACAGATTCAGAATTCATAAAATCCACATAGATTGGCCCTTTGGAGGGCATCAGCCAGTATGTTGAAATTGTACAAATTCAAATGTAAAATTCCTCTAAATATAAATATCAACAACATAAATGTAAACTGAGGGATGCAAGCCTTAACAACAATTCATGTGAAAAAAACTTGTTTTTACTTTTTATTGAAAATAATCTGAATATCCCACAGAGGAATAAAAAAAAAAATCTGATACCTTACAAACAGAGTATTCCTATCAGGGAGATGGTAATCCTGGATTCCGTGTTTATTAGAGCAGATAAATAAGAACTCTAAAGCTGGAACAAATTCGGAGAATCACTTAGAAGAGGCCAGCTTTCAAAATCTTCTTCAGGATTAGCAGTGCATGTGAATGCTGTCATATTGAGTATTTTACCTTGTTGCTCTGGGCAATGTGAATATATTTGTTGGTGACTGAGAATGCAACTCAGCAGCTGTATCTTCAATTTTTCCATTTTCTTTTAACAGTATGCTTATTTTTCTGCTTGTGTTTCTGGAGTAGAATGAGCAAGGAGGACAGTGGAAGGTCTTAGACCAAGGGGCTAACAGGACAGCAGAGCACATAGGGTCTCAGGGGTAAGAGTAAGGACTTGGGAATTGATTCTGGTGTGACGGCATATTCGTTGGTATCAGAGAATGGAAACCTCTGGCTAAGGAGAAAAGGATATAATTCAGTGAATTTGGTCCTTATAAAAATCTTTGGAAAAGTTGGAGGAATGGGTTCTCAGTGGACCTCTGGGAGCACCTTTCAGAAAAACTCCCCCACAAGGGCATGCCATGGAAGCTGCTCTTCTACCAGTATCAGGAAGGAAGGGAATCAGGCTCACATAGCATCCGCTCTTCTCTGGAGTACACGGCTGGCAGTGAGATCAGGGATCAAGAAGCTGCTGCTTCTGCACCTGCCTCACTGTATCTAGCAGACTGGTTCCTGGACACTGGGCTGCTGCTACAGAAAACAAAACAAAAACAGAAAACACCCACACTGTTTACAGCGGTGCTTGCCACCAGCAGCAGTTAAGGCAGCTGCTAGCTAGCCTCGTCTTAATCAGCAGAATCTTAACGTGTGTCCAGAACACAACCACAAGGTAGTTTTAGGCTCTGCATACTGGAGAGGTTCAGAATTATTGCTGAGTATTGATCCACAGTATCAAGCACAGGTGGGAAGATTTCTAAGTGTTTAAGCAGAGGAACGAAGACATGATTTCACTTAAGCTTTCCAAAGATCACTGTGACACCTCTGGGAAAGGACCACAGGAGAGAGCAAGAGAGGATGAGGACAGGAAGTGAGGGGGACAGCCCAGTTGGAGGATATGGTAAATAGTAGGTGAGATGCAAGGGGATGGGCTTGGACCCGGGAGGTAGTGGTACAGGTGAGGAGAGTGGGAAGATTGGAGTTTTTCTGAAGGTAAAGTCAAACATATCTGCTGATGGTGTGGATGTGGGGTATAAGAAAGAGAGAAGACAAGAATGAATCCAAATTTGTTGGCCTGAGCAGCTAGAAACCGTTTACTGAGATGAGGAAAACTGTGGGAGAATCACATTAGTCAGGAAAGTGGAAGCTATAAGTAGAGATGTCAGGTAGATTGGGGAGTCATCACATAGATGACATTTAAAGTCATGAGACCCGATGATTCAAAGCATGTAAGTGTATTAGAAAAGAAGTTTGAGGGCTGAGCCCTAGGGCACTCCAGTGTTTAGATGGCAAGAAGGTGAAGAGGAAGCATGCAACAAAGGACAGTGAGAAGGGTCAGCCAGTAAAGTAGGAGGACTGAGACAGAGCATGTTCTAGAATCAAGAAGAAAAAGCAAGTCGAGAAGGAGAGAGTTAGCACTTGTACCAGACACTGCTGGTGGGTTGTTTCCCATGAGGCAGGAGAATTGATCTCTGTATTTGACAACAGTGAGGTCATGCATTTTGGTGTAATGGTGAAAGCAACATCCTGATTGGAATAGGTTTAGGAGAGAAAGCAAGTATAGACAGCTCTTTCAAGAAAATTTACTGTGAAGGGGAGCAGAGAAATGATTTAGGAGCTTGAGGTAGATATTTGGCTTAAGGGATTTTTTTAAAGTTGGTCAATAATAGAGCAGGTATTTTTGCTTGTAGAAATGGTCCAATACTGAAGGAGAACTTTGACAACTAAGATGACACTTTATTATAGATTTTGGAACCTGTTTTTTTCTGCTTGACATTATGAACATTTTCCTGTTATTTTAATTTTTGTAGATGGCTTTAATGGCTATATTACATTACCTGGAACAAATATAATGATTAAAGAGGCCTTCTCCTTATGTTACGTGTTTGGGCTGGTTACTCTTTTTGCTACTATAAATAATGCTAGGAGGAGCATCTGTCTATATTTGTCTCCCTGTCTTTGTCTATTTTTATCATTTCTGGCTGAGAGGTTTAAATATTTTAAAGTCTCATATATTGACACATTTGCTTTCCAAAAATCATCTTCCAAGTTTTCAGTTTGGAATTTAAACATTTTTCTTTCGAAGAAAATAGCAGCTTCTCTAGAGCCGACTTCTAGCTCCGTGTCATGCTGATGTATTGGCAAAATATTGGAGGCTCAGAAAAATGCCCTAAATGGTCCCACATCACTTCAACAAGATTGCTTAGAAGCAGTTGACAAAATTTCACTGCCAAGAAGTGTACTTTTTGCTTTATATATATTTTATGAAGTTCCCCAGCGGGAGAGCTGAGTTACGCTGAAAAGAAAGCATCATCAGGTGAGGGATTTTATCTAGATCTTTCAGTTGTTATCTGTGGAACTGATGTTTTTTAACTTCCTACATAGAACTTTTCTGACAGTCCTGCTTATTGCTTCAGAAAGGCTTAATGTCTCACAAAAAGTCTAGACGACTTTTTCTAGTTCTTCCAAAATGAGAGGGAGTGTCAATAGGTGGTAAGTATATAATTGTCTGGAGATGGGGGACAAAGGAGAGAGTAAAAGAAATGATAACTATTAACAGTGAGTCACTAGAATCTTTTAATTTTCTGCAACTGAAAACAATTTCTTTCTTAATTTGTGCCGTAGAATTAAAGAGAAGGAAAGATTTACTTTACAGCTGCACCACTTGTACACACCCCAAACACACACAGTCATACATAGTTTCACTTTTTTTGCAGTCATGTGTCCCTTTGGAATTGTAAGTAGTCAAAATCTTAAAATAACCACATTGGTGTTTACTGATTTTGATGTGCTGAAAATGGACATAACGTATAGAAAATTAGAGAGAACTATAAATTATTTGTACAGGCTAGTTGGTCTTAAAGATTAAGAGGTTTTTGGGTTTTGTTTGTGATAATGTAAGTTAATTACAGCACTTTACAGTCATTTTAGATTCTGTATAAAAGTTCTAAAGAAAATCATTCAATAACAATGTAAAGCTCTTGAAAAACAAAGTTCTTCTTTTTTCAGTGTAGGTTCTCAAACTCTTATCTGCATTTCCAGGGTGTAAAAAAAGCCCTGAAATTTGAAGATCTTTTCGTAACTCATTTGGCTGCAAAACCTGATCTGATCTGAACTCATTTGGCTACAAAACAACCTTAGCTGACATGAGGCTATAGTTAGTCTTTATTCATCCCATTTTATGTAAATATTCATACATTTCTATGCAGAATTATTAATGTATTTGATTACTGATCCTGCCTTAGAACACATGAAAAATTCTGAATAAGGAAGCACCAATGACTCCAAGGATTTCGGGAGACAGATGATGAACCTGCATTACTTTTCATTTTCAGTTGTAATATATTGTTCTCTAATGTCTCCTTCTCTGAAGATAATTAGTGAGATGTACAGACCTCCCTGATAATTGAGTTCTAAAATAGAGTCAAACTTTAAATTAGGATTAAGTCGCGCCAGCACCATATTCCTGCTTTTCTGGCTCTGTTGAAATTTATGATGCCCAATCAAAATAGTAAAAGGGTTTTGATGATTAAGAAGTAAGTCTGGTTAAAGTGTCATATGTATTTTCATTCCTTTTTATTCTGAGGTCCCTCCCAGCACATACATACATATTTGATTGTATTTTTGATGTATGATTGATACTTTTATCAATTTATTGATAAGAGGACATATACTTCTATGGCCAAATTGTTTTTGATTGAGATTGTGGACGGAGGTGAACTGATATTAGTAGCAGTAGTATCAGCATCATATAACAGCATTCCCTGTCTCCCGGGCAGCATGGGCACATGACTGAGTGGCCAATAGAATACTCTGTCTCCGTGGACACAGCTATTTCCCCTAGGGGTGTGGGTGGGCATCTGATCCAACAGGGATGATTCTGGGATTGGCTCAGACACTGGGGGTAAGGAGCAGGAGAGGGGAGGTCTCATTTTCCGAGACCATCACCTTCAGGGACTGCTGAGCAGCCATGAGCATCTTTTTACACAGTGAGAGAGTGTGGCCTCCACTAAGGTGAGGACAAGCAGAGGCAAGTAGAGCTGAGAAATGGAGAGAGAGCAGCAGGAGAAGGGAGGGCTAGGGAGTGTAAGAGAGACAGACTTGACGGCATCTTTGGAGCTTCTTCATCAAACCGTGCCTGAATTGACAAAATGCATTTCCCAGCCACGCGAGCAAACAAACGCCATTTGGGTTTAAGCTATATTGGATTGACCGGCCTATTTCATTCGGCAAAATGACTCAAGATTCATCTATGTTGGAACATAATAGAGGATTTTCTTCTTTTTTGAGGTGGAGTAATACTCCACTGTGTGTGTGTGTGTGTGTGTGTGTGTGTGTGTATGTATATATATATATATATATGTACACACCATATTTTTAAACTCCATTTATGAATCAATGGACATTTAAATTGTTCCCGCATCTCGGCTATCATGAATAATGCTACAGTAAATGAGGGAATGCTAGTATCTCTTTGAGATTCTGATTTTAATTCTTTAGGATAAACACCCAGAAGTGAGTTCGCAGGATCATATGGTAGTTTTAAATTTAATTTCTTGAGGAATATCCATATTGTCGCCCACAGCAACTGCACCATTTTTGATTCCCACCAACAGGGTACAGGGGTTCCCACATCCTGGCCGACACTTGTCTTTTATTTTTTCTTTTGATAATAATAATCCTAAGAAGTGTGAGGTTGTAATTCATTGTGGTTTTCATTTGTATTTTCCTGATGATTAGTGATGTTTAGTGCCTTTTTAATTCTTTTGCTTAAACAACAGATATTTATTTCTCACAGTCCTGGAGGCTGGAAGTTCCAGAGCAAGGTGTCAGCAGGGCTGGTTCCTCCTGAGGCCTCTCTCCTTGGTGTGTAGACGGCCATCTTCTCCCTCTGTCCTCATATGATCATCCCTCTGTGTGTGTCTGTGTCCTAATCTCCTCTTCCTATAAGGGCACTTTGGAGTACAGCCCACGCTACTGACTTCGCTTTACTTTAATCACTTCTTTAAAGACCGTGTCTCCAAACACAGTCCCATTCTGAAGTCCTGGGGGTCAGGACTCAACACGTGATTTTTTTTTTTTCTTTACATCTTTATTGGAGTATAACTGCTTTACAATGTTGTGTTAGATTCTGTTGTATAACAAAGTGAATCAGCTATACATATACATATATCCCCATATCTCCCGCCTCTTGCATCTCCCTCCCACCCTCCCTATCCCACCCCTCTAGGTGGACACAAAGCACCGAGTGATCTCCCTGTGCTATGCGGCTGCTTCCCACTAGCTAGCTATTTTACATTTCGTAGTATATATATGTCCATGCTACTTTCTCACTTTGTCCCAGCTTACCCTTCCCCCTCCCCATGTCCTCAAGTCTATTCTCTACGTTAGCATCTTTATTCCTGTCCTGCTACTACGTTCATCAGAACCTTTTTTTTTTTAGATTCCATATATATGTGTTAGCATACGGTATTTGTCTTTGACTTTCTGACTTACCTCACTCCATATGACAGACTCTAGGTCCATCCACCTCACTACAAATAACTCAATTTCGTTTCTTTTTATGGCTGCATAATATTCCACTGTATATGTGTGCCACATCTTCTTTATCCATTCATCTGTCAATGGACACTTAGTTTGCTTCCATATCCTGGCTATTGGAAACAGTGCTGCAGTGAACATTGTGGTACATGCCTCCTTCCAAATAATGGTTTTCTCAGGGTATATGCCCAATAGTGGGATTGCTGGGTCATACGGTAGCTCTATTTTTAGTTTTTCAAGGAACCTCCATACTGTTCTCCATAGTGGCTGAACCAATTCACATTCCCACCAGCAGTGCAAGAGTGTCCCCTTTTCTCCACACCCTCTCCAGCATTTATTGTTTCTAGATTTTTTGATGATGGCCATTCTGACCTGTGTGAGGTGATACCTCATTGTGGTTTTGATTTGCATTTCTCTAATGATTAGTGATATTGAGCATCCTTTCATGTGTTTGTTGGCAATCTGTATGTCTTCTTTGGAGAAATGTCTATTTAGGTCTTCTGCCCATTTTTGGATTGGGTTGTTTTTTAGATATTACGCTGCATGAGCTGCTGTATATTTTGGAGATTAATCCTTTGTCAGTTGCTTCGTTTGGAAATATTTTCTCCCATTCTGAGGGTTGTCTTTTTGTCTTGTTTATGGTTTCCTTTGCTGTAATATTGAAGAATCTTTGCATTCCTGGGATAAACCCCACTTGATCATGGTGTATGATCCTTTTAATGTGCTGTTGGATTCTGTTTGCTAGTATTTTGTTGAGGATTTTTGCATGTATGTTCGTCAGTGATATTAGCCTGTAGTTTTCTTTCTTTGTGACAGAAATTGGTGTCACACACTACGTGGTGATGGTGGCCTTGTAGAATGATTTTGGGAGTGTTCCTCCCTCTGCTATATTTTGGAAGAGTTTGAGAAGATAGGTGTTTAGCTCTTCTCTAAATGTTGGATAGAATTCCCCTGTGAAGCCATCTGATCCTGGGGTTTTGCTTGTTGGAAGATTTTTAGTCACAGTTTCAATTTCAGTACTTTTGATTGGTCTGTTTATATTTTCTACTTCTTTCTGGTACAGTCTTAGAAGGTTGTGCTTTTCTAAGAATTTGTCCATTTCTTCCAGGTTGTCCATTTTATTGGCATATAATTGCTTGTAGTAATCTCTCATGATCCGGCTTTGTATTTCTGCAGTGTCAGTTGGTACTTCTCCTTTTTCATTTCTAATTCTGTTGATTTGAGTCTTCTCCCTTTTTTCTTGATGAGTCTGGCTAATGGTTTATCAATTTTATTTATCTTCTCAGAGAACCAGCTTTTAGTTTTATTGATCTTTGCTATTGTTTCCTTCATTTCTTTTTTATTTATTTCTGATCTGATATGTGTGATTTCTTTCCTTCTGCTAACTTTGAGGTTTTTTGTTCTTCTTTCTCTAATTGCTTTAGGTGTAAGGTTAAGTTGTTTATTTGAGTTGTTTCTTGTTTCTTGAGGTAGGATTGTATTGCTGTAAACTTCCCTCTTAGAACTGCTTTTGCTGCATCCCATAGGTTTGGGTCGTCGTATTTTCATTGTCATTTGTTTCTAGGTATTTATTTTCTCTTTGATTTCTTCTGTGATCTCTTGGTTATTTAGTAGTGTATTGTTTAGCCTCCATGTGTTTGTATTCTTTACAAGTTTCTTCCTGTAACTGATACTTAGTCTCATGGTGTTGAGGTCGGAAAAGATACTTGATATGATTTCAATTTTCTTAAATTTACAAAGGCTTGATTTGTAACCCAAGATATGATCTATTCTGGAGAATGTTCCATGAGGACTTGAGAAGAAAGTATGTTCTGTTGTTTTTCGATAGAATGTCCTATAAATAGCAATTAAGTCCATCTTGTTAAATATGTCATTTAAAGCTTGTGTTTCCTTATTTATTTTCATTTTGGATGATCTGTCTTCTGGTGAAAGTGTGGTGTTAAAGCCCCCTACTATTACTGTTACCATCTATTTCCCCTTTTATGGCTGTTAGCATTTGCCTTATGTCCTGAGGTGCTCCTGTGTTGGGTGCATAAATATTTACAATTGTTATATTTTCTTCTTGGATTGATCCCTTGATCATTATGTAGTGTCCTTCTTTGTCTCTTGCAACAGTCTTTGTTTTAATGTCTATTTTATGTGATATGAGAATTGCTACTCCAGTTTTCTTTTGTTTTCCATTTGCATGGAATATTGTTTGCCATCCCCTCACTTTCAGTCTGTATGTGTCTGAGGTCTGAAGTGGGTCTCTTGTAGACAGCATATATACAGCTCTTGTTTTTGTGTCCACTCAACCAGTCTGTGTCTTTTGGTTGGAGCATTTAAGGTAATTAATATGTATGTACCTATTACCATTTTCTTAATTGTTTTGGTTTTGGTTTTGCAGGTCTTTTCCTTCTTTTGTGTTTCCCGCCTAGAGAAGTTCCTTTAGCATTTATTGTAATGCTGGTTTGGTGGTGCTGAATTCTCTCAGCTTTTGTTTGTCTGTAAAGATTTTAATTTCTCTGTCAAATCTGAATGAGGTCCTTGCTGGGTAGAGTAATCTTGGTTGTAGGGTTTTCCCTTTTATCACTTTAAATATGTCCTGCCACTCCCTTTTGACTTGCAGAGTTTCTGCTGAAAGATCAGATGTTAACCTTATGGGGATTCCCTTGTATGTTATTTGTTACTGTTCTCTTGCTTTTAATATTTTTTCTTTTCTTTTTAATTTTTTTAGTTCGATTAGTATGTGTTTTGGCGTGTTTCTCCTTGGATTTATGCTGTATGGGACTCTCTATGCTTCTTGGACTTGATTAACTATTTCCTTTCCCATATTAGGCAAGTTTTCAACTATAATCTCTTCAAATATTTTCTCAGTCCCTTTCTTTTTCTCTTCTTCTGGGACTCCTGTAATTCGAATGTTGGTGAGTTTAATGTCCCAGAGGTCTCTGAGACTGTCCTCATTTCTTTCATTCTTTTTTCTTTATTCTGCATTGGCCCCGCCTCTGTGTGTAGGTCACCTGAGGGCGTCTGTTCTTCGCTCAGACAGGACGGGATCAAAGGAGCAGCTGATTCGGGGGCCCCGGCTCACTCAGGCCGGGGGGAGGGAGGGGCACGAAGTGCGGGGCGAGCCTGCGGACTCCCTCCGCTCCGACCGAAGCCCGAGCCTCACCTCGCCGCCCCGGCAGGTGAGCAGACAAGCCTCTCGGGCTGGTGAGTGCAGGTCGGCACCGATATTCTGTGCGGGAATCTCCCCGCTTTGCCCTCCGCACCCCTGTGCTCTCCTCCGCGGCTCTGAAGCTTACCCCCTCCGCCACCCGCGGTCTCTGCCCACGAAGGGGCTTCTAGTGTGTGGAAACCTTTCCTCCTTCACGGCTCCCTCCCACTGGTGCGGTCCCGTCCCTATTCTTTTGTCTCTGTTTATTCTTTTTTCTTTTACCTTACCCAGGTACGTGGGGAGTTCTTGCCTTTTGGGAGGTCTGAGGTCTTCTGCCAGCGTTCAGTAGGTGTTCTGTAGGAGTTGTTCCACGTGTAGATGTATTTCTGGTGTATCTGTGGGGAGGAAGGTGATCTCCGCGTCTTACTCTTCCGCCATCTTCTCTGTCTCCCTGGAATGTGTAACTTTTATTTGCAGTGACTCTTATAATAGGAAAAAATTAAGATTCTGAAAAATAGAAATACTTGTTTTTAGAGTATGCAATTAAAGCAGAGTTGGAAATTTTGGGTAATGTGGATGAGATTTAAGAAAACTTGAAAAACATTAAGAAGTTGAGAACTCAGGGGTATAGGAATGTAAGTTGGTTCTTGAAACATCATAAATATATGTGCAAGGCATACAGTGGGGCAAGAGTACAGGTAAGAATATTAACCATCACACGATGGGAGGAAACTAGACTGGAAGAGCCAAGCCCAGAGGTCTGAATGCTAGGCAGTGGAATATGACACTCTATTAAAAAATAACGCTGGTAATTGGGAACTGGAGCCCTAGTGTTTCAGCACTGTGTCAGTTTATCAGCCCAGCTGGGGATACCCCCAGTGAAATGGAAGGATGAAGTTAGGAGTGGCTGAACAAGAAAGGATTTGGGAACCAAATGTTGTCCAGAGAAACTGAACCTTAGAGAACTAAGAAAAGTGAGTGACTCAGCTCTTATACTGTTGTTTTGTTTCTGGTTTTTTTGTTGAAAAAGAAATATGCGTTAACTTGAAATGTGTTGCATCTGAAAATACAGTAGCAAAAGATGAGAAAGATATTCAGAAATATATTTAAAGTTTGAGAAACTTTATCAATCAAATGCCATCCTTTCTGGATAAAAATCCTTTCACCAAATCATGTAAAGCCTTTTATGAGTTTTTCAGAAGAAGGCACCCTGGAAATTTAAGTTATTTTTATCACCTTTATTGAAAAGGCCATTTCTTTGCTCTAAGGCTGAATTCTTTGATGCAAGTTCAGTAGCTTTGGAGTGAATCTGAATGCAGCTTTCAGAGCAGTGAGAAAAATCATGCAGTGTTGAGATACCAAGCTTCCTTCAAGAAATCATTTGAAAGTAACTGATAAAGATGCTTAGGGCTCTGAATTATTGTGAAGTACGGTATTCAAAGAAACTGGTAGTTTGGAACACTTTTCTATAATTACATGCTGTTGAATTCTAAAATGTCACATAGCAATGTAAGAACAAGATATATTCATTTTTAACTCACTGTGGACAAAATGCATAGATGCAGTCTCCAATCTGAGGCTCAGGAGGTGGACGTGGGTGCACCAGTCAGGTTATTTTGTTGACTGATCTTAACGATCATCACCGACGCCATGGCCGTCACTTATTAGGGAGGGGAATGACTGCATCAGCCATTTCAAGGATTTGGCAAAGATATATCAAATGCCAGAAGGAAAAATGGGAAAGAGCAGAAACAATGACAATGAAAGTCCTCGTGAGACCAAGAGACCTAAGCTGGGCCACGCCCTACATAACAGCACACAGAAACCAATAGCACGCCATAGTAATGCAAGAACAAAATCATAGTGTTTCTGGAGTTTGGGCATTTTGTAGATTGCTGTTTTTCAGAATTTTCCTGCTGCTTTGTAACACAGTTTGAACTTTAAAACTTCTCCTATATACTAAAAGTCATTCATTTAGTAATAATAGTCAATACATACCATGCTTTTCCTGTACCAGGCATTGTAGTTTACAGATGATATCCCACCATAACCCTTTAAGATAGGGGATTGGTTCTACAACTCTTCAGTGACAGAACTAGAATTCAAAGCCAGTTAACCCAGCTTGCAAGTCGAGGCCTTTACGCTGTGACACCACACAGTGCAGCTTCTGTTTTTATTGGGCATCTTTAAAGACCTGGCACTTGGCTTGTTTCCGTAGATAATGTGAAGTATGAGACAGGAATTTTTCTAAGTTTTAGTAAGTTCAGTATTTTTCTGCTTTCTAAAAGCCCGTGTACATACACACTTAGCAGTTCGCCATGTAGCCTCTGGTGCGACCTGTACTGAACATTCCTCAAACAGTGAAAATAGCTCACTGGCAGAGAAGAGCCGATCACAAGACATCCAATCCTCGTTTATCTCTGGGTAATACCTGAATCAGCTGGAGCAAACCTGCTGCCCAGGGACGGCTCTCTGGGCTGGAGGTCTGTGCTGCAACCAGCCTGTAGTGACATCAGCAATGAGAGAGCCCCCCGAGCCCCCGTGCGGAGCCCATTGCCCGTCCTCAAGAGACCAACACCGGGGATGTGGCCTGTTAAGTCCAAGCTCATCTCTGGTTGCCCTTGGATTAGTCTTCGCTATAACTGAAGGCTAGTGAAATTAGCAACAACAATAATATACATGTTACTTAGCGCTGCTCTATGCAGCACTGATTTGTTATAGTACTCTCATCACAGAAATATTTTTATTTTAAAATATTTATAAATCTTTTATAGTGAGGAAGAGTATTAGGGTGAAGCATATGTAATTACCAACATTCAACCCGTTTGGCCAACAAAAACCAGTTTTCTTATACAAAGTGGGTACAGTCGATGTAAGTACCATCGATGTAAGTACCATCGATGTAAGTCGATGTAAGTACCATCGTAAGTTCTCAGCCAGTGAACCACCTTCTCATAGGGCCTTTGCTCAGTCAGAATGAGGTTCAGCTGTCTGTGGTCTCTCTCCCATTATCGTATGTTCTTGGGGTTCAGTTTTGACTCACAAAAATCAACAAAGTATGCATAGGTGACAGTGCCTCAGGTGATGCAGAGGTGGCAGGTGGCCTTCCCAAGGGACAGTCAGAGAGGCACAGGGTGAAAATCAGCTACTGAGCAGGGAGCAGTGCAAGACCTGCGACATTATGACAGCATCAAAGCATCCTCGTTACCCTGGAAAAATAAAATAAAACAGAGGCACAACGAGAGCAAGTGACGTCATGATTGCCTCATCATAGGAATCATCCTCAGGAAGCCTGTGTTTCCGGAAGCATTCTCTGTATTAAAAAGATATACCTAAAATCATAAGGGTAGGTCAGTAATTCCTGAGGACTGTAACAGGCAAGGCACTGTGCTAACTGCTTAGCATGTGTGTATCCGTCAGGCTTCTCCGGAGCAGCAGAAGCAGTGGGACACAGACACTGAGATTTACTTCAAGGAATTGCTTACACGGTGGTGAGGCTGGCAGGTTCAAAATCCACAGGGCAGTCAGAAGGCTGGAAAGTCTCAGGCAGGAGCTGTCATGTTGAAGCAGAATTTCTTCTTCCTCAAGAAACCTCAGTTTTGCTCTTCAGGCTTTTCAACTGAATGGGTGATGCTGACTCAGATTATAGAGGATAATCTCCTTTACTCAAAGTCAACTGATTGTGGATGTTAGACCACATCTACAGAATACCCTCAGAGCAACACATAAATTAGGGTTTAATTGAATAAATGGGTATTGTGGTCTAGCCAGGTTGACAGGTAAAACTAACTGTCACAATATATATGCCATTTTTCCCTCATGAAAAAGCTGTGCACATAGTACTATTGTATCCCCATTTTACAGACGAAGAGATGGAGGCTCAAGGTCAAGAACTTGTTCAAGATCACACAGTTTGCAAAGGACGAAGCCATGCTTTGAAACCAGGGAATTTGACTTAAGAGCCAGTGAATTTAACCACTGGGATCTTCTGTCTCACCAAGTAGCAAGGATTTCCTGCTAAGGATATGGGAGTTGAGTAGGGAAAAGCCAGCAAGAGGTAAAGCCAGCTCTTGTGCATTAGAGAATCACTAGCTCTCCATTGTCATAGGCTTCACAGCCATCCTGCCATGCAGTAAACATAAGCTGAGTACTTATTAAATGAACCACTCTGTAAATAGAGGGAAGGTTATAACATAGTAGGTATGGAGGTACCAGCTTGTGTGAAAAACATCAGATCAAACTGGATTGTACATCAAGACAGACATCAGGGAGAAGAATAAAAAATTCCTTCTTTTTGCCGTTCCAAATAGACTCCTTCCAAAGTTCCACTCCAACCAGAACAGCAGCATTAGCAGTATCCGGGAAAGTTGCCCTCTGGGAGCCGTGACAACGTGAATATAGAAGAATGTGGGACTTGGGATCTCCAGGGAAACGCAAATTGACAGCTAGCTGGGGTGGAATTTTACAGTTGCCCGAGAACTTTCCCTCACCTCCTAAACAAATGAGTGTCTCCCACTGTCACCCTCCCTATCCCATACTCCATGGTGGCACTTAGGAAACTTCTCCATGTCCCTAAAGCTCTCAGCTCTGCTTGCAGATACTTTAGCCAAAGACTTTGTTTCCACCTTAGAAGAAAAATACAAGCCAGCAGAGACAACCTTCCTAAATATCTCTTCACACCACCACCAAACATAGATGAGCTGCACCAGTTTTCTGCAGCCTCCTCTGCAAGAGTATCCCTTGTCTTGTGCTCTGCACTTTGGTTATCATTGGCATCCATCACCTCTAGAACTTGCCCCATCAGTCATCACTTTCCTTTCCCTCATTATATTTTCAATCATTTTAGTTTTTCCTTTCCCCTCTGCCTACAAATATACTAAATGCTTCCACTATCTTAAAAACTACCTTGCTTCTAGATAATTGCAAGAAACATAAATGGACTAAAATGCTTTATAAATGGGAAAATTTACAGAGCTGATGGGAGTAAAAAAAAAAAACTGTATAGATCTTACTTGACTTACGATGGGGTTACATTCTGATAAACCCATCATAAGTCGAAAATATCCTAAGTCAAAAATGCTTTTAATACCCCTAACCTACCAAACATCCTTGCCTACCTTAAACGTGCTTAGAACGCTTGTATTAGCCAATAGTTAGGCAAAAATCATCTGACACAAAGCCTATTTTGTAATAAAGTGTTGAATATCTCATGTAATTTACTGAATACTGTACTGAAAGTGAAAAACATCATGGTTGTAAGTGTATCGATTATTTACCCTCGTAATCCCGTGGCTGGCCCCGGGATGCAGCTCACTACCACTGCCCAGCATCGTGAGAGAGAACCATACCACATCTTACTAGAGTGGGAAAAGATCAAAATCCAAACTATGGTTTCTATCACCTTTACACCACAGGAAAGTTGGAAAATTGTAAGTCGAACCATCTTAAGTCAGGGACCATCTGTATTTTGATTCTGTGAAACACATTTTACATACAAAAATATAGAGAGATTGAAAATAAAAGGATAGAAAAAAAATTCCTTCCAAACTCTGAGAAAAAGATAGTAACTATCAGATAAAGAAAACTCTGAGATAAGAAATATTACTAGAGGTCAAAGAAATTTCTCAGTGATAAAAATTTCAATTTACCAGAAAGCTATAGAAAATCCTACATCTGTATATGTTTATAGTATACAATTCTAAATGTATATACTCTTCTAAATATAGACAGCAGAAATTAACAACAGTGAAAGGGGAAATGTGTATCAATAATGTTCTGTGGGTTTTAATATACCTCCATCTGTAACTTACAGAACAAGTGGACACATGCACACACAAAAATAGTAAGATTACAAATGGTTTGGTCAAGGTGATCTAACTGACAGAATAATAAATTGGGTTATCAATTGAATATATAGATACTCTATCACTATTCCTGGAGATATGCTCAACTAAAAGAGACACACATATATACCCAAAGAAATTTATAAGAATACTTATAACACCACTATTTGTAATTGTCAAAAGTTGGAAATAACCCAATGATATCAAGGCAGATCAAATAAATGTGATATTTTGAAAAAATATACCTTGCCTCAATTCTGCTTCCCCCCTCAAGCTACCAAAACTTTTCTTTCTTTTCCTGTATGATAATTTTAAGTAAAAATATTTTGGGAAAAAAAAATACCAGCTCTATTTCCTCACTCCCATTGCACTGCTGAATTCTTAGCAATATTTCCAGCTGCTCTCTTACCGTGGAAATTGTTCTGGTCAGGGCAGCAAGCACAAAACTCTGTTATCTTGTTTCTTATTCCTGTTCTACTAGGCTGGCTTCTCGGCACATCTGACACTGGTTGTCCCTCCCTTCAACCTGAAAATCTCTTCTTTCTTAACCGATTTCTCTCTTGGTTCTCTTTCTGTTGCTAAAACCTTTTTTTTCTCCCAGTGTCTTGCAAAGCCTCTTGTTCTGGCATTGCAGGTACACTGGGTGCTGGGGCCCTGTCTCTCTTCATGATGGGCGAGGATATTTGGTCTCACGGCTTCAGCACATCTTTGTGCTGAGGCAGTAAGTACGGCAATGTGGGTGAGCCTGGGCTTTGAAGTCAGTTGATGGGCTAACTCACAAAGCAGGGGCTCTGAACCCAGCCTTTCTCCTGAGCATGAATCAGAGGGGCGCTGAAAGTAAACTTGACCCAGATCATAACTGTGTCTGTCATGAGCCAGTTTTGCACCACTGCGCGTTCATAAACTGGTGAAAGCACACATCTTGTTCTCATAATACCAGACCCAGTTTATGCACTTGTCACATTTGCCTGGGCATGTTTTTCTGCTTGATGCTACTGGTGACCCTCCAGGAAGATCACTTGGCACCAATGGCATTTTTGTGGGAACAGAGAGGTGATGTCCATCTTTACTGGGAGGGGTTCACTGGGCTGTCTCCCTGCCTTCGTGTTGGTGGCTGATTGGTGATTGCCCTGGGCTGCCCAGCAGGTGGTCCCGATCGCCCATGTTGCTGAGGGCAGGACCAAACGGTGCCTCCTCTCACACCACTTCTGACCTCACTGCAGGGCCCTCCTCTCCTGCCCTTGGGCTTCCCTCTCACTGCTGCCCTACAAATGCCAGGGCCTTACTGAGAGCTCCAGCCACCCACTGGCTTTTCAGGAGGGTCTTCAGGGCTGCAGGCTGCAGAGAGACAGGCATAAAATGATGCTGCCTCATGCCCTTTCACAAGTTTGATGCCACTGCTCTGGACAGAATTTCCCAGAAATATGGGGGAACTGATGCCCAGCGGTGGAGAGAGGGGGAGACTTTGGCCAGTGACAGGAGACAGAAAGAGCCAGCAGATAGATTCTCCTCCTTTACTCCTCCCCCAGAGACTGTTCTGGGACCCAGTGTTTCCATATCCCTATTTGGGGATGTCCTGTGTGTCCGAGCAACCAGGATGTTCCAGCAACCTGGTTGCTGGAGAGTCTGGACAGCTTGGAATGCACGCCTTTGTACCTGCTTTCTCTCTCCTCCTACCTCACTCGCCTGGTTCCTTCACATCTTCTTCCCTGGATTGCACCCTCAACTAAGCTTTAGCACTTAAGTTTTGACTTAGGCTCAGTTTTCTTGGGAAACCAGGGTGAAAGAAAGATTAACCATCAAAAGCACAGTCCTCTTGATTCCCTACTAAGTGCCTGTGGTTTTGCTAAATGATTTACCTTTATTCTCTTTTTTTTTCCTTTATTCTCTTTTGATCCTCAAAGAAAATGGTATGGTAGATATCCTTTCCCCCTATTAGAGAGAGGAACTGTGGCTCAGTGAGGCTTAAGTAACTTACCCAAGACAGCACAGCTAGGAGGGTGGAGCTCAGATGCTCACACCGCCGCCGTGTCTTGCTTCAGAGTCGGCATTCCTCCTGCTGCTCATCCCTGCCTCTGTGTGAGGACAGTAGGGCCTGGGGATTCTATGTAGTTGCCATGTGGTAATTCATCGGCAGAGCTCTCAGAACCTTTGAGCATGATTGAATGAAGAACATTTTAAATATCCAAGCAGAGCATGATAAGAGAGTCCTGAAATGACCGACTGGTGAGCAATCAATAAAAGCAGATGGTTAAACCACCATTATTTGACTTTAAAATATCACTTTATACAGTCATTTCTAAATGGAATCACGTTGATGAATCAGCTAAAGGTCATGAGAGTAGCTGCTACAGGGAGGAGAAACGAGGGCTCCTCCCCAGGCCCAGCTCAGAGCTCCATCACGCTTGAAATCACGGGGCCAACTCATCTAGATCATCTAGATCTGTCTGTCCTCTCCCTCAAGATCTTTGAGAACAAAATGTACAACGATATAACTAGAAAGTTCACCTTGAGACAAAGTAGAGGGGTCCTGACTGCCAGAGACTGAAAATGGGAAGGAGTCCCTTGTCCTGCACAGAGTGCCACTGGCAGAGTTCTATACGTGTACAGAGATTTGGACTAAGAATTGCACTTTGGAAATTGGAAAAGGACCAAATTTGGACCCTGTTACACTACTCAGTTAGCATCTCTCCAGATTGTGGATTATGAAGTGAACCTTTTCACTTTGTGTCCCTCCTGTGAGAAAGAGTTGTTTTTTGTGTGATTACAGTTAGACCGTTTACAAATCTAATCATTTTATCTTGGTCTGATAAAAGTGCTGAAGGACTGGCCCCTTGAAGAGAGTTGTTAACTCGTAAGTACATACTTATAAAAACAAGTGGATTTGTGTGTATGTGAAGAAAGCATTAACACCACCTGCCTGATATTGAAACTCCTGCCTTTGAACTTCACAAGCATCCCAGAGGCCTCCAGGAACTGTGCTATCCCACAGCAGTGTCCTCTGAGCATCGTTGCCAGCAGAGGCTGTTCTCAAAGGAGCCTTTTCCTTTTCTGTATTTTCCCTGCACGCTCTTCAGTCGCACAGTGTGATGCCAAACCCCCCCCACAAAGAATCAACACTTACCTCTTTAAACAGGCACCGCCCTCTCATCTCCCAACGCACCCTCCGAAAAAAACCTCAAAGAGCTTAACCCACAGTGTCTCAAATTTTAGTATCAGTCACCTGGAGGTCTTGATAAAATGACGTGACATTCTGATTCAGTAGTTCGGGATGGGCCTGAGATCCTGCATTTTAAGCACACTCCCAGGATATGTCAGTGCTGATCTGTGAACCATGCTTCGAGTAGCAAGAGCTTAGAAGACCATTCTATTTCCCTTTTGAATATTTTAATGATGATTTGGTGCTTAGAAAAATTTGCCCCTTGAAAATGCCTCAGTGCTACCAACAAGCTGTTCTGGGCACCACTGCAGAAATTTCAAACAGATGGGACTGAAGTTAGAAACACTGAGAATATTATGCTACAGCTGTTCTCTTGGTCGCATTTGTTTTAGTTCTCGGCACAAGCACAAGCTCAGTGCTGACCTAAAGGCTTACTCTCAAAATTACACATAAAAGTGGATTTTACCAACACTTCTTGACTAAATGTGCTTGTCCCTGAGACCAGCAGGCTCATTTTATTCAGTCTCGAATTGGTTCTTTTCCTTCATGCAATTTCAGTTATTGTATAGGGTGAGATTTTAATGTTCAGGGACATAAACAGAAGCAGCTTAAGTGTGTATTTAAATTCTGTATTTGATTGAGCAGAAGTAATACTTGTTATTCTGCCTCTATTTCAGGGTTTTCATTTTCTGCCTAGCAAATTCAGTCATTTTAATATCCAAGAAAACAATTCTGGAAAATACAACTGGTCCAAAGCATGTTAAACTGCCTAAAACAGATGGGGGAGAGGGGTATTAAACTAGCCAGCTTTTTCCAGGTGCTTTAGAAATATTTACTGTGTATTGCGTTTTACCCCAAAACATAGCTATACATTATCTTTTGTCGAAAATACCTTATTTGGAGAAAAATAAAAATAAACATTTGGTTTTGTATAAACTATACCAAATCTTACATTTATCCGTTACATTCATTTTTGAAAACTGCCTTCCTAACTCACATCTTAACCAGTACATTTTGCTAACGTCTTCCTGGTATTCTCGTCTCTAGATGCTGTCTATTCCAAAACACATTTGCAAAATAATCTCCTTAACTTAAGGAGAATAAGACCTTAAGAGCCATTTATCATATCAGTCTCCTATTTCAAGACATTTGCTCAAAGTCTGTAGTTCTCAGCCTACCACTCAGCACCTTTCACTAAATAAATTAACAACAAAAATCTCAGGTTTGGGAACCAGTCGGTTCCTCACTAGAGGGAAAATAAGGAGCTCTACATCCCCAAGTTAGTCTTAGTTATTTTTCTCTGTCCATACTGACTTGTGCCATTTAACCATGACTTCAATTTTTAACAGATATAGAACTGTATTCTTATTCAATGAGTTTTGGTAGTTTGTGTCTTCCAAGGAATTGCTTCATCTCATCTAAGCTTTAGAATGTATGTGCTTAGAGTTATTCACAGTATTCCCTTATAATATTTTAATGTGTGTTGGGTCTCTAATGATAGCATTCTCTCACTTCTGATATAGTAATTTGTTTCTACTCTCATTTTCTTGGTCAGTCTGTTAAGAGGTTCAACAATTTTAGTGATCTTTTCTAAGAATCAGCTTCTGGTTTTATTGATTTTGCTATTGTTTTGCTGTTTTCAATTTTATGGATTTCTGCTCTTACCTTTATTTACTTTCTTCTGATAAATTTGGTTTATTTTGCTCTTCTTTTTCTAGTTCCCTGAGGTGGAATCAGTATTCATTTGAGGCCTCTCTTTTTTCCTAATACATGCATTTAATGACATGTTTTCTTCTAAGCACTGCTTTAGCTTTACCTCACAAATTTGATATGTTGTATTTTCATTGTCACTCAGTTTAAAATTTTTTCTTATTTCCTTTGAGACTTGCTCTTTAGCCCAGGGATTATTTAGAAATATTTAATTTCTAAGAATTGGGGGATTTTCCAGATATTTTTGTTATTGATTTCTAGATTAATTCCATTATGGTCAGAGAATATACTTTGTATGATTTCAATACTTAGTTTTTAAAAATATGTTAAGGTTGTTTTATGACCTGGTATATGGTCTATCCTGACAAGTGTGCCGTGTGCACTTGAAAAGAATGTGTATTCAGCTGTTCTTTGGTGGAGTGGTGGTGTTCGATTCTTCTATGGTAGTCCTGATTTTTTGTCTACTTGTTGTATTGCTCGAAGAGGAAACTGGAAACCTCCAACTATAATTGTGGATTTATTTCTCCTTGCAGTTCTTCCAGTTGTATTTTAATACTTTTTTTGGTTCTGGTTTTGTTTTTTCTGTGTGTGCATACATATTAAAGATTATATGTCTTCTTAGTGCATTGACCTTCTTATCATTATGTAATGATGGCTCTTTGTTCCTGGTAATTTTCCTTGTTCAAAAGTCCACTTTGTCTAATACTAATAGATATAACCTAGTTTTCTTTAGATAAGTGTTTGCTTAGTATATATTTTTCCATCCTTTTACTTTTAACCTGTTTATATCAGGATATTTCAGGTGAGTTTCTTGACCACATATATTTGAGTCTTAGGTTTATTTTGTTCAATTTAATGTTCACTCTCTTTTTATTTGGTATGCTTAGACCATTTATATTTAATATAATTATTGATAAGGTGGTATTTTGGTCTACCATTATTTTATTTGTTTCCTTTTTGTCCCTCTATTTTGTATACTCCCACTCTCCCCCTCCCACCCTCCAGGCTGTCCCAAAGCCCAGAGCTTATATCCCTGTGCCTTGCGGCTGCTTCCCCCTAGCTATCTACCTTACTACGTTTGTTAGTGTGTATATGTCCATGACTCTCTCTCGCCCTGTCAAAACTCACCCTTCCCCCTCCCCATATCCTCAAGTCC
Organism: Neophocaena asiaeorientalis asiaeorientalis; assembly: GCF_003031525.2. NCBI lineage: Eukaryota > Metazoa > Chordata > Mammalia > Artiodactyla > Phocoenidae > Neophocaena > Neophocaena asiaeorientalis. The sequence goes on from NW_020174268.1 coordinate 16,082,598, forward strand.
GTTCTCCAGTAGGTCTGCGCCTCTATTCCTGTCTTATCCCTAGGTTCTTCATGACATTTTTCCCCCTTAAATTCCATATATATGTGTATCTCCTTTTGTGCATTCTTCTGAAATATTTGAATATATATTTGTATCCCATTTAAATTTATCACCTTTTTGTATTTATCTCTTTTATCTTTGAGTGGCTGTTCTAGGTATTATATATGTCACTTTTTACAGTCTATTAAAATTAATGTTTTATCTGTTCAAATAAAATGTAGAAACTTGATCCTCCCCCTTTTATGTTGTATTAATATTTGTAGTTGTCGGGCTTCCCTGGTGGCGCAGTGGTTGAGAGTCCACCTGCCGATGCAGGGGACACGGGTTCGTACCCTGGTCCGGGAAGATCCCGCATGCCGCAGAGCGGCTGGGCCCGTGAGCCATGGCCGTTGAGCCTGCGCGTTCGGAGCCTGTGCTCTGCAACGAGAGAGGCCACAACAGTGAGAGGCCCGCGTACCACAATAAATAAATAAATAAATAAATAAATAAATATATTTGTAGTTGTTATTTGCATTACATCTACATACATTTAAAAGCCTGCCAGACAATGTTATAATTTTGACCTTCCATCTTCGTACATATTTCAAAAACTTTAAAGGAGAAAGTAATTTGTCCTTTTAACCTAATTATTTGCCATTTCTGTTGCTATTCCTTTATGCCCTAGATTTCCCAGTTTCCCTGTGGTATAATTTCCTTTCTTCCTGCAGTACTTACTTTAACATTTCTTTTAGAGGAGGGCTGATTTTGACTAATCCTCTTAATTGTATTTCGTCTGAGACTGTTGTTATTATTCCCTCATTCTTGAAAGATACTTTTACGATATAGAGAAGGCTGGGTTGACAGTTCTTTTCTTACACTACTTTTAAAATGCTGTGTCACCTCCATTTGGCCTCCATTGTTTCTCATGGGAAATCCAGTCATCCAAATGTAATGTGTCATTTTTTTCTCTTGTAGCTTTCAAGATTTTTTTTTTTAAACATTGTCTTCAGCAGTTTGATTAAAATGTGTCTGGGCATGGTTTCCTTTGAGTTTATCCAGTTAGGGATTCTCTTAGCTTCTTGAATTTGTAAATGTATGTCTTTTATCATATTTGGAAAGTTTTCAGCCATCATTTCTTCAAATATTATTCTGCACCAATCACACTCACATTCTCCTCTCCGACGACTCATCTGGCATGAATGTTATACCTTTTTATACTATTCCACAGGTTCCTGAGACTGTTAACTTTTCTTCTCCAAAGTATTTTTTCTCTGTTGCTCAGATTAGATAATTTCTGTTGCTCTATTCAAGTTCATAGATTCTTTCCTCTGTCATCATTAGTTACTTTATTTTTTAGTTTTCAAATGTCCATTTGGTTATTTTTACAGCTTCTTTTTCTCTACTGAGGATTACTATCTTTCCATTTGTTTCAAGAGTGTGCAACTTTACTTCATGGAACACAGTTATTATAGCTGCTTTAAAGTTTTGTTAGATTTATATTACTGAGACTCATCAACACAGGGTAGGCAGCTGTTGAGTATCTTTTTCCGTATGAGTTGTTGAGGTTTTCTCTATTTGTAATATCAAGTAAGTTTGAATTGTATCCTAGATATTTTGAATGTAGTATTATGAGACTGTGGTCCTGTTAAAATCCTCTGGGAAGAGGGACTTCCAGTTCCACTCTAGTTTTAGTGACAGAGACCAGTTTCACCATCCCTTTCAAACAGTGAGACAAAATATATGCAACAGTGGTTTGCAAGACACTGGATCTGAGGCAGTGAAGGACAGCAGTCCATGAGGAATAGAAAACAGATGAGATGAGCCCTACAGTTGTCCCTTCTAATTCCTTAAGAGAGTGATCAGGACATGATGCAGAGAGTGGGAGCCAAAGCAGAGCTCAGTGGGTTCCCTGAATTGAGGAGATTAAGCTGAGCATCCTGAGAGACCAAGGTAGTAGGAATGTATAGTGCAAATAACAGAGATGAGAGAACTGCCCAAAGAGGGGACTCTGGAGATCTGCAGATGACCCTCTCTGAGTATTCTGGAGAGGACTGATGAGTGCATGTTTCTAAGGAAACCACTTGATGCTAGGAAATAGCCATCCTGAAAGATAAGAGGAAACATTCTTATTTTTTAATTTTTGATAAAATCTATTTTATCAGTTTATTCATTTATAGTTCATGCTTTTGGTGTCACATTGAAGAAATCTTTGCCTAACCCAAGGTCACAAATGTTTCCTACTGTATTTTCTTCTAGAAGTTTTACAGTTTTAGCTTTTAGGACTATAATCCATTTTGAGTTATTATATAGTGCAAGGTATAAAAGTCAAAAAGGTTTTTTTGTTGTTGTTTGTTTTTTTTTGTTTTTTGTTTTTGCGGTAGGCGGGCCTCTCACTGTTGTGACCTCACCTGCTGCGGAGCACAGGCTCCAGATGTGCAGGCCCAGCGGCCATGGCCCACGGGCCCAGCTGCTCCGCGGCATGTGGGATCCTCCCGGACCGGGGCACGAACCCGTGTCCCCTGCACCGCCGGGCGGACTCTAAACCACTGCGCCATCAGGGAAGCCCTAAAAAGGTTTTTAAAGTTTAAAAACATTTATAAATCAATAAAGGATTTGTATCCAAAGTATATAAAGAATATTCAAAATTCAATAATAGAAAACATACAACCCAGTGAAATAAGCAAAAACAATGAGCAGATGCTTCTCCAAAGATGATTTACAGATAAGCATATGAAAAGATGCTCAGCATCATTAGTTATTAGAAAAATGCAAATTAAAAAACTGCAGCGATGTACCACTACTTACCATAAGAATGTCTAAAATTGAAAAGACTGATCAAACCAAGCATTGGCAAGGATGTGGAGGAAATAGAACTTTCATAGGCTGCTGCTCAGAATTCTAAATGGTATCATCACTTTGGAAAACAATCTGGTGGTTTTTTGGAAAAGTTAAGCATACACTTGCTATGTGATTCATCCTTACTCTCCTAGATGTTTACCAAAGAGCAGTGAAAGCCTGTGTCTATACAGAGCTGCTGTGAATGTTCATAGAAACTTTCTGTGATAGCTGAAAACTGGAAACAACCCAAATGTCCATCTATAGGTGAATGGGCAAACACATTTTGTATATTCCTATGTATCAGTTTCCTAGAGCTGCCATAACAACACAGGTGGTTTAAACAACAGATATTTATTGTCTCACGGTTCTGGAGGCTAGAACTCCAAAAGCAAGGTGATGAATATGTTTGCTATTCTTATTGTGATAATCGTGATCATGCAGACAAGATGACTAGAGACAAAACTAGTTCAGTCAGTGGAATGAAACAACACAGAAATAATCCCATCACTGGCAATGTTGAGCACCATTACCCAGGACAAAGGAAACAGTAGTTCTCCCTGCTAGCGTCTCTGTCATGTCAGTTATGCTATTGTATTAATTTAGTGGACATAGTGGGAACCCTCCTTTGTCTTTTTCACTGCTAGTTGCCATGAATAAGGCAGAGAGAGTCAGCAGAAGGGAGGGGCTGTCACATACTCTGATCCAGCTATGTAGGTAAGTGCTGACCCACATTGTCAAGGCATGAATGATGGAATCTTTACCTATTTCCCTGTCTTTTTTGTTCTTTTAATGAGTCCCTTTTTTAAAAAATTAGAGAAGCAAGAGAAAGGATACTTGTGTGTTCCTGCTAGGCAGTGTTCTGTGTAAATTGATTTAAGTATCAGTTTTGCCAAGTATTGGATCCATAGGCAAGATATTTTATTTTCTGGATATTACTCAGTTTCTTTAGCTGAACGATAGAAATAATTACAGTTATTGCAGTTCAACCAGACTTGATAACATCTGCAGTTATTCCACGTTAACACACTTTAAGAAGAGATTATTTTGTTGATTTAACAAGCTCTGATGGTACTATTTGCCAGCCATTGTTCTAAGCAGTATACAAACATGAATTCGCTTAATTTTAATAACAATAATATGATGGGGGTATTATTTTTCTCATTTTTAAAGGTGGAGTAACTTACCCAATGTCACAAAGCCGTAACGGGCAGAGCTGGGGTTCGAACTGAAGAGCACATTCTGGTCACAGTCTGTGTTCTTCACCACCATGCATGCTGCCTAATATTTGGGATTAGATGTAAAGTTTTAACAGGATAAGAAAGTAACATACCTTACTAAAAAGGACAGTCACTTGTGCTGAAGCAACAGTTTGCATTATCCAACATTAAATAATACCTGTGCTTAATGATTTTTACTCTCTACCAAGTTTTGTAGCATGCAGTATGCAAATACACATATTGATTGCTGACTTGTCACACAGTTAATGCTCAGTTAGCCAAACTGACAAAACAGAGAGAGCAAGCAATAGCCAGTCATTTACATTTGGCCTGTGAATATCTAATAGGCTAGAGCAATATGGAGAGGATTTTTGTTTGCAATTCGCCTTCCTAAATGTCCTTTCCCTCGTGCGTTTACTACATTGTTCCTCAGACATTCTGCAAGAGGTCAGTAAATTTTCTCTCACTTTATCTCATTAAAAATATCATTTTCTATACTTCTGAAATCATCGTACTCTTTCAGCCTTTACGAATCTGTAACTCATGGTTATTCAGTAAGCTCTTTTTTTTTTTTTTTTTGCGGTACGCGGGCCTCACTGTTGTGGCCTCTCCTGTTGCGGAGCACAGGCTCCGGACGTGCAGGCTCAGCGGCCATGGCTCACAGGCCCAGCCGCTCCGCGGCATGTGGGATCCTCCCGGACCGGGGCACGAACCCGTGTCCCCTGCATTGGCAGGCGGACTCTCAACCACTGCACCACCAGGGAAGCCCCAGAAAGCTCTTTGAAATCAAAGCTGGGTCTGCTCAAGGTTATAGATGTTGTTAACTCAGGGATAGCAGGTGGGTTGTATCTGGAGGGTCAACTCTGGACAATTGTGTCTCCCTTGGAACAATGGATAGAAGAGTTCTGATGTGGCTCCTGGCTTAATGGAGTGTCACCTACAGGGGACCAGGGGAGGCATGGCCACAGGGTGACACTTATTTCCATCCCTATGGCCCAGCTCCTTACTCACTACTCTGCATCTAACCATCAAAGTACAGTAATCATCATGAAGGAGTCCAACACCATTGTTAGAGGATCTTCAGATGGTGAGAAAGATGTCTTTATTAAACTGAAATCCAGTAAAGATAAGAGCCATCAGTGTCGATTTTTGCTTATCGTTCTTAAAAGTCAGCCAGGATTCTACTCCTTACATTTTGTCAGCTTCAGGTGACTGGGCTCTCAAATAAGAGATTCAGGAACAGAGGTCATTAGTGATCGCTTTACCCTCAAAGCTGAGAGGCTGGAGATGATGCAGGTCAAATCACGGGTGGCATTGAGACCTGGGAACTCGTGCTTTGGCAGTTGAAAAGCAGGATTCTGGTCTTCTATGAGCACCTGTCTATGAAATGTCACCTATTTCTCAAAGATGAGTCACTGGAGATAAGATGATGTGTTTCTAGGATAAAGAGAGGGAATATTTGAAAATCATTAGAATTCTTTTTCCTAATATTAACTTAGAGTCAGTTTTTAATGAAGTAAATGACAGCACTGAAAAAATGATTTATTTGAATTCCTTTAGAGGAAGTTACTCAGTTTCCTTCCACCAAATGACCTGCTTCCTGGGAATCTAAGGAGATGGTCCATGTGTGAAGAAAAGGAAAAATCTGCAAAAGCTTGGTGGAAGATGGAAGAAATTAAGATTGAGTCGACCCCTGCTGTGTACGTGAAAGGCTTGAGACCCGCTAGACGGGGATTGTCTTGGAATACTGTCCCCAGATCATGTTTACTGTCACTCCTTGCCCACCGTACAAAGGTGCAGGAAAGCATGCCCCTTCCCTCTACCTCAGAGACCTCTGGCAGCATTGAATACTCCACTGGTGCTTGGATTTCTTCTCCCATCATCGTGGCAGGTCTCTTCAGAGCAGAGATTTGAGGCACATAAATATGGTTGACCAGCCTGAGATGTCCATGAAAACCCATGGCAGAAAAAGAAATTACCAAGTGTGTAAAAATGTTTCTGCCGTCTCAGTTTTAGAACATTAGAAAGAGACTTTTAAAATTGAAAGTAGCCAATGGCTTGAAATATCTATTAGTTTTCTTAATAAATGCATAAATGAAACTGGACCCTTCATCTCTCAAAAAAAAAAGAGTGGATAGAACTGTCATTTCACAAAGTCACTTTTTTCAAAGCCTTTTGACTCTCCACTTTGAAAAGGATGACATTCAGTAAGAGCTAAAACCTCACATTAGTCACCCTTTTTTGAGCTTCTTTTGAATGTGGTCTCTGATCATGGTGTTTCTGGATAGACTCCCTTTATTAACAGCTGCCCAGCCATCCATTAAAATGACAAGCGAAGGGCCACATGGCGGGGCTGACTGCCCTTAGTGCAACACTGACGGGAGAGGTGACAAAAAAGGTTTCCGCCAGTCAGTTGTAAAGATGCCTCTACACCTGGGAGCAGAGGGAGGACTTTCAAGTTAAAGCACAGAATAATCTTTGAAACTCCAGGGATCAGAAATGGAATGGTGACACGTTGGTGCCAGATGAATCAAAGCGATTTTAAATTAGTATTAGAAATCTAAGAATGTAAAGCTTGTTAGAGGATTTGCTACAGTAGCTCTCCGATTATTACTTCTTGTTGATGGATTAGACTATCACCTTTATGAAGTTCTGTGGACACCTTTGAGTAGATAACACCTTTCATTGCTACCTCTTTAATTACAGTCAAACCTAGATTATTTATACTAATGTAGAGTTAAGATGGATGACAGACAACTGTAGGTAAACTCCCTGGGTTTTTTTTTTTTAATACTTACGATTCTTGCTTTCCCAGAGATCAAACTCTACAGAGCAAAGTTTGAGAAAGATAAATGTAAAAACTTCTTTGACACAGGCCTTTTAAGAGACTCATTCTCTCTACGTCAGAGACCTCTGGCAGCATTGATTAACGTGAGCAACGGTGAGCTGGATTGAGAAGTAAATGCTACATGCTTTCTATGTGTTTGACCCCAAAAAAGCATTTTTAATACATAAAAGTAGCAAACAACAGGCCCATGTGTTTTCTTATTAACTTTTTATTTTTTTTAAATAACTGCACTTACAGGAAGTTGCAGAAATAGAATTGAATAGAATTCTGTGAGCCCTTCACCCCTCTTTCCCCAGTGGTGATACCTTTTATAACTGTAGTTATAAAACCCAGTAAATTGACATTGGCACTATACTATTAACTAGATTACAGGCCTTATTCAGCTTTCACCAGTTTTTACATGAACTCATTGTGTGTGCATGTGCGTGTGTAACTTATATGGTTTTACGGGCAAGTTCTGCCACACTTTGGAGAAACAGATTATTCCAGTCATATATTAGAGTGGACCACATGAAATGTCAACATTTGGTCAGTTGTAAGTTGACTATGAGTTAAAAATTTGATATAAATATAATTCCATTTTTACTATTGAGAATTTACAACAGTAGTGTGTCTTTTTTTATTTTGTTTGGTTCTTGAGTTTATTTTTATATTTTTCCACAGAAGTAAACAGCGTAATGTCTTTGAAAGAAATGCAGAATCTTTTTTTATATCTATTTAAACTGAAACATCATATACAGCTGAAGCAGGTAGAAGCATCATTTGGCCTCTGGAAAACCTCTGTTAGTGAAAAGATATTCAGTGATAGTTCAAAACTTTCATTCTGTAGCTTTGTAGTATTGTCTGAAGTCAGGGCACCTGATTCTTCCAGCTCTGTTTTTCTTTCTCAGGATTGCTTTGGCAATTCAGGGTCTTTTGTGTTTCCATATAAATTGTAAACATTTTTGTTCTAGTTCTGTGAAAAATGCCACTGGTCATTTGATAGGAATTGCACTGAATCTGTACATTGCTTTGGGTAGTATAGTCATTTTGACAATATTGATTCTTCGAAACCAAGAACATGGTATATCTCTCCATCTGTTTGTGTCATCTTTGATTTCTTTCATCAGCATCTCATAGTTTTCTGAGTACAGGTCTTTTGCCTCCTTAGGTAGGTTTATTCCTAGGTATTTTATTCTTTTTGATGTGATGGTAAATGGGATTGTTTCCTTAATTTCACTTTCGACCTCTTATTGTTAGTGTATAGGAATGCAAGAGATTTCTGTGCATTAATTTTGTATCCTGCAACTTTACCAGATTCACTGATGAGCTCTAGTAGTTTTCTGGTAGCATCTTTAGGATTCTCTATGTATAGTATCATGTCATCAGCAAACAGTGACAGTTTTACTTCTTCTTTTCCAGTTTGGATTCCTTTTATTTCTTTTTCTTCTCTGATTGCTGTGGCTAAAACTTCCAAAACTATGTTTAATAATAGTGGTGAGAGTGGACATCCTTGTCTTGTTCTTGATCTTAAAGGGAATGCTTTCAGTTTTTCGTCGTTGAGAATGACATTAGCTGTGGGTTTAACAGTCTGGTACTGGCACAAAAACAGAAATATAGATCAATGGAACAGGATAGAAGGTCCAGAGATAAACCCACATACCTATGGTCAACTAATCTATGACAAAGGGGACAAGAATATACAATGGAGAAAAGATAGTCTCTTCAATAAGTGGTGCTGGGAAAACTGGACAGCTACATGTGAAAGAATGAAATTAGAACACTCCCTAACACCATGCACAAAAATTAACTCAGTACGGATTAAATACCTAAATGTAAGGCCAGATACTGTAAAACTCTTAGAGGAAAACATAGGCAGAACACTCTCTGACATAAATTGCAGCAATATCTTTTTTGATGCACTTCTTAGAAAAATGAAAATAAAAACAAAAATAAACAAATGGGACCTAATAAAACTTAAAAGCTTTTGTACAGCAAGGAAAACCATAAACAAAGCAAAAAGATAACCCACAGAATGGGAGAAAATTTTTGCAAATGAAGCAACTGACAAGGGATTAATCTCCAAAATATACAAATAGCTCACGCAGCTCAATATCAAAAAAACAGCCCAATCAAAAAATGGGCGGAAGAACTAAATAGACATTTCTCCAAAGAAGACATACAGATGGCCAAAAAGCAGTTGAAAAACTGCTCAACATCACTAATTATTAGAGAAATGCAAGACAAAACTACAGATGAGGTATCACCTCACACCAGTTAGAATGGGCATCATCAAAAAAATCTACAAACAACACATGCTGGAGAGGGTGTGGAGAAAAGGGAACCCTCCTACACTATGTTGGGAGTGTAAATTAGTAACAACCACTATGGAGAACAGTATGGAGGTTCCTTAAAAAACTAAATGTAGAACTACCATATGATCCAGCAATCTCACTCCTGGACATATATCCAGAGAAAACCATGATTCAAAAAGATACATGCACCCCAATGTTCATTGCAGCACTATTTACAATAGCCAAGACATGAAAGCACCCTAAATGTCCATCGACAGACGAGTGGATAAAGAAGGTGTGGTACACATATACGATGGAATATTAGCCATTGAAATAACGCCATTTGCAGCAACATGGATGCAACTAGAGATTATCATACTAAGTGAAGTAAGTCAGAGAAAGGCAAATACCATATGATGTCACTTATCTGTGGAACCTAATAAAAATGATACAAATGAACTTTACAAAACAAACAGATTCACAGACCTCAAAATCAAACTTATGTTTACCAAAGGGGAAACATGGGGGGGAAGTGATGAATTAGGAGATTGGGATTAACATATATAAACTACCATATATGAAATAGATACCTAATAAGGACCTATTGTATAGTACAGGGAAATCTACTCAATATTCTGTAATAACCTATTTGGGAAAAGAATCTGAAAAAGAATGGATTATATGTATATGTATAACTGATTCACTTTGCTATACACCTGAAACTAACACAGCATTGTAAATCAACTATACTCCAATAAAAAATTTTTTTTAAATTTCATTCTGGGAATCTGATTTTCAAAACTGAGTCTCAAAAGAGATCTAAATTTGTTTTAAATAAAAATCAATTAATTGAAAGCTAACCCACAAACAGTAGTTCAAAATTTGTTGCAAACTTAAGGAGTGTCCAATAAGACAGTATATCAATACTTGGCTACAATAGAGAAGGTGAAAAAATTGGAAAGATGGGCACAGTAATTGATAGGAGATCAAAAATTGAGAACTGTTTTGGAGAGGATCAATGCCTGTGACAAGCAAAATAGAAATTGTATGACAATAAAAAGCTATCTGGACAGGGTCTGGATGTTGTTAAAGCACATGATATGCATAGAAAGCACCACTGCAACTAGAAAAGATTTCACTGACAGTATTGTGGTCTGTTAAACCCATGTGAAACAACTACCAACATCATCATTTGCATGTACCAGACTCACTGGAATTTTCTCCAGTGGACTACCTTCACATTCCTCATTTGGACTCCAAAAAAAAAACCTCCCTCAGTAAAGAAGTAGTAGATTGGAGAGCTAGGACAATTTGTGCTATCTAAAACTACCCAATTTAAAAAAATTGAATGTAATATTTAATATGTTAGTATAAGAAAAATTTAATGCTAGTGGTGCATATGGGTTGACTAAAACTTTTTTCCAGAAATTCCAGAATTTTCATTATTGCTTACAAGAATAGCAATTTCATATAATATAAACTGTTCCAGAAAACAGAAAATAGGAGGACATTCCCCAACTTATCTCTGACACCAAAGTCAGACAAGTATCATATAATAAAGGAAAATTATGGAACAATATCACTTACTAATCTGCATGAAAAAAAATCCTAGACATGATAAGAGCATAGTAGATCCAGTAATATAAAGAATAAAAACTACATTCTCACCAAGTTGGGATTATTCTGGAGATACAGGAGTAGTTACCATTAAAAAATGTCTAAACATAATTCATCACATTAACACAGGTGAAAAAAGTACAGACATTTCAATAGGGACCCAAAGGACAGTTGATAAAATTCCACACCTGTTCACAATTAAAAAAAAAAAAAACTCTTGGCAAAGTCATGGTAAGAAATAGAAGGGAATTCTCTTAATATGATTAAGGTTATCTACTCACAACCTACACCTGACATCATAATGGTAAAACATTAGAAGTGTTCCCTTGAAAATCAAGAATAAGAAAATTGTGGCCACCGCCACCATATCCATTCCACATTGTTCTGGTGACGCTGGACAGAGAGTTAAAACAAGAAAGAGAAACAAAGAATATAAGGATTAGAAATGAGAAAATAAAACTGTCATTATTCACATCAGGTTGTGTACATAAAAATCCCAAAACAACCTACAAATTATAATAATAATAATAGAGGTAACCAAGTTTAAAATTAATATTGAATAGTCAGTTTCATTTCTGTACACAATTTCTGTAAAACAAGTTAGAAATTGTAGTTTTAAAAGAGAAAGCAATTTAATGACAACAATAAAACAATAAAAGAGTCCCTAGGAATAAATTTTACGAACCATATACAGGACAGCCTCAGAATGTTTTTAAATGTTATTGAAAGACATTAAAGATTACTTAAATAAATGAAAAGATATACTTAATGGGGAGAAAGATTCAATGTTGTAAAGATATCAGTACTATTGTAAAGATTGTAAATTTGTAAATTTTATAAAGATACCAATTTCCACCAATTTACTTATACACTATTTGCAGTGCTTGCCAAAATCCAGACTGGCATTCTGTTAGAGAATTTGACAATTCATTCCAAAATATATGTAGAAAATAAAATAGCGGAAAAAAAAAAAAAAGTAGCTAGAAGATGATGAGAGGACTTGACCTACCAGATCTCAAAACTTATTCTGTCTGTAGTAATTAAAACATTGTTTAATTGGATGTAAGAATAGACATATTGTCAGTGGATCCAAGTAGAATTCATAAAAAGACTCACACCTACCTAGAAACTTAAGTGATAGAAGTGGCATTACACATCCGTAGGAAAGACAGGCCAAATTGGATCCCGATTTTATACCCTACATAAATAGATTCTAGGTATTTTAAAAACTTAACTATGTAAAGTAAAACTTTTAGATGGAAATGAAAGAGCATTTTTACAACCTTCAAGTAGGGAAATTCATCTTCAACAAGACAATGAAGTTCTAACTGTAAAATATTCAAAATTATGATGTTAAAATTAAGGACTTATGTTAAACAGAAGACATCATAAAGTGAAAGGAGAAGCCATAAAAGCAAGAAGGTATTTATAACACATATTGACAAATGATCAGTATTCAAAATTTTATACAAAAATCTAAAAACCTCCTACAAATGAATAAAAAAACCCATACACAATGGGGGTGTGAAGGAATGGGCAAAAGATCTGAACTATTTATTTCACTGAAGAGAAAAAATATGTATTTTTTTGCCACAAAATTCACCATTTAATTTATTTTTTCACATCTTTATTGGAGTATAATTGCTTTACATTGTTGTGTTAGTTTCTGCTGTATAACAAAGTGAATCAGCTATACATTTACATATATCCCCATATCTCCTCCCTCTTGGGTCTCCCTCCCTCCCCCCTTCCCTATCCCACCCCTCTAGGTGGTCACAAAGCACTGAGCTGATCTCCCTGTGCTATGCGGCTGCTTCCCACTAGCTATCTATTTTACATGTGGTAGTGTATATATGTCAGTGCGACTCTGAATAGAAAATATTAATCAAAACACATTCAACTTCATTAGTAATCAGGGAACTGCAGCTTAAGATCATCATGAAACACCATTTTACACCTGTTAACTGGGTTAAAAAATAAATATATAAGACATCTGGCAACAGCAACTATTGCTGAGAATGTGTATTAATGGAAATTTATGTTCTGCTGGTGGGTGTAAATTGATTTAACCATCCTGAAAAACAATTTGACATTGTCTTGCAAAGCCGAACAGCTGAATACTTATGTCACTAGCTGGCTGTGAACTGTCCCCCAGTGTTTGCATGCCTGTTCTTCCTTTACTAACAGAACACTCCCAAGTTTTGGCTGAATGTATAGCCACCCAGCTACAGAGTAGCCTCCCTAGTCTCTGCAGGTAGGTGTGGCTAGAAGAGTGAGTTCTGGCAGCAGGACGTGAGAAGCAGTTTGTGCAGCATCCAAGCCATGCCTTTAAAGATTCCAGATTCTCTTTCCCCTGTCCCGGTGGCTGGGACACAGAACAACTGGACGGCTGCTTTGACTCAGTGATGGAAGACCCACGTTGAGAGGAGCAGAGCCAGTGCCCCAGCCAGAGGCATGGATGGAATGGAACCAGAGGAGCCCGGGCAGCTTAAATGGTGGTGCTGGTAGTGTTCCAGTTACCACTGTACCATTATTCATTTCTGCATTTTTCCTCATAACCTACATACGTTGTCTTATATGCTTCAAGTAGCGTAGAATACAAAGTTAAGGAAAAAAATAAAGGAGAGGCGTTCTCTTCGGCCCGCTACAAACCTGCATTCTGTAGAGCATCTTTCTCTGAAAGGTGAACACTGTTCCTGCCAGACAAGTCAGAGCGACTCCCAGGCTGCGTCCTGAGGCCCAGGCCTCAAGCAGACTCCTGGTGGCCCCTCTGGGGAAGCCGTCCTTTCCGCCTTCATTTGTTCGTGGGATTAAGGAAGATACTATTTATTAAAAGTCTCACATGCACTAGCCCATAGATGTCTCTACCATCATCTCGCCGCAGATCCAGCGCTAGCATTTCAGTCCTGACTGTCCCCTTCGGAATGCCAGCCCCTTCCTGTATTTCCTTGGCAGCGTCCTTAATCCCAATTTTACAGACTTTGGGCTGCTCATCACCCCCGGCTCTATCTTGATCCCTTCCTTCTCTTCTTGTCCCCAGTCCCCTCTGGGGCCTTTCTTCACACCTGGAACAGAGTTCTCTTTCACAAACCAATCCGTCTCCCTTTTCTTTACTTATATTCTTTTCGCCTCTTAACTTCTCCATGAAACCCTTCTGGACTAGCTAGAAGGCGATTTAAAATCTCTTCACATGGGCTTCCCTGGTGGCGCAGTGGTTAACGATCCACCTGCCAGTGCAGGGGACCCGGTTTCGAGCCCTGGTCCGGGAAGATCCCACATGCCACGGAGCAACTAAGCCCATGCGCCACAACTACTGAGCCTGCGCTCTAGAGCCCACGAGCCACGACTGCTGAAGCCCACGTGCCACAATTACTGAAGCCCGCCCGCCTGGAGCCCGTTCTCTGCAACAAGAGAAGCCACCGCAATGAGAAGCCCATGCACCGCAACGAAGAGTAGCCCCCACTCACCGCAACTAGAGAAAGCCCGTGTGCAGCAACGAAGACCCAACACAGCCAAAAATAAAATAATTTTTTTAATGCTTAAAAAAATGAATCTTTAAAAACAAAATCTCTTCACATTAATTTTGCTAATTATCTCAGGGGTATATTAAAAACACTATTGTTTTCAATAACAAAAGTTGGGAGGTATAACCTAGAAAGTATTGCCAAGCTACACTGTAGAAGAGAAGGTGGGTTTGAAGCTGAGGCTGCCCCTGACATCTTGGACAGGTAGCTGCTGGCGTCCGACCAGCTCCTTCACCTTCACCACCTGCCTCCAGGCCAGCAGCAGCAGTACCAGACCCCACTTGAGAGGAAAGAAATTCCTCCCGCCACCCCCGGAGCTGGGAATCGTGAGATCGATTGCAGTGAGTCCTTATCCATTATCCACATCTCATTGCATCCACTGCCTCACCCTCCTTATCTGTCTCTCCCCAAGGCACTCACCTCTCTTTAGCTGCTGGGCTGTCTTGATTTAGTGAGTGTAATGTCCCATTCATCTAGTTCTCTCGCTTCAGCCTGCCCTACCTTAACTCTTGACTTAGCAAAGCCTGGCCTCTCCATCCAGCTGCGGGGACTCTCTCTTCTTCCGCTTCTCTGTCTCCTCCACAGATTGACCCAAAAGATAGCCTGGGACCTGGCTCAGGCTCTTGTTCCTCTCCAGTTGGAATAGAATCCCTATTGTCCGAAGCAAAAACTGGCAGCCCGCACTTCCTACATTCCTAACTTTTGACCAGCCTCCTGATACTATAATAATAATCACAAAAACTAATACTTCGTGGATACATAATGTGTGTTTGGCATTATTTTAAAAGCACTTGACAAATATCATCCATTAAATTTACACAACCCAATGAGGAAGATACTAACATTATCTCTAGATAAGAAAACTGAGGTTTAAAGAGGTTATCTTTCTAGTGCTTGGTAGAACAAGGATTCTAATCCTGACAAACTAACACCAAAAACCTTAAAATCTTGAATTCCATACTGAGAAAACATAAAACTAGGCAATGCCTGATTCTCTGGAAAGTGCTCAATGAGTACAAAGCAAGCAATGAAAGCTGGCTGACCATCAGTAAATGCTGTCAGATTCTAGTCTCTACGAATCAAAATACTGGTCACAGTTTGTGAGTTTTAGGAAACAGTTCTTATTCTTATAGAGGGATGCCAGACAAACTAACTTTTAATATTTTTTATTTTATTTATTTTATTTTTGGCTGCACTGGGTCTTCGTTGCTGCATCGGGCTTTCTCCAGTTGCGGCGTGCGGGCTTCTCATTGCAGTGGCTTTTCTTGTTGCAGAGCATGGGCTTTAGGCACGCAGGCTTCAGTAGTTGTGGCACACGGGCTCAGTAGTTGTGGCTCACGGGCTCTAGAGTGCAGGCTCAGTAGTTGTGGTGTACGGGCTTAGTTGCTGCATGGCATGTAGGATCTTCCCGGACCAGGGCTCGAACCCATGTCCCCTGAACTGGCAGGTGGATTCTTAACCCCTGCGCCACCAGGGAAGCCCAACTTTTAATATTTTTTAACATTTACATTTGCCATCAACAAAGTGAAAAGGTAACCTACCAAATGGAAGAAAGTATTTGCAAATCATATATCTGATAAGGAGTTAATATCCAAAATACATAAAGAACTCATACAACTAGATAATAACAACAAAAACAATCCAACAAAAAAATGGGCAGAGGAACTAAATAGACATTTTCCCAGAGAAGGCATACAGATGGTTGATAGGTACGTGAAAAGGTGCTCAGCATCACTAGTCATCAGGAAATGCAAACCAAAAATGCGATGAGGCATCACCTCACATCTTAGAATGGCAGTCCTCAAGAGGACAAGAAATAACAAGTGCTGGGGAGGACGTGGAGAAAAGGAAACCCTGTGAACTATATTGGTGGGAATGCAAATTGGTGCAGCCACTATGGAAAACAGTTTGGAGCTTTCTAAAAAATTGAAACATAGGATGATCCAGCAATTCCACTTCTGGGTATTTATCTGATGAAAACAAAAATACTAGCTCAAAAAGATATATGCACCCCCATGTACATTGCACCATTATTTACAATAGCCAAGAAATCAAAACAACCTAAGTGTCCATATGTAGGTGAATGAATAAGGAAAGTATGGTATATATACATGATGGAATATTAGCCATAAAGAAGAATGAAGTCTTGCTATTTGTGACAACATTGCTGGACCTTGAGGGCGCTATGCTAAGTGAAATAAGTCAGACGAAGGCAGATATGGGGAGCGCCTAAAATAACAACAGAAAGCCCCCCCAAAACAGAGAACAGATTGGTGGTTGCCAAAGGCAAGGGGTGGGCAAGATATGTGAAGGAGGTCAAAAGGTACGAATTTCCAGTTATAAAATGAGTACGTTCTGGGGATGTCATGTACAGCCCGGTGACTCTAGTGAACAACACTGTATCGCATACTTGAAACTTGCTAAGAGAGTAAATCTTGAAAGTTCTCATCACAAGAAAAGAAATTTGTAACTCTGTGTAGTGACAGATGTTAACTAGACTTATTGTGGTGATAATTCCGCAATATATACAAATATCAAATCATGTTGCACACCTGAAACTAATACAATGTTATATGTCAGTTATACATACCTACACACATGCAAGCTCAAACTCTCAAGTGTCACCCAGTGTGAAATGGATAATTGGAATAGCCTCATAACTAATAAAGAAGTTGACTTCATAATATTAAAAAACTGAAAAAGGATATCTTCAGGTCTTGATGATTTCACGGCAGAATTCAACCAAATGCATGAAGAATCAACACCAATTCTACACAATCTTTTCCAGAAAATAGAAGATAAGGGAACATTTTCCAGCTCATTTTATGATGCAGGTATTAACCTGATACCAAACTAAACAAAAATAACACAAAAAGAAAACTATAGGTCAGTGTCCCTCATGAAAAAATAAAATCACATCCTTTTCTTGCCCGTATCCAGGTATCTCAGAACTTTGACTCCTCATGGTCTTTGCCTCAGTTCCTGATCCCTGCCCAGAACTTCCTCTTTGCTCAAGACTTCTCCCTGCTGGCCCTGTGTCAGCATCTCACCCCCTGCAGAAATGAGCCTCGTTAGCACAAGGGTGCTGCCCCCTTGGGCATGTAAACTCTGGGAACCTAGTCTTCAGGTCTACCCCATCCAAGTGTGGCAGAGAGAAATGCCTGGAATTCTTTAACTTGGGATTTTATGTGAAAATAGCAAAACGATATACTGAATATGACTGAACACATACTTGGAGATGAAAATCATACAAAGTTTGTTTTATGCATGTAAAAGGGCATTTTTATCCAAGGCCAGAGCTGAGGGGCCTTAGAACTCATGATTTCTGAGCTAGAGGTCAGCAGGGATGCTCCAGGCAGACTTACCTCTTAACTGCCACAGAACGTTGGGAAAGTTCTTAACTGTCTCTGAGAGCAGTGTCCAGCCACATCTCTTCATGCACCTGATGGAGCAGGGCCTCTGAAGGAGTTTGAAACCAATATATATTCATATATTTCTGCTGGACTGAGTGTCCCCAAGAGAAATCAGATTGAAGGGAAAAACTGTAAGAGTCCTGAGAGGAGATCCTTGTGAATAAAGACAGAGCAGGGCAATGCACATCTGCCAGAGAGCAGAGATGCCCTGTGCCCTGAACCAGCTTCTGTACGCACCTACCCCCTCCCCAGGGGGGAGTGTACTCCAGAAAGGAGAGGGCTGTGGTCCAAAGGAACAAACTAGGTCCCTTGCACTCTAGTTGATCGATGGAGTGGGGACCCAGCGGAGACAGGCAGTGTGGGGAGTGGCCTGTGTGAGAGGAGACAGGAGCATAGAGGCCAAGCAGGGGGTTCTAAAAGCCTGTGGGCCTTTCTGAAGCAAGCCCCCAGGCCTCCTTCTAGGTACTTCTGGAAGAAAAGTGAACTTACCTTCTTAGAAGTAGGGATATTCAGATACAGATGAACACACACTTTAAGGTCCTGTGGAACAATTTGGAAGAAGGATGAGGAAGGGGGAGAAATATGATTTTTGCTGGGAAAAGAAGCAGGAGGCCAGAGCAGGGAGAGTGGCAGGGTCACTACGAATGGGGAGTGGATGCCCTCGGCAGCAAGTGAAACTGGCTGTAAACTAAGCAGGATGTGTAAGGGGTGCGGGTATGAACCTGGAATTCTTCCCCACGAGGGATGGATGATAGCCCTTAGCCGGCTGCACAGGGGAGTCATCCTGGCGCAGTCTGTATCCCCTCCCCGTGTCTCCGTTCATCAGATCTTCACCAGCCGTCCCCTCCGTGCTTTGTGCCCTTATTTCTGAGACCTGGACTTGGCTTAGGCAGCTGCTCACAGGACAGCCTCTGCGTGTAACGTCCTATCCCTTTATTTCACGGCAGGCTCCGCTTCCCCGCACTAGGTCCTGCGAGGTTTGCTGTGGCCACAGCGCGGCTGCCTCCCTCGCCAGCCCAAGTCTGCTGTGCGTGTTACTGTATTTTCTTTGGCAATTTCATTCTCTTTGGGACCCGGCTTCTTCCTACGTGCTACAGTAATCAGACTGGCGATTCAGATCCAGCTCAGGAGATGAATATCAGTTCAAAAGAATCCCTACTGGACAAAACATGGGGAACATTTTTAACATGAAAGGTCAGTTCCTGCTTGAAATTGGAGCTGAAAAGTGTCCCCACTGGCCCAAAGCATGGACACCAATTCCTTCCTATGCAACCAAAGGCCACGAGCCTCTCTCTAGCCTCCCAGCCCATCCCCTTGCCGTAGTAGCTGATGGCGTGTATATTTGTCCAATTTTGTGTCTATAATCAATGCAGACCTCCACAGAGCAGGTCCTGAGGCTTAACTGCCCACCTCTGGTCATTTTGCTTCTTTGTTTAACTTCCCACCCGGTACGCTGCTAACCTAACCTGTAGGTAACCTGCTTACCTACCTGGTCTAGACTCTTGCTTCCCCTCCCTGTTGTCCCCTTTAGAGGGGACCCAGATAACAGAAGTCTGGCTTCACAGGAAGAAGGATCTGGAAGGTGTAGTCGAGATGTTGAACTCCAGAAGGCAGTTGAAGAGGGAAAAGTAGACACCGTAGGTTCACGTAGACACATCTGGAGTTTGGAAATTCAGGTTTTGGGAGCCATACAGTCCCTGGGGTGCAGGGTTGGCATCTTTGGCGAAGACCCATGCTGTTAAGGAAAGCACGCAGCTTCTGGTTCTTACTCTGCCCGGTTGAGTGAATCTGAGCAGGTCACTGACTTTCTAACCTTGGCTCTTCATCCAGATTTCAGGGAGGACGGGGAAAAGCTGGAGAGGGTTTTATGACACCTGCCACATCTGTGTGGCCCGTGAAAGTTCTTGATGCTGGTGTTTTCCTGTGTCTCCTGACCTCCGTCGCTCATTAAGCTGCTTGCTCCCAAGACTCTCAGGACACCAGGAAGAATCCTGAGATCCCTTTACCTAGCGCAGGGCACTTCTCCATCTGTTTCCCTCACCAGCATGTTGAACAGCATTGAATAGACAGCTTTCCAGCTGTAAGAAGGACATTAAAGTCTGAGGCAAGAGCAGCCTCATTCTGTCAGCTTCTCCCTTTTCATTTTTAACTTAAAAATCATTTTTAATTAAAAAAATATATATTATGAGGTGAGTGGCACTCCCTCACTTAAAACCTTAGATGATGTCCCATTGCCAATACGTTAAATCAAGCTCCGTGGCAGGGAACTCACAATTCTTCACAAACTGGCCCAAGCCTTCCTTCCCAGCGTCATCTCCTGTCCCGAGCTCGCACTCTGGTCACTCTGGCTCCTTCAGAGAGCCTGGAACGTGCTAACTACTCTCGGGCCTCTGTGTTGTTGCTCAGGTTGCTGTTCCTCCTCTGTCCTCTGCCTCTGAAGCATCCCTCTGTGTCACTCCTCCATCATCTTGTCACCCCTCCCACCTCTTTCCTCCTTGAAAAGCACTGGCCCTCCCCTCTCCATGCTCCCCAAGTCCCTTCACTTCTTCTCATTTTTGCACACAGTCTTATTATTTAAACTTTCATATGTGTCTTGTCTTGCCAACTGTTAAAACTTTGCAGGCAATAGGGATGGTTCTTACATTTGTTTTATGCTCCCCATGTTGCCTAATGCAGTACACACGTGTAGCTGTTCAGTAAATGTTGGAAAAGAAAGCAAACAAACCAACCCCTTGGAAGGTATTCCAGCCCTGAGTTTCCTTTCTAAAACCCCCACATCTGTCCTCACTGCCCTCAGGGTTCAGGATAGTGGATCAACGTTGGTGGTGCTCTCGCACGTCTGGCCCAGAGGCAGGAGGTAACTGAAGCCAGTCTTCCAGACATTAACCAATGAGAGCAGAAACCTTCTGGACATGACTTTCAGGATGCCCGAGTCTGGCATATTGAGGTTAGACTAAGACACAAAAAAAGGAAAAAAAACAAGTTGCCTGCAGCTTCGCCTGCAGAGAATTTATCTAGTTAGAATCTCTCTAATCTTCCCCCCCCCCCCCACCCCCGTACGCGGGCCTCTGCTGTGGCCTCTCCCGTTGCGGAGCACAGGCTCCGGACGCGCAGGCTCAGCAGCCATGGCTCAGGGGCCCAGCCGCTCCGCAGCATGTGGGATCCTCCCGGACCGGGGCACGAACCTGCGTCCCCCACATCGGCAGGCAGACTCCCAACCACTGTGCCACCAGGGAAGCCCTAGAATCTATCTAATCTTAAGTAGACAGACTGTTTTATTCAAAGTTTAAAATGGAGATTTTGAGAAAATTGACAAAGTAGATAACTCAATACGGCTTTTATTTTTCTGGATGTCTTTTAAGTGACAGATTATGTCTTAGAAGTCTTGGTTTATCTACGTTTTCAAAAGAAAGCCAACTGAGTTTCCTCTCTCGTGATTTCCCTCAGGAATTAGAGATGAGAAAGATTTATTATGGTAATTGAAAAATCGAAAGCAGAAAGACTTTTAAAGTATTAAGGAAGCTAGTGATAGCATCTGAAATCATTCTTACTGACTATTCCCAGAACATATGTTATAAATATTTACACAGCATAGGTGATGGTGTGCATCAGAACACAAGCACGGTATGCCCTCAAGTTTGAAAAAAAATAGACTTGAAATGAGTGCTGTACTTTTCTTGGCTGAAGAAAAACCTTCAATCCCAAGCTACAAAATTCTACAGAATCATTAACGCTATCCTGGGGTGACCTATACTTGTATTCTTTCCCGGCATCCTTCAATCTTTCAGGATAGGACAAAAAAACCAAACTGCCTAGTTAGGGTACGTTCATCCTGCTAAGAAATACAGATCTTTCCAGAGCAAAAATAAGCCATGAATTCAACCACTTCACAAGATCTGGAGATTATGAAGATTCCTGGGTTTGGGGCTGTTACGTATTTCCCAGAAAAGAAAAGTATCAAAAGACATCAGTTCCATTATCCTTAACATAATTAAAACATATCTGATTCAAAAATGCTTTGAGAGGAAGTCATGCACGTGATAATCACATCCCAAATCTCTTCTGTTCTGGAAAGATACTGGACAGCATTACAGAAATTGCCCAAGACAGAGAGGTTGTTTTAATCCTACAGTCAAGTTCCACTGGATAAAATTTAAATTATCAAGAGGACTTCCAATTTATAATTTCCATCTGACTTTTTCACTTTATTAGTATATGATTTCAGAAATGTAGGTATGGAAGGATAGCATATATTCTCATTTTTACCTGTAATGCCCTCCTAACTGCTCTCCCTAACTCCCTGGCTCTGGCCCTCTAATCTCTTCCCCACAATGCAGGCCACAGTCTCCCTCTAAAATGCAGGTCTGGTTGTGTCACTTCCCTATTTAAAATCTCTCAGAGGTGTTCCATTGCTCTTAGGATGAAGTCCAAATTCCTTATCTTGGCTTACAGGCCCTGCTGGATGGCCCTGGCTTCTCTCTCCAATTTTTTATCTTTCCCACCTCTCACCCCTGCTGTCACCACACATCTCTGCTTTCCAGGCTGTATCAGAAATCCCTTAATCCTCTATACCCTCGCTTCCATGTCTTCAGCCTCTTGTCCCCGCTTACTCCTGCTCTTATCCTACCGCTCCTTTAACTTAGACTTGACTTTATATGCACGTGTTTGTGTGAACACACATAAGAATGAATGCACTGGGTGGTAGGAAGCTACGCACTACAAATTCTGGAGTGATTTTACAGGCCACCGTGTAACGGAGAGTTCTGAACACTTGTGTTTCTGTTTCCTTCACCATACCCACCCCAGCAAGTCAGTTTGAAGGTTTGACATATTATGAACTAAGTTCTGTTTCCTGTTAAAAGAAGCTCTAATATGTAGAGTGCTCTGGCCATCTCTCTTGGTACCTTTAATTGTGCACTAATGAGATTAGATGTGATTGCTGCATCTGTCTGTGTTTGATTTGGCTTGGTCTTAACTATGTAAAAGATCATACAGTAACCTTAACAAGATGTTTAATTCACCAAAAAGATAATTTTCTCATTTACTAAATTAGCAGGAATATAATCTAGGGGAATAATGAATACAATTCATCTAATTTTGAATAGATTTCACTGTTCCCATAGATTTTTAGAAAAAGTATCATAGTACTTTTTGTACTTTCACAGGAAAATAGTTTTGCATCTGGACACAGTACCTCTCTGTACCTCTAAGTTTTTGCTTTCAACTCTTGAAATTCAGGATCAGATATAGTAAGAATTCAGAATTTTTGCTGGTTATTGGTTATTGCCAAAATATCTTGTTAATGATCTGCATTCTTCAGTTATCAGTTTTAATGCCAAGAAAGCATAGCCTTATACGACTCAACTTTAACGCAGTAAGCTTTTACTAAACAGTTGCTGTATTTCAAGGATTTGCTCCTTGAAAAGGCCCTTATTTATATTGACCTACTTGAGTGATTATTAGGTGTGCCCAGGACGTAGAGTAGTGAATGGTCATATAGTGACTCTCAGACTCCGTGGGTGATTCGGGCTCTCCAAGGGCTGGGCTTTCCTGAAGCCTCCTCTGCTTGGTGTAATGCTGGCATCTCTCGCTGGTGCTTACCGCTCAGGGCTGCGTAGTTGTGCCCAGATAGCTGACATCATCTGTAGTACAGTACATTTACAGAAATACTACCAAGATGGGTCATGAATGAGGGATTTGTGATACTGAGTTCTCAGGATTACTTCTTAAAGAATTCCCCAAGTCAAGGTTTGCATAATCAAGGTTATTATCCAGCTGTAGGATGTTACCCAGGATCCTAGTTCCAGTAGCCCAAGAACTCCTTTAGTAGAATGGTTGCCTGGGGGCTGTGCACTGGACTAGGGGCTGGGGTGGCCTTGAGGGATCATCCACTGCCCCTGCCCCACCCAGAAAATCCTACATCCAAATGTCAGGGCCTGGGCCTGGTGCCTGCCACTGCTCTGGTGTTCACAGAGGTGCTCTGTTAATACTGAATGAGAGAATGAAGGAGAAGCTTTTCAAAATGGACAGCTTTATCCTGAGATAAACTTTGTTTGTGAGAATAAAGTCAAAAACAAGATTAAACGAAACTCAAGAATTAATATTCTAAAGGTCAAGAGCAAACGAGCATTAAGATTTGATAGAAAATAAAATCCTTACTGGACGTGATATTTAAAACTAGGCAATCTGCCGAGAAACAAGTTACCCTTGCATCTCTACAAGGACGGTGCTGGGGTCACGGGAAGGAGCCTAGAGACATTAGGAGAAAAAAGAACCAACAGAACTTGCTCTCTGATCAGGAAAGATGCGCGGAAGACACAGAAATAAAGAATTGGATGGTGACTTCCTAGGCAAGCTCGTCACTCTGTGTAGTTGAAAAAGAGCCACTGTCTGTGGGGAGCTGACCCACCCCCATCTGTGTCAGGTGTGGGGATGGGAGAGCAGGTCCTCGGGGAGCCTCCGAAGCTCTGGGTGCTGTGCTGGTGGAGGTTTCCTTTCCAGAGAGCCACACCAGCTCTGCTTGGGAGCCATGGGAAGGAGGCCGAATGCTGGGGGGAAGGGCTCCTGGCAGGCAGGGGAGGGCCCAGGATGGAAGGCAGGGGAGGGGTGGGACCCACAGGCTACTCCGCGGATGCCACGGATATCCTTTCCTTGACCTCGGCAGTGGGTACACAAGTACTGGTTTTACAGATATTTGTTAAACGGCACGGATTTATGCACTTTTCTGTATGTTTTATTTTACAACATAAAAAAAGTTAAAAAAATAACAGCACAAGAGTGTAAGAGCAACCCCCTTCCCTGCATCTTAGTAACTGTAGGACTTTGGGCAGTAAAAATACAAATAAAAGCTATTGAATGCTGGCTGTGTCCTTGGTACTAAACTTGCATCATGCAGCAGTCCTATAGGTGAGATATTATTGTACCCATTCTACAGATGAAGATACTGCCTTAGCAAGGTGAAGGAATCTGCCCAAATTACATACCTTTGGAAGGCAGGGCCAGGTTTGACCTACACAGAGCCTGCCGCCCTGCAGTAATGCGAGACCATGCCCTCCAAGGCCAGCTCGCTGCTGGCACAGCTACTCAGACAAAGCTACCCTGTCATGCTACCCCTGGGGATGAGTACAGAGAAAGGTTGTTTTATGAGATTGTAATCCGAAGATGTAGTGTCTCGACAGCATACTTTAAAAGAGTGTGCTAGCAAGATACGAGTAATTGTGATGATTTTAATTGCTTATAAGCGTGTGTTTTGGTTCGACATAAGTAATGTTTTTGCTGGGTCGTATAAAGGAAAATTCCTGAAATACATTATGGCCGGAAGAGTTTAAAGCACCTCAAGTGGTTTCTGTTTTTGTTCAAGGGCATATCAAAATATGGGCATGCCACTGACTCCCGCTGTGGTCCCTAGTTTGGCCTCTGGCTCTAAGTGATACACCAGTCACACCCTCAAGGTACCCATACTATCATCCCTCTGCCCCTAAGGAGCAGTGGCTTGGAAGGTCTCTGGTGTCTGGTGACCCTGGAGAGCGACAGCTGGCGGAGCACAGCTCCTTCCAGCCTGGACACATGGCTCAGCACAAGGGGACTAAGAACTGTTGAACCATTTCTCCAACTGCTGGCCCTTGCCACTCAGATGGCGGGAGAGACAGCTATGCGGGGCTTGAGGTCCAGGGCTTTGGGGACGTGGGTGACTGCCAGTGGCTTGTGTGTTGAGCCACGTCCACAGTGCTGTGGAAATTGCTACTCCACACAGCGTCTCATCTGGTTTCCCAGATCCCCTGTGCTCATAACCCCGGTACTATAATGCCATCCCCATGCTTCCCAAAAAAACAGGGTGCTTGGGTCTGGATTTAAGTGGCAGAAGGTTGTGGGCACACGAACCACTAGGTAAAATGTGAAAATTTGCCTAAAGTAGTCAGTTAAATATTATTAGAATTGCAGAATTGTTCCTGTAGCCTGATGCTAAGAGACCCCTGGGTGTCTGAGCCTTGCTTGGGTTCACAGCTCTAAGGGCAGGGAAGGTTCCAGGCAGCATCGGCCTGCAGAGGCCGAGGGTGATTAAGTCAGGAGAACGTTCATGCCCAGGCGTGCTGTGCCACCCTCCCGTGGTGTGTCTGGTGTGACGCAGAGAGCACTGGCGTGGCACCCTGCCGGGGAGGCCCAGCACGTGCTCCAGTCTCCAAGGCTAGGCTTGAGGGGCAGAGTGTTGGGTGCTGTGCGTCAAGCCTACGCTGGGACCCCCGTAGCTCAGGCCTCCATCTGTCACTGGGGGATGGAGCTGCTCTCTGTGCTGTCTACCCTGTTTGCCCAGACTTTTCATCCTTCAGAGACGCGGATCTTGTTTTCTAGGCCTGTGCCCAGTCTGTCCACCTGAACCTGTTGCCGTTTTTCAATTTGGGGGGAGTACAAAGATAAACGCGGACACACTATGTTACAAACTTGTTACAAACTTGCCTGAATTTGAAGACAAAACACAAGATTTCAAAACAGAATCAATGCTTTGGGGCAGCTTTGGGCTGGCCTGGAGTCAGGTTTGGGAGAGAGTGGTTGGCAGCGGGGATGACTGAGTGATGTAAATTCATTCTCCTCTGCAAGAGCTTGAAGAGCTGATTCCCCGAGTCTGAGCTGCCCGCTGCCTCTTAGGAGCAGGGACCAGGGCAAGCTCTTTGCAGACCACGATGCCGCACACGAAGGAAAGGCACGGTGGCGTGTCGTTGAGTTCAGACCAGGAGACAGGCTGCTCCTGCCTGGGCTCGCGTCCCAGCCCTGCTGCCTGCTGGGCGGTCTCGGGCTAGTGACATCTCGGCATCTCATTTTCCTCCTCTGAGAAAATGAAGATGATCGTAGTAGTCTCTACGTCATAGAGTTGTTGTGACGGTTAAATGGGTTAGTCCGTGCGGGGCTCTTAGGAAGCAGGCGCTCCGTAGGTGTCAGCTCGCTGCCCAGCAAGAGGCGGCGGGGGGTGGGTGGCGGCGAGGAGCAGCTCCCTTGAGGAAACACCCGTCTTTTCCAGGGGTCCCAGCCTGCTGCTCGGGGCTCTCCTCTCCAGTCTGTTCTCTGATTGCTTTGAGTGGTTTGGAGCATTTTCACTCATGTTTTTAAATCCATGAGCAATTGCAGGCACTTCTTGAGAGAAATACTTAGCAGCTCCCCCGGGCCATGGGCTGTTCCACCTGCTTCTCTTTTTTCCTCCTCTTAGAAGCACATGATTTCCATATTCATCTTTCCTGGGTGAGCAGAGCAGATATCCAGCTGCAAGGGCAAAACCTGGCCTCTGGATGCCACCTGACCTCATTTTCCATGATGTTCTCTGTGTTCCCTTTCATGCAGAGCCTCACCTCAGAGGCTTTTAATACCAAATAGTAAAAGGGAGAAGGAGAGAGAGAGAGAGAGATGGAAAACGAAGCCAGCTCTTTTATTGGAACCTGTGATGGTTTCCATAGATGCTGGACAGGCTATGTAGCCCTGGCTCTCAACAGTGTAACAAAACACTGAAGGTCTAGAGTACACAGTGCGTCCCTCCCAAGAGAGGATCTTACCTGTCCTTTCCAGGCGCAGTCCTTATGGGCGTAGCGTAACCCTCCAGACGCAGTGAAGGGCCCACTCACCTCAGGAGCCAGGCAGCTGCCTCCGCAGTGAGACTGGGTGTGACCCGAACGCTCAGCGAAGAGAAGTGACCACGGAGGGCTGAGGGGAAGGGAGTGTATTTCTGCCTTTGGAGTTGCAAAAGCCTAGGGAATAGAAAAGCCTTTGGCTTTAGAAGATTTGGGAGAAAGCCTGCCGGGTAAGAGCAAGATCTCTCCACTCCACACCTGCAGTGATCCTCTCCAGGGTGGAAGAGAGGAGGGTGTGAGGGCCAATGTCTGTGGGTCTCTGGAAGAGACCCCACTGTCCGGGTCAAGCCCTGGGAGGTCTGTGGGGACCATATGAAGAGGGAACCTGTGCCCTATCTCCTGCGGAATCCCTGGGAAGTGACCAGACTCCAAAATATAGATGGATAAAAGGAGTATCCAAAAAGATGTCACCTTAGCCTCCAAAAACTTCCATGCAGCCCAGACTAGCTGAAAATCCAGTGCTGGTTGCTTTGTGTCTGAGGCGTGGCGTAGCGATGGAACTGAAAGGGGACCAGAAGATGGGACCCAGGGACATCCCTGGACCTGTGTGGTCCAACAACTGTGGCCCCAGTGCAACAGTGGACATGACAGTGGACACTATCCAGACAGGTGACACCGAGGACCATGTGGCCTTCTGGATCCTTTTGTAAAGCCCCTGAAACTTAGCTAAGACCCTGAGCCCAAAGTGGGAGAATCCCAGATTTGACTGGGATTCTTTTCTCATCAGACTGACAGCTTCAACAATAAATTGAAACGGAAAGATCCGTATCTGAGATGTGTGGCCATTTAGATACACATGCGTCCTAAAATGACACACAACAGTGTGGGAACCGCTGAGCCTGGGTTATCACTGCTGAAGACATCTCTTCAAATGAAAGATTTGTAAACTCATAGAAAATAAGTAAAATGTGTTGAGAGTTGGTTATTCTGAGGGCTTATTGCAGGTCTGGTGTGGCACTGCTCGTAGCGGTAGAGGAGGCGGGGCAGCTCGGCTCGGGGCCAGGCTGAGGAGCCTCACGGGCCCACTGCTTCCCACAGGGCTACAGAAGGTCGTCTAGCATTCCCAGACCTTCAAGGAGACTTCGGAATTCTGAGAGGAAGAGTGACCCAGAGGGGGTCCGAGGTCAGGACTAGGAAGGTACAGAGGGCAGTGGTGAAGACCATGGCCATAACCTGATGGAGCCCAGCCTCGGACACCTAACGCCCAGGCCACTAAGCCATGCTCAGCAGACACTGCAGAGACAGGCAGTCATGGCTACTTGGAGCAAGAAACCCCTTTCCTGGTGTCAGACAGTACATTAGCCTTCTTCTCCCCCAGGCACTTAATGTCACCTCCAAAAAGAAAGTCAGGTGAAAGAAAGCAGAAAGAAAAGAAACCCTGGGAAACAAGATTTAAGTTCACAATAAGCCTTGAACTTGACAGTGACTGAGAAAATAACATTGGAGTGTAGCTGAAAAAAGTCCCTGGATTAAATTGAATATGTCAAAATGGGAAAGATTGAGTAATCTGTTCT
This sequence comes from Neophocaena asiaeorientalis asiaeorientalis, assembly GCF_003031525.2. Classification (NCBI taxonomy): domain Eukaryota; kingdom Metazoa; phylum Chordata; class Mammalia; order Artiodactyla; family Phocoenidae; genus Neophocaena; species Neophocaena asiaeorientalis. The sequence continues at coordinate 16,111,474 of NW_020174268.1, forward strand.
CAAGAGCAAAGTTGAGTTCAGTATTCAAAAAAAAGTCACATTTGCTCACCTTCAGGTTCATGATGGTCTGATGTAGGCTTGCAATTCATGGCAAGGGAAGTACAAGAAAAGTAGTAGGGCAGGAGTGTTGTAGGAAAAAAAAAAAGTGGGAAAGCAGCAGGAAGTTACAATCGTGGGAGCCCATATGCAAGAAGATGTGGTCCTGCGAGAGGGTCTGATAGCTGGGAAGCATTGCACTTCAACCAGAAAGCCACTTCTCAAATGTTACATTAGAAAATTCACAAAAGTAGCAATAGAGATAGAGCAGAAGAGGGTGGTGATGGAGGTAGGAAGCCAGAAAAGAAGTTGACTTTTATGGTCCATGAGTAGAAAGGCCGAGAGTGATGATTTCAGAGGCAAAAGCAAGAGAACTTGCTGTTTGATACTAGACTAAGGAGAAGGCAAAGGAAGGTACAGGATTCCAGGTGACTTCATTCACTGCTTTTCCCAGGAAAGGCAGGGCTGAGGGCATATGTTTGGGTGGTAAGAGGAAACAAAGGAAGTGCTGAATTTGAGGTGCCTGAGGAACATTCAGCTAGATGGTTCTGTTAGCCAGGGATCTAGAACAGAGACCTAGAAAGGAAAAAACATTTGGGAGTCATCAACATACAGATGGTAAGCTGAAGTCAGGCTATGTGTGAGCTTGCCCAGCGGCGCAGCGTAGAGTGAAAAGAGGAAAAGGTCCCAGGGGCAGAGATGTAAGGAGGCGGGACATTGGGCAGAGTAAGAAGAGCCCATAATGAGCTCTGGTGAAGAGTCGCCAGAGAGTTGGGAAGAGAACCAAGAGAGAGTGGGTTCAGGGAAATGAGTGGAGGGTTTTAAGGGTGAGTGGGTAGTTGGGTCGGATTTCCAGAGGAGCCTGGTAAGCTGGCAACTTTGGAGTCAAAGGTTCTGAGTTATAACATTTCTGTATTTCTCTCCCACGGTTGCATGATTCTAGATAAGCTCAGGGTTGCTGTACACCGTCTTACTGAATCGCCAACCAAGATGGGATTTTGTTTTTCCCCCACCGCTCCCCGATTTAGCTAAGGACAAATAAATCAGCCTGATAGTGACAGTAGAATGGCAGGAGCTCTGGGGGGGCAACTCTGATACTCCGAACAGACCCCCGCCCCACTCTTCTGGGAGACTTTCACCTTTTCAGCGCCTCACCCGAACCACAGCTGCTGGAATCTCCAAGCATCTCTAGAACACTTTAGAGAAGTGTGGCCAACATGTACACTTTCTAAGTACCCCAGTAGTTATGCCAGGGCTATAGAGTGCCCCCAAATGGGATAGGTCCTTGCTTTGAATTGTCTTCAAACACTTCCCACAGCCATTCATCTCCTTGGGGCTGGATAGCACTCAGGACTAACCTTATTTTGGTTTCTAGACCTGTATAACTTTCTGGCCCCTTTTTATCCCACTTTGTGGACTACTTGAAGTTATGCTCAATCACCTTTTTCAGTTACAAATGGAAACAGAGTACGTTAATCAAACTCTCCTCTGTGCGGTGCTATTCTCCTCAGAGGACGTGTCTTTGGAGAAGTCTCCAAGAACACCGTCCTCACTGCTGGGCTCCTACAGCCCCACTCAGATGTGGGACTGAAGACCCCCAAGGCTTGAGCCCAGCTGCATGCCACTTCGGATCACGCCACCCCCTAAGCGTGGTATTGGATGTGTCTCCAGTGCGTTCTTGGTCCACCAGCTCTTCCTTTAATCCTAGCATGGTGACTCGTCACTCTTATTTTCCTGATTGTGCTACGGTTTGCGGCACTGGGATGGGAACTGTTGTCAAGCAAACTCGTACTCACTTTGTCCCATAGCCTTACCTATTTATCGCCTATTCCTATTTATTCTCAAGAGACCCTCAAGAGGCACTGAACCCAGCACGCCATTCCTATATAGCATCGAATGGTTTATCCATTCAACAAATATTTTCATGCCAGATACTGGGATATAGTGAGTTAAAACACCGTCCTTGCCCCCGTGGGACGTGCAGCCTTGTGGTGTAGACAGACAAGAGAATAGACAAATTGATGCTGTGACAAATGCTCCAGTGCTGTGGGAGAGGTGCATAGCCCAGCCCAGCCCAGCCCTGGAAGTTCCCTGGAGGATGTCTGAGTGGAATAGTGAAGAATGAGTAAGTTGGAGGGGGAGGAGAGGCAGGAAATGGCATTCCAGAAGGAATAGGCTGGTGGAGAAAGTCAGTGTGATCCATCAGAAGAACCCACGTTCTGGGGCCTGTGACGTGTCACAGGGTCCGAGCAGTGAGGGGGCGGATGGTAAAAGGTGGGGCCTGTCGGAAGAAGGAGCTTGGACTTTATCCAGCAGGCAGTGAGGAACTCTGGGAAGGATTTTAGCCAGTGGAATAACAGGATGAGGTTTTGTTCTAAAAGATGTTTGGAAGGCCCTGACTGGCTTTCACCCGGGGTCGTGGGCATGCAGGAGCTCTCAGGGAGATGTTATGGCAGTGACACCATTTTTTAAAAGAAATTTTAGAAGGGATTAGCTTTTGGACGTCCAGACTTGAAATTGAAATAACGTTTCATTCTCCTAGTTGGAAAAGGTCCGAGTTCTATTTATTTTTGCCAGTCACTTCATGGTCACTGTCCTTCATTTTCAAACATTTATGTGCATCGTTTGATAAGCCCTCTGCGTATCTTCATTATGGCAATCTAACGGTCATTAATTCCTTACTTTGAAATTGCCCAGTTTTTAACTCAATTTTAAGCCCCATCTTACACTGCTGCAGGGCCAGTACCCAGGACAAGAAGAATATTCAGGAAGCTCAATTCAGCTTGAATCCCAGCTGTGTGCATTAGTGAAAAGACGTGAGGATGTTTGTGGTGGTCTGAATAAACCCTCATTTGGTAACGGAACTCCTTTCCCTGAGCCATACCCCTTTTTCATGAAAAATGTCCCCACAAAAGGACGATGGGATGGCAGAGCTGGGTGCTGCACCGACGCTGGCCAGGGTCATGCTGGACACCTAGAGGTGCCGGCCCATAAGGGCCGCTGCAAAGAGCAAGCCCTGGTCAGAGCAGCAGAGAGACTGTCCCCTGGAGGTTGAAGTGCACACTTGGTTAGCCTCCCAAATAAACCTGTTGTTGTGAGGTGGACGGGAAGGATCACTTCAGCTGAAAGAAATGATACAGAAAACTCTGAGCTTGAGCTCAGTGATTTTTTGAAAAGAAACAGCATATCCACATTCCAATCTCATATTAGAAAATATTAATGACCAGTTTTTAAAAGGGTTGTTGTTTCCAACTGCTATTGTTTTTAAGAACAAAGCATCCTTGCGGATGTTATAGAATAAGAAACAGAAATTCTCACTTTGACAAAAATATTGAGGTGCAACGAAGCATTCCAGCTACCTGTGATAACTTTGGCTTACCAGAATCACTCACTTCTGACGTTCCTCTCATGCTGAAACCACATGGAATCCCAGGTAGAGAGTGAGCTCTCAAAAGTCCGGGAATGCTATTTGGAAAAGCCATTGCAAAGATTTTATTTAAATCCAAAATAGATGAAACAAGTGGAAGAAACCAGTGATTCCCTTTTTTTTTTCAAGAAATGGACACCATTTTCAGATATTAATGAGGCAATTAGATGTGACAGTACAGTCCTTTGGAATAGAGCAAAGATAAAAACAAATGACATGGAAGGAACTTACCAGCAGCCTAAGCTTGGCCCGCTAAGACAGCTACCTCAGCTGGCCCATCTGTGTGCGTCTCGTGGTGATCGCCGGGTCGTGGGGTGGCGCTAGCTAGAAGGTTACACGCCCCGTCAACTAGGAGTAGGAAGCAGGGAAGCTCCTGGACGGGGCAGGAAGGCTGAGTGACACTGATTCACCGCCGGGGGAAATGCCCACGCGGCAGGAAGTGCACAGTGCAGGGCTCGGGGTGCCCGATGGTGGCTGCTGACATGGAGGAGGTGAGGTGGGAGGGAAAAGAGGTGCGTGGCTGGGGAGGAGGAGAGAGACGGGCAAGGGGGGGTGTGGCGGCGGCGGCTGGCGTGGGCGGACACAGAGGTGACGGTGGATATAAGGGGAGCTTTTTTTTTTTTTTCCGAGTTGCATGAGAATGTATTAGACATATCAAAGGTTGGGGGAAAATGTACGTTCCTTCTGAACTCTAAGGCAAAAAGTGATATGAATTCACATGTGGATTATAAACCCAGCACACAACAATTTCCAAGATGAGTAAACAAACTAAAATACAGACCAGAGTAAGAAAAAGAGGGATTAAAGGGGAGGGGAAAGTTGTGGCTGCAGTCCACAATTACGGGTTAGTCTTCCTTGAAGTTTACCTCAGACTGAACGTTCTTAGGTGCCATGATAAACACTTTGGCACAGTGAAGGGGGGGGGTAGTCGGAAAGTGGGGAGACACAGTGAAACCCTTATGGAAGCACCGACTTGGGAGATGGCGACATCTTTGGAAGATGTTCACCGTGATGCATTACGGGGAAGACAGGGTTTTTCTGGAAAATACATTTTCATTTTATGGAAACTCCACCTAGCTCAGAGGGAAAGGATTAGACATTTTAATTTTATAAGTAAAGAAAAAAGAGAAATTGGTTTGTCAGTTTTAAGAGTGAAAACCAGGGCTTCCCTGGTGGCGCAGTGGTTGAGAGTCCGCCTGCCGATGCAGGGGACATGGGTTCATGCCCCGTTCCGGGAAGATCCCACATGCCGTGGAGTGGCTGGGCCTGTGAGCCATGGCCGCTGAGCCTGCGCGTCCGGGGCCTGTGCTCCGCAACGGGAGAGGCCGCAACGGTGAGAGGCCCGCGTACTGCAAAAACAAAAAACAAAAAGAAAAGAGTGAAAACCAGCAGGCATCTGGAAAGAAGTTACAATTTGAGGTGAGAATGTCAGAAAAGCATTAGAGGTCACACATTGTTTTTTTTCTTGTTTTTTTTTAACGTCTTTATTGTAGTATAATTGCTTTACAATGGTGGGTTAGTTTCTGCTTTATAACAAAGTGAATCAGCTATACATTTACATATATCCCCATATCTCTTCCTTCTTGCGTCTCCCTCCCTCCCTCCCACCCTCCCTATCCCACCCCTGTAGGTGGTCACAAAGCATTTTGCTTTTCTCTGCGGCAGTAGGACTTGCAGGTGAAGTGAAGTTGTGTCCTTGTTCTCCTGAGCTTTAGCAGGTGTAAAATCCCTTTGTGCTGGGCAACATTGCTGATGACCTGTGGAAAAGGGCAAACAGTTCAAGCAGCTGCTCTAAAGCAGGGGTCCCCAACCTTTTTGGCACCAGGGACCGGTTTCGTGGAAGACAATTTTTCCACGGACGGGGTGGGGGGGTTTAGGCAGTAACGTGAGTGGTGGGAGTGATGGGCAGTGGCAGATTCGCTCGCTCGCCCACCACTCGCCTCCTGCTGTGCGACCCGGTTCCTAAGAGGCCGCAGACTGGTGCCGGTCTGCAGCCTGGGGGTTGGGGACTTCTGCTGTAAAGGGATAGCTGAGCTGATAAAAGTTCATAGCTTATAAAGGATGCTTCTTGGACATGTGCTGACATGCCGTGTGTGAGGTATTTGTGGTAGGTATTGAAAGGAATACAAAGCATTGTACGGTCTGGGGCTCTTCTGTATACATGAAATGATCTGCAAGCTGTAATGTAATTCGGCCAAGGTATAAGGGGAGTTTTTTTAAAGAACCTGATAAGTTACATGACTAACCTGCCTAGACACATCAGGCATGGAATTCTATGTGTAAACGGGTGTGAATATCACCTTTAAAGCAGGCACCTGATAATTGTGGATCTGGTTAGTAAGTGAGAGTATTATTTTATACTAACAGTTGCTCTCTTAAAAGATGTAAAATTTTCCCCATATTTCACATGGTCTGAGCACGGCAGACCTTTTTATACCAAAAAATAAGAAATATTTTAAACAAAAATAACTTAAATATTTGTTAGCAACAAACATGAAAAATGGCAAGTATGTTGTCATATTTGAATTTGAATTGTTAACCTATAATATTTCAAGTTTGAAACACATAAATTACTCCATTTATAATGCAAAGGAATATAAACTTCTAGCCTTATTTAAAAAAAAAAAAAAAAAGCCTGGTCAGTGAGAATTTTTTCTGAAAGTGGTTAAATAAATACAAAATCCTCATCCTGTCAAGCCCTAAGCAGGTTGATTCAGGTCTCCTCGGGCCTTGCGCTTGGGTTACAGGGAAGCAGGCTGCTCTCCTGCCGCCAGCAGCTGCTAGATAGAGCCTTCCGGGCTGACAAGAGAAGGCAGATGTTTCTTTGATGCTGCACGCTTAGCTGCAAGCAAAATTATGAAGTCAGAAGAGTCTTGCAACATCTGGTCCCTCTTCCTTTGTCAGCCGCATGGGGACCTCCAGCTCCCAGACCCCCTAGCCTGGAGTCATACTCTTGTCACCTGTCACAGTCATTGTATGAGTGAATGCAGAGAATGAATGAATGAATGGCAGCACTAGGAGAGTCAGCAAGCACTGCCAGGCGCTCAGAGCCTACAGGCCAGTGATGGAGACACAATAGCATAGAAAACAGTAGTATAATAGAGTATACAAGTATTCTGTTTTCAGTTAAAAGAGAAGATAAAGCACCAGCAGGAAGGTACATCGGTAGCAGTAAGTGTGGCATGCTGGAGCCACGTCAGGGCTCTTCCCTGTTTGCTTTCACCCCTTTCTGCATCGTCTTTTCTCCATGTCACGTGCGTCCCCATTTCATTTGTTCAACAGTTTTTACTGGGCACCTACAATCTACACACCAGTAGTGAGCAGGGTAAACCAGACTCTGCCCTCACAGAGCTTATATGCCGATAGGGAGGGACTGGAAACACACCGTGTCTGTGGCTTCAGATAATTTCAAAGAAAATAAATGCTATCAAGACCGTAACGTAGGATGACATGATGGAGACTGGGGGACTAATTCAGAAAGAACACTCAAGGAAGGCTTCTCTGATGAAGTGAACTTGGCCTTCTGCCCACCGCCCAGCGGAGTCTGACCCTCCCAAGGCAGCACCATCAAGGAGAAGGAATTTCAAACTGGAAAATCCCAGAGAAAGTAGTAAAGAAGACTGTCCACTATGGAAGTAATAAGAGAACACCTAGCAACTACTTATTTTAAATCTTTGCTCAGAAAAGCTAAAATCGTGGGGGAATTTTTAGACATAATCCTGGAGTCATCTTTGAGGAATTATGGAGGAAAAGATGATGATCATTCACCACAAGAGATGATTCACCTCAGTGAAGATCTGGCCCAGATTGTTCAGTTTAATGTGAATTCTCAGAAAAATGCGAAACTGACTTTTGAAGGACGGGGCATGCGTGTCCTCACAGTTCCCTTCCTGAGCACGTCCATGGCTTGACACTGAGCCTGGACTTCCCACATATCTCCCACACAGGCTACTCACCTGGCTGTTCAGAGCATATCACGCCCGCCTCCAAACCTGAGTTCCATATGTCCCTCTTTCCCTCGTTTTACCTTAGCTTACTTACCATTCATTCATTCATTTCACAAACAGCACTGAATAGCAGTCAGGATGCTACATGCTGTGGATGCAAAGAATGTTTGGTCCAGTGATGCATGCACCAACTTCAGAGTCAGGCGCTGGCAGCGCCAACCCAGGGGCTGCATTGAACTGGCGAATGTGCACATGGAGAAGCTCCTTATCCTTCCTGTACCTCAGTTTCCTCATCTGTAAAACAGGGAAGATAGCACATGCTTGGCACTAAAATGTGTGTGGAAGGAAGGACGAGCAAAGGGGAGGATGGGGTAGCGGGGAAGGATTGACACTTACCTCATTTGTGAGGATTAAGTGAAATGCAGGCTCTTAACACTGTGTCTGGCACATGGTAATAGCTATAAATGCTGCCCCTCATTTCAAGGAGCTCACCACTGAGTGAGAAAACAGGAACGCAGTTCAGGTAATATTAATAGCTGACACTAACTGAGTGCTTATAACGTACCAGGCACTGTTCACGTCATCCTCAGCGCTTTGTAAGTTAGGTCCTATTATTATGATCCTGACCCCGTAGATGAGGCGACGGGCACGGAAGGGTTCAGTTACTTGCCCAAGGTCACACAAGGGGTGAGTGGGCAGCAGAGCTGGATCCAGACTCAGGCATTTTGGCTCCAGTCACTACAACCCACTGCCTTGGTGTGAGCAAATGCAGTAGCGGCGGTGTCCACGTGCTGTTATGGGGGACTTGCAGCCCAGTAAGGTGGCAGTGTGGCTGAGGAGCTGTCCTGGAGAGGGAGGACACCTGCACTTGGGAATTTCGGGGTGCCCATGAGGAGTCAGCCAGGGGAAAAGGACGCGGAGGGCATCACAGGGGAGACGGCACAAGCACAGCCCCGTGTCGCTGGAGCAGGGGTGGGTGGTGCAGCATCGCACAGCATGCTAGGAGCTTGGACTTTATCCTCTAAGCAATGGGGAGTCACCCGGAGGCAGCGTGATCTGAACTGCACTTTAGAAAGATTACTCTGGGGCTGAATCGATGTGAGGAAGATGATCGTGGAGGAGGGACGTCAGTCCAAAGGCTGCTGCTTGGGTCCCCCGGGATAGTGGCCACGGATGGGGCAGATCCATGACATATTTGGAAGATGTAACTGGAAACATGTGGTACTTGTTGAATGGAAAGGCTGAAGAAGAAAGAGGAGATGAGAAAGACCCTTGGACTTCTGACTTGGAAGCTGGGAGGATGGTACCATGTCCTGGGCAGGAAAGGCAGGAAGAACGTTGGCCTGAACTTCTCAGGAGCAAGAAGCCTCCTGTGTCCCAAAGTCTGGGAGTTTCCCACCCCCTTGTTTAAAACTTTTTTTTGCAATTAAAAAAAAAGTAAACATAGAGAAAAGGAAAAGAAATAGTACAATAAATACCTATCTCCTAGATCCAACGGTTCTTCAACAGTTGTTGAATTTACCACATCTTCTTCATAAATACATAGTATGTACTTATATAGTTACATACTACTTTATCTTGATTTTTATTTTTGTTAAATAATTTTAAATAAACCACAGACTTCATTACATTTACCCTTAAGCACTTCAGCCTGTGTCACCAGAAAATGTTCAGCTGAACAATCATGCCAGTGTTAAGCCTCAAATGATTAACAATTACCTAGTATCGTCTAGCAGTGAGTCTATATTAAAGTTTCCCTAACAATCCCCAGAACGATTTTGTAGTTTGTAAAAAAATAGGAATCAAGTCACAACCCCGTGCTTCTTTTGTTACGTCTTTTAAGTCTCCTCAAATCTACGACAGTCTTGCCCACGTTCTTTATGACACTGACTTGAGGAAACCGGGAGCCTTGACTTGAGGAAACCGGTAGAAGGCCTCATGGCTGCATTTGTCTGCTGGTTTCATCACCGTGTTTTTTAACTCCTTCCTCTGCTCCCTGCAGTGCCAGTAAACTAGAAGAAAATTCTGAAGCCGCAACCAGATTCGAGTTTAACATTTTGACGAGCATATGTCGTTGGTGATGCCCTGTCACTCGTTTGGCTTCCCGTCAATGTCAAGAGTTTGGTTTCAAAATACCATTGTACTCTCGTGCTACTAAACAAAACCTGACTGATTCCAGGTGTGGGATGGGGAATGAAGAAGGTGAGCCTTGTTCTGGAAAGCACGGAAGTACCCAGATACTAATGGGTAATGTCAGAAGAACAGTAGCCAATTTAAGGGCCCCCCGTCATCACATTTGGGACACTTTGAGCATCAAAAAGAATGGGATGGATTAAAACACATTGAATATAAAAATCTATACTCATTCATAATACTCAAACAATAAAATATTCTAGGTCACTTTAAAATTCAAGAGTGGCTCAGATACTGCAGAGGCAGTTTCTCTGGCTGGGATCTCAGTCTGATCCACAGCTGTGCCTCAAATCAGAACACTCTGACCTTGACGTAACCTTGGACCGTGACTCCAGCTAGCCCTCACCTGTACCTGGAACAACTGGTAAAGCTGATGGGAACTGAAACTAGACATTTCCCCCCCCCACCCCAAATCACTTAACTTTCATCAAAATAGATAATGTACAGAAACATCACATCTGATTTTAAAGGAAAATTGATAGCAGCTTCCAGAACTTCCCTTGTCCTACACAATTCTTGTCACTATTAAAAAAAGCAAAGAAAAAATCTGTTTCAGATTCCAAGGAACAAATATACTTTACTAGGAAATATTCTTCTTGTGCTTCTGCCGCCCTCCCACTTATTTTTCTAAAGTTTGCATCTGTAGCGTTTCAAGTATCAGTTTTTTCTTTAACGTTTATGAGAACTGGACTAATTTCCTTTTATGAACAACCACCACCAAAAGCACCAAACAAAATTATACTCCAGAACTTACAGGAAACATACATTTGTTCATTAAAGTTCACATGATCTAGATAATTTTTTTCCTTTTCACACATTAACATAGTAATCCATGCTGCAGAAGTCATACTAAATGAAACAGTAAAGCATCACAAGGATGAAGGAGACAATCTTTGTAAAAATATATGCAAGAAGATAGAATTCAAAAAGGAACATTTAATATCCATATTTTTTTTTTGCAGAAAATAAGTATCATGTCAGTTAAGACTCCTGAAACAGGTTCTGTTTGAATCTTGACAGAATCTTACTTCTCCCCTATCTTTACCAACAATTTGAGAGCCTTTCATTGTATACCCTTTGTTTAGAAACCTGCCCAGCAATTCCTATAGATTCTATAGGAATAGTATCATATAGTCTAGCACAGAAGACAGTCTTAGTCATGTTTTAGAAAGCCACTGTCACACCTTCTCCCCTAACTCTAGACAGTCTCTATTTTTTTTTTGTTGTCTTGTATTAGAATAAATTTCTTTGAAAGTTGATCCCATTAAACAGTGAACTCGAGGCAGGAGTTTTAAAAACACACTTAAGAAAAATACAGTTTACATTCATTTCCAAGTCTGAGATTAAGGAACCGTTAGCTGGTTTACACCTGGTTTCAGTACTGGTTTGAAGTTCGAATACTTTTACTGTATAGACATTAAATATTGTATTCAAATATTAAACATTAAAAGTTTTCCTGACGCTGCAGACAGAGCTAGAGCAGGGATGTCAGGCAAGACGCGAAGTCGAATTGGTAGACTTGCGCCTCGCCTGTGCCACCTGCAGCAAGGGAAGAGATTTCAGCATGGGTTTCAAAAGCGCGTGGGAGCTGCTGTCTCAATATTCATCTCTACTGGCATAAACCAGTTTTTTTCTGAACAAATATTCAATTCTCACTAAGGGGAAGAAATAGAATAAGAAATTTGAATGGTCTTCTGTTGTGTGATAGGAGGACCAGCTATGTACACTTTTCAGTCATCGTGGAGATTCTGAAGCAGTAAAGGAATTATCATTTCACTTTTCACTGCAAGTTCTCTCCACACAGAAGAGTTCTTCCTGAGAAATGAAAACTTCAATCCTGTGTACCCCCAGAGGACACCTTAGAGTCTGGTGTGGGCACCCACGATGATCCCCTGCTAGCAGGAAACTAGCCTCCACTAAGGTTGAGGATTACTGCACAATATTTTGAGCACCTGGCAAGCTGAGTACTTCAGTGAATCTCAGTGCCACTTGAGGATATTCTTCTCAGAATAATCTTCTCAGTTAAGAATTCATTATCATTTTCAAAGTTAGCCCTCGGCAAAACTCAGCTTGCCTGTCGAGGTCTAACTTTTGTGAACTACAGAAGCTGTTTGGCTGACCCAGTGCCTCCTCAGGGTCCACTGGGCTGTCCTCCCATAGCCAGTCTGCATCTGATTTGCTTCCCAGTCTTTGTCCTGACCTCTCGTCACTAACTTGTAAACATCCTGAACAGCCAGGCTTCTCAGTTATGCAAGGGGAACCCAGGGACAGCACTAGCAGAGGGTAAATAAACCTTGGGGGAGAAAACTTTCTTTGTGTGTTTAAACAGTATTTTCAGAGGCAGAGGTCAGCCATGATTCTCCTGGCTATATAATCAACAGAGCTGTATTAATCGACAAGTAGTATATATAAGCTCTGGGGCCTCCATTATATTTCTTAGCAGTAGAATTAAGCTCTTGATTTCTTCCACCTTCTCATCCATGTTAACAGTCACCTGTGTCAACAGAGCTCCTGACTAGGAGTGACTCAGCTGCCAGGTCCCATTAGAGCAGGAGAAGCCTTCTTTCCAACCATCTCTTTCATCTTAAAGAGAACATTCTCTGTGAGTCTTGTTAGCCAGTGTGGCAGGTGATTTAAGGTGTCTTTTTTTTTTTTTTTTTTTTTTTTTGCGGTACGCAGGCCTCTCACTGCTGTGGCCTCTCCCGTCGCGGAGCACAGTCTCCGGACGCGCAGGCTCAGTGGCCATGGCTCATGGGCCCAGCCGCTCCGCGGCACGTGGGATCTTCCCAGACTGGGGCACGAACCCGTGTCCCCTGCATCGGCAGGCGGACTCTCAACCACTGCGCCACCAGGGAAGCCCTAAGGTGTCTTTTACATACAGCTTCTTACCCTTGCCGTCACAGAGGCTGTCATGTAACATTCCTTTAATAAGCCCCTAGAAAATGGCTTTTCTTTTGAGACAAGCTTCCTTGGCAAGAAGTTGAATTCAATAAATTGTCTACCCAGCATGAGATCCCCACCCAAATCACAGGCGGGGCTATTCTTACACCCATTTCACAAAGCTCTCTAGTCCCTCTATCATGCTAGCAGGCTCTGGCCAAGCAGCCTCCTCAGATTGGACACCAGTAGTTTGGAAACTAGTTTCTTGAGTTCCATCCCTTCTGTGCGGGCAGTTCTCTCCGGACCACTGTGCAGGCATCCCTCTCTGCTGAGGTCCCAGCAGCCGTGCCTTTGTTGGACTTTCTCCTGTGGAGTTCTTAGCACTAGGTGATGGCTTTGGCTTATCAAAAAAAGAGTTTGGGGAAAAGTTCCCAGAATACAAGCTCCATGGAAAAACAGCTCACAGACTCAGTCATTTCCTTTGTAAAGACTTCGCTGGACTCCCTCTTCAAATCTGTTTTAGGACAAAGCCAGGGGTATTCTTACTTCTGTCAGTTTCACCTTCACCTTCATCAGTTACTCTGTCTTAAGGACAGTGTACTCATGGCGGCTCTCAATCGCCTGATCTATTGCTTCACAAAGAAGGTCTCTCAGGCCAACTACAGAAAGTTGACTGCCGCACGTAGCCCTGTCATTCGCGCGTCTGTCAAGAATGCTACCACTGGGACCCAGCTCAGAACAGCGCTCCAGTCAGGCTTTGCTTTCTTACTGGACAGACTCCATCCTCATCCTCGTCCTTTCACACAGCTGTGTTTCTTTCCTCAGTGAACTGGAACTCCCGCAGCCTCTAGAATCCTGCCAGGGCAGCTCCGGGCAGCCTGTCCCACAGCTGCGAGAACACTTCAACCCACGTGCCTCAGGAGGCACTCGGGCACGTGTGGAGGCTGCACCCAACTCTGGCCCACCTCTGCCCAGTCCATGAGCTGCAGACCCAGTGATATCTAGTCCTGACCCTAAACTTTATCATTTTATTTTATTAGCATCCCCACTGCTGTGTTCTCCCTAAGATGGGGTTGTCTCTCAGTCGCATAAGGATACTGGATAAGATGTTGCCTCTTAGGGCTTCCAGAACGCCCAGACGCATATTTGGCCATACAGAATAGCCAACACACCAGATCTTTGTATAGCATAATTACTATTATTCTCTATCCACTACCATCAAAGGTTCCACTCAAAGAATTGGCATTGAATATAGAAAAGATGGCATAAGCTACTTTTAATTCATTTTTGCATAAGAACCACTTGAGAGAGTTCTAATTAAAGACACAGATACCCTGTACCCCACCCTAGTGGGCATACAATTTGGGAATGACTTAGCTGGCTTTTGGAACCACAGGCGAAGGAACACATCTCCATCCACGTCTCTACCTCTGCCCTCCTATGGCAGGGTAATTATTGAAGTGTTTATGCCGTTTCCTTTTATTTTTTTTCTCACACACGGACCTCTCAACTCCAAGGAAGTAAGGAGCTGTACTGGCTCGCCTCACTGTGAGTTTCTCCTGGGGTTAAAAGCAGAAATGGCCCGAAGTGAGGCCTTCTTCCTGTCTTTTGTGAAAGCCTCAACCCACTTCACCTGAGGAAGTCTCATCAGATACTCCAGAGTGAAGGTGATGGCGCAGAGTCATGCAGTGGGATTCCTCCCAGACTAAGAAAGGGACGGAAGTTACAGGGCCTACCGTGGCAGAGAACCGTGCAGAACTGCACGGCACATCTCTGGGGGCGGTGACAGGGCCTTAGCGCGGAGAGGCTACAGGTATATATGACGGCAGGCCCCGTCCTAGACCCTGGGATTCGGCCTTGACAAAGGCTTGGGCCCCGGGAGAGCAGCATGGAGGTGTATTAGAGAAGCAGAGCCAGTAAGACATAAATACATACTGATTTACCAAAGGGAATGGCTGAAGCACTCTTGAGGGTTCAGTAAGCAGTCTTGGCAAAGTCGTCTCCACATCTGTTGTTGGAGCCCAGAGCTCACGAGCTGGTGGTCAGGAAGGAAGGTCATGAGCAGGCTGGAACCCCGCAGGCACGAGGCCTGGCTGACCTGCGTCGGTTCTTGTTGCTTCTGACCTTGGTAACAGGCATGTCCTGCAGAGGCCACAGTCCTTCCTCAAGGACCTGAACACACACACAGCTGACCCAGGAGTCAGAGAAACTGAAAGAAGGTCCAGGGGGAAGGGAGAGCCATTGCAGGCCACGTTGCTGCTTTAGGCCACTAAGATGAATCAGGAGATGGGAAACAATGTGTGTGCTACAGAACGGCTGCACCCTTCCTTCCGGCCTCCAACTGTTCAGAGACTCTCCTTGGAGCGCAAGCTGACAGGAAGTACCAAGAAAGGGGAATTCTGGGAACTGTAGTTCAATGCAGCCCGGTGGGCACGCAACCAAGCCCTGGCAGGAAGCAACAAAAGAGGCTGTGGATATGGCAGGGAACCAGTGTGGAGAGAGATGGAGGCCCGCCCTGAACATTCTGTTCTGTGTAACGGGGTGAGAAAACACTTGCACCGTCCTGCGGGGAAGCCCAGTAATTACGAATGTTAAAATATTTCTGCCAGGAAGGAGGACCAAGTTAGAATTATTTTGGTCTAAAGTAATGTGATGAATGTGCTGAAATGTTATACATTGAGGCCTCCAGAAATTTATATATTTAGACCATTTTACATTGGCTCCCTCCCAAAGCTGTCTTTGTTAAGAATTCATTTAATGTTATGACTTGTTATTATCAATCATTAGAAGAAACAACAGTATGAACACCACTGCTATATTTATTGAAAGAGTACATCACTAATATCAAGGACATTATTTAGTTTGCTTTTCCCTATGTAAGATTTATGTACAAAGCCAAAGTCAGCATGGCCCAAAGGTACCACTGACTGAAGTAAGCAAGAAGTTCATGGGCCATTTCGGTTCAGAAACATATTCGTGAGGATTTCTGGGCAGTCTTCTGATATTTGAATTAGAACAGTATGTTCTAACGTTTTAGGACGTCTTGGAGACCACGATGTCCGTTCCCACAATAATAGCTATTTATAACAGTCTCCGTAATGCCCTGAATTTGGCTAAGTTCCCTCCCTGGTCAGGACCCACCCCACCACTTTTCCATCAATGACTGGGACCCTTGGCGCATCCTGTCCCAGAGGGTCTGTAACTGTGTTCTTGACCATACTAGAGAGCATCCATCCAAACCACTCAAAGTGTTGAAACAGTCTACTAGAGCTAAATTTTTTAAAGAATATCACTGGCCCAGGTTCCAGCTCCTTTTGGAAAGTGCTTTAATCTATGTCATATTCTATAAAAATCCATTTCTCAAATCAAAAGAACTAGTAAGTTATTTTCTCCCTCTGGTATCAACTGCTGGATTGCATCGCTGTCAACACATTTCTTATAATCTGACAGTGTAGTTTACCCATAATTGTCTGGAGATAAGGCAGAGACACTGCCCGTAAAATCTCTGGGTTTTATGAAGAGTCAACCCGAGAGTGTTTGTAAACACTGTCTTGTGCCGCAGAGCCTTTGTCCCTTCAGGGTTGAGAGCTAGAGATTTAGCCATACACTGTGGGGAAGCCCAAGAACTTGGGCCTGACAGACCAGAGATTGGCTCTGAACTCTGCCGTTGACCAACAGTGGGACTTTCAGCAAGTTACTAAGTCTGCTGAAGAACAGTTTCTTGTCTGTAAAAGGCAAATATTGTTATCTGTCTCACAGCGGGAGTAGCCCAGTTAAATAAAGTACCTGGCAGCTCTCATGTCATCATGGCTGTGTGTATGATGATTGGTGTGGACACGAGCGCCACATGTGCCTGTGCACCAGGTTGCATTTCTTTAAAAACATTACGTATGCATACTGCTTTATATAGAAAGTTATACAGAAATAATCTTTTATTAGATAGTACATATATATCCTGTGTGCTGATGTCTAAAAGTCGTAATCAAATATACTTCAAGGAAAGCAATGCATAATCTCTCAAGAAATTCTACCAAGAATGTGAAAAAGAGAAAGGAAAGAGACAAGAAAGACAATCTCCTTATTCTCAACAACCCCCCCCCTCCAAAAAGTGCTTGAAAGAAGTGTACCCACCTGAGTGATTAATATTTTGCATGGCCTTTCCAACAGTAGTATCACGTCTTCAAACAACTATTGATGAGTACTGACAAAAGTTTATTTTTGTGTTTGGTCATCAGTTGGTTGAGATTTAGGGGTGGGGATGGCAAGGAGAAGTTTGACAGAAAATGGGGATTATACTAAATTTCCTTGCCGAAGATTCTTCCACCTCTGATTACTGGTGCTCAGGGGTAGAGCTAGCATTACCCTGGAGAGAATTACTGCCCTGAAAATCAAGAATATGTGCAGCTTTGGCTGTGAAGATGACCAGGGCACAGAAGCCACGAGAAGGTGACTCCTGGTTTGAAAGATAACCACGAGTGCCGTGGCCTAGAGCCAGCCCAGGACCCTAAATTCTGCTCATCTCCCTGAATTCTGAGGACCTGGCCTGCAGGTTCTAGCTGCAAAGCCATAGAAACCTTCCTGTAGAAAGAGAAAAGTGGGCCATGAAGCTTAATACCTTGGGAGGAGAGATGTGAATTTGAATGGCACCCAGTCTGTGTGATTTAGATTTTTTCTGACCAGACACCATGTCCTCGCATCTGGGCAAACAGGAAGGGTACAGCTGAGAGCAAATAAAGACTAAAAGATATCTTTCACTAAAAATCTCTCTAAGGCCTTGAGGACTCAGGAGTGTAGTCTTATACAGCTTATGAATACAGAGAATAAAACATGCAAGGATGATGGGTCCTTTTTTAACTAGGACCAAGAATAGACACAGTGACCTGAGGAATAGGCCGTTTTTCAGCCTGAAACTGGACTAGAGAGAGAAAAGTAGGAAAAAGTTAATACGAGTTGGCAACATCATTAAATGTTAACAGCATTTAATTTTTTTTTTTTTTTTTGCGGTATGCGGGCCTCTCACTGTTGTGGTCTCTCTCCCGTTGCGGAGCAGAGGCTCCGGACGCGCAGGCTCAGCGGCCATGGCTCACAGGCCCAGCCGCTCCGCGGCATGTGGGATCTTCCCGGACCAGGGCACGAACCCGTGTCCCCTGCATCGGCAGGCGGACTCTCAACCACTGCGCCACCAGGGAAGCCCCTAAATTTTTTTAGTTAATAGGTACAAATGAAGTATTTACTATTTACAAGGCCCTGTTTGAAGCACTTTACAAATATTCACTCATTTAACTGCCTTAATGCCTCAATGAAGTGAATATTATCTTAATCTCCACTTCTGATGAGCACCTTCAGTTATTTTACATAATATCCATTTCATTGGGTATTAGAAGCTTCTGTGGCACTGGACCCTACAAGTCAAAACAAAACTGGGAGAAAAAGTGAATACAGCTGGTATATACAACCATGAGACATACCTCCAAAGGGATCTTGAGTATATTTGGGAAGAATTTTAAGTGGCTAGATCGGCCCATTCATTTATATTGTTGGGATTTAAGAAACCCAGATTTCATACCATCTGAACACATGATTAAAAATAACCTTAGTATCAATTCCAACAATGCTTCATAGCCAAAGGTCACCAACTCAGGTCTCTGCAAGGGCCATGCGGGTACCAGAAGTGAATGAATCTACCCTGGTGTAGAAGCACAGCGCCTGCCCCGTGTAAAGGGGGAAACAACTCCTCAGATCCAGCCAATTTGCTCAGACCCTCCATTTTTTCAAGAGAAGATAAAAATCCATATTTTATGCTAAATCTCCCTATTTTTACATGTTAGCAACTTATTTAATTTTTCAAAACACTGTGTAGGTTAAACAAAGTACGTCTGCTCGTCGCTCCGGGATCTTGGGCATCCACTGTGCAATCTCTGCTCCCCAGCCTTTGCCCCTGGCCATGTGGGAAATATCCTTATAAGACACTTGGAGCCCCATCAAGGGCTCCAACCCATGTGCAAGTCATCTTCCTGCTGAGCTGCAATGGGCACGGAGATTTTTTCTTTCCCTCTCTGGCATTTCTTTTCAAAACATTTTGAAAGCACTTCTTTAAAGGCGTCAACTTTATTTATTCCTGTGGAATCTGAGAGGAAACAGCACACTCCATGACTCTTTCCCAGACCCGCCCCCTTCACCGGCCCCCGTGAACCTGTAATTGAGAGTCAGGATTACTCAGGTTTCTCTAATTAGTTCAGGCGCCTGGGGCTCCTTCTTTAGCAGTTTCTCGGGCATTCTTCTGCTGTTTGAGGACTGTCGTAAGAAACTTGGGACAGTCTCATTTCCCACTAGCTCCTGTTCCACACTGCTCCGTGCCTGGAGCTCCAAGGGTAGCTCAGTCTGGGGGCACATGCCAGTCCTGGCTGTCCCACCTGGGTCTCAGTTTGCTGTGGGAACCCACAGTCCCTGCAGTCCCCTCGGGCACAAGAGCTGGAACCATGTCTGTCTTGTTCACTGCTACTGACTAACCTTGGCCAGGTATCCAACACAAACCCCTAGGTAGGTGCCAGTAATCCAGAAAACTCTTTTAGAATGACTCGCTGTAGGAATGAGCAAATTCTCTTTGACATTTTATCACTTTATGTAGTTGACCATCCCATCCTTGCGAAATCTCTCTGACGCCTCGACTCCTGGGACGCTGCACATGCCTCCTTGCATCTCACGGTGCCGGGCCCTCCCTCTGTGGCCTGATTGTTCTCAGCTGCCCCTTAGGGAGCTCCCAGGCAGTTGGGGCTCTTCCCTGTCTGTGCCTGTGGAGCTGCTGTGGCAATTGAAGGATCTCCGCACACTGGGCTTGACCCAAAAGGGTTCTGTGTCCACATAAGCTTGAAAGACACTGAGCTGACTCAAGTCCCATGTCTTTCCACAGCAGGGCTTCCCAGGGCCTGTGGCTTACTAATGTGCTCTGGGAATTTCCAACAGAGTTTTTTTTTTTTTTTTTTTTTAATTAATTCTGGAAGTCTCCTTTCGAGAAGTATCTTTAAGTCAAATATTTTGTGGATCATACCCTGGGAAACCCATTCTAAAGAAAACTAAGCCAACTGAAATAATCCTCGAATGGGCTGTGTTTAGGAGAGAAGACTAGGAAGGACCAGGAGTCAGGGACCATATGCTTCCTGACTCTGAACTGGATGAAGGGCTTGGAAGTTAGTGAGCAGTCGCAATCCCTTCAGGAAGTCTCTCCAATTCACTGGGCTGGGCTGTGGCTGAGTCACTTAGCTCTAGTGAACAGGACACATGACACAATTCATGTCCATGAGGAGTCCCTCCTTTTTGATCCAGTCTCTGGGTCTGCCCCAGAGCCCGAGAGGAAAGTGCTCCATCGGTCTGTTCTGTGTACTTGTGATTGCTTTGATGACACATGAGGGAAGAGGTGTAGAGGACACAAATTGGAAATAAAGCTTGATAATAGAACATTCAGAATCTGACGTAGAAGTCTGTCAGTCACAGAGGAGAAATGAGGCGTGAAAAGATCTGAGACAATAACCTTTGGAAAAGCCAGCAATCAGCAGAGAGACAAAGAAGAGCCACAACATTTTACAGAGGAGGAGCCAGAGAAGAAAGAAGAAAATCAAGACGCTGTATTAGTAACAATAGTAACAGCAGCTAACATTCAGTGAGCGCTTACAGTTATTCATTGCATTCATTCAGTGAGCTTCACACTATCCTATGGCATCCTCACAGGAGCCCCTCAGTGAGCCTGGTGAGGTCCAGGAATTGCCCAAGGTCACACAGCTAGTAAGTGGTGGTGGAGTTGGGGATATGGAGAATCGCGGGAAGAGCTTCGGGAAGAAGAGTTAAGTGTCAAATACCACAGGAACGCAAGTAAAATGAGAGCTGGGAAGCATTTTGGATTTGGCAGTTAAAAGTTTTGGCAAGCCCGCTGCAAGTAGAGCCGCAGAAACGCGAACCAGATTATTGGTAATAAGGCAGTGATTAGACTGAAAACAATTAGAAGTATTTGGATATGTAATGTTGATTTGAGGAACTTGACCCCAAAGGAAGTACCTTAATAAACCCTTAATCTGCGTACTAGGCAAGGCCGTGTACTAGTCAGGACACACTAGTTGTTTTAACAACCCCCAAATCTCAGTGGCTTGAAACCATCGAAGTGTATTGCTTGCGCTCATTCGAGTCCAGTGTGGACGTGAAAGAGGAGTACTTTGCTCCATGTGGTCATGCAGGGCCCTGGGCTCCTTCAGCAGCTGGCTCATCCGTCCTGAGGCCTCAGAGTCTTCTCCTGAATCGGTGACTCCTTAGGCAAAGAAAGGGATTGTGAGTGGCCGATGGGAAGAGGGAGGAGTTAGGGCGAGGCTAGGAGCTGGCGTCCATCACCGCCATCCACACATGTCTGGCTCTCACATGCTCACATGACCCGACTCCGACCAGAAGGCTGTCTGGGAGGTGGGGTTCAGGTGTGTGCCCAGAAAAGCAAGCAACACGTGAGCCTCTCTCTCTGAGCCCCTCTGCTGTGACTCTTCGTTCTTCCTGTGCTCTCTAGGTACGTGGGAGAGTGGACCGGTTTGGATGCTTAGAGATCCTGGTTTCTTTTCCCCTTATGTCTCAGAAATGAACTTGAAGTCCAGTCTTGGTGTAGGCCAGCATTCTTGCCTGCTTCATCTCCCCCAGCTGGCCCAGAGCTGGCCTCTACCTGCGGTGCTGGACTTCTGCTTCCCACAGGCTGGTGGCCCCAAGCTGGCCCTGAACTAAATGGTTATGCGATCAAAGCAACAGAAAAATCCCATGCCCTCTGCCCAGGCTTCCTGTGCTGACGGTTCGGGGAAGGCTCTCACATAGTGAAGGGTGGCGAGGCGGACAGGCGGGGAACGCGGGACCCGTGGAGAAGTTAAGCCCCTGCTTAACTTGGAGCTGCGTAGCAGTGCATAAGAATGTGGGCCCCTTGTGGCCAGATCTTCACATTTTTCTAGAAAAGTCAGAAATCTGATTTTTATTTGAAAACTCAGAATTTTAAAAAATTGGCTCAAACAAAGTGTCTGTGGCCAAACTCTCACAACAGGCTAATCATTTCTGTTTCTGGCTTAGATTCTGTAATGTGACTCTGGGGGCTGCAGCCTCCTTCACCATGAGGTTCCTCACAGAGACCAGAGGAGCCCCAGGCTCTGGTGCAGCCTGAAAAACAAGTATCATAAGGGGAGAGGGTACCTCTGATAAACCTGACCTTGAGACAAGCTGCCGGATGCTGGATGAGGCCCCCAGAAGTGCCATAAGCAGGATGCCCCTTCTCGGTTAGTGCAGTCTAGAGCCTTCCAGGGTTAGGCTGGAGATTGAGTGTGAAGAATCCGGTCCTTGGGCGGGGCGGGGAACCTCTACCTCTCATTACCTCCTGGGTCCTGGCATGCTGTTGCCAAACTCTGCCCACAGCCGGGTTCTAGCACACCCCACTTTACTCTGTGCAACAGTGCGACTGGGCCTTTACGGTCTCAGCAAGTGTTATACTTAGAGAAGGTGGCCTGTGCATAAACTAGTTACAGAAAGCCAGGAATGATCTATTCCCATGGGGTATTTATTGCACCTATGATACCCAGGCTTGCAATTTTGACTTTTCTCCCAACAGCTTAAACCTCAGTTGAAAAATAAAATCTTCTGATCGGGTCTGAGAAGGGATTTACCAACATGGAAAGGGAAAAGGCTAGAAATAACTCGTATTGAATTGAAATTAGACATATCGGTATTAACTCGGGCATTGTTAACACATACATGCACAGATAGGTACAGAAACAGTTACAGATGTTGTGTATATATGGATGTTAATATCTGTGTCTGTATCTGTATACATACATGTATTCTCGTCTCCATCTGCTGAAGGGGCCTAGAAGCGGTGGCAGCCCAGTAGCAGTGAGCATTCTGAGTGCCCAAATCAAATGTGGTTTCTAAACGTCCTCCTTCACTACAAGGAACCAGAGCTCCTCAGAGAAATAGCTGATTCCATCACTGGGTTAGGAAGAGTACAACTTTTTTTTTTGCCAGAAAATACAAAAAGGCTCAAAGAATTGCAAGGACAGAAAACACAAGGGACAGCTTGAAGGGGCCCCCGCTGCCCCACTGGCCAAATCTAGAAATATTTGAGCATCTGAGTATAAAATGGGCAGCCACTATCTAGCAGCCGTGAGACCCTACACAGTGCTGCCAGCGCCCTGGTGGAGAATTTGAGGCCAGCGTTGAATTTGAAGTATGTAAAGTGGGCACAGAAGTACTTTAGCAACACAACCGATTGTGCTGTCAGTGAAAGAGCCATTGGTCGGGAAGGTCACCTGACAGTCTCTCCAACAAGCAAATCCCCTTCCCAAGTGTGTCCCGGCCTTCCCTGACCTCTGTGCAGGCGCTGCTCGGGTTGGTAGAGAGCCATTTGCTCTTGGACATTTTGATACTACAGGGCAAGACAGTTATAACAAATTACGACCTCTCACCAGTCCACAAATAGGTGCATCTCTCGTCTGTTTTTCAGTGCCCTCTGTCTTCATTTGAAAATCGGAAAGAAAAGTGGATACTTGAAACACCACTGTCCAAAGACTCCTTTCTTGCCTGTGGGGACCAACACTGACCTCAGATGGTCCCCCTAATACTGAGACATTAGCTAAGGACAAACAAAAGTCTGTCACCCTGGAGACACCCTGAAAAGCAGATGCAGCCTGAAGGCTGTGGCGTGTGGGGATTATTTTGTACTCACACAGAAGGACCTAAAGAGTGTGTCTGACAAAACACTACTTATTAGCCTCCCTGCAGCTTCCAGAACAGAAGGGCCACAGGTGTGTGCTGCTGTGAACATCCTCCAGAGCCCTTTCTGCACCAGTGGTGCTGGCATGCTACCAAGAGCAACGTTGAAACCAAACCAAAGATTAAAACTTAACATTTGGCTTCTCAGTAATGACAGATGCCCTGCCTCCACCCGCGTGTACTCTTGTGAGACGAGGCCTGGAGGTGTGGCCTCCTTCCCCTCCTAACTCAGTTTAAATACCAGTTCATGTTGAGTAACTGTGCATCGCAAGAAAAGTGATCAGTACCGTTTTTGCTTCTGTTTATTTCAAAAAGTTTTGCTTATTTAAATGGAAGGCATGCTTGTGATGACTGTGATAGATAAATTCTTGCTTCAAACTGTTGGAATTGCTTCCTGGTGACACTCTGGAGAGTAACTTGGGACGTCTTAGTGGGCTTTCTTTTTGTTTTTTTTCTTTTTTGTTTGTTAGTTTTTTGTCCTTTGAGGAGATTTAAAGTTTTTTATTTGGTCTTGTTTTTTAATTAATTAACCAGGGGGCCGTGGAAAGTCCTTGAGCAGAAGAGGATGGATTGAGTGCCCACTCCACCTCCTAGATCTACTGGGAAGACACATTCCCCATCTGGTGCAATTAGGAAGTAAGAGTAAATGTCTTCTATAAGCCATATGCTCCTTTTTGAAAGTTGCCTTTTTTTCTCCACCCTTGACTGGATCCAATATTTAATGAAACGTGTGAGAGTGAATGAAAATTTCATGCCCCTCATCTTTTCTAGGATGTACCATGTATGTGACTGTGACTTTCAGGGAAATTTGTTTGCTGCTTATGGAGTTATTTTCTAACTTACTTCATTGTTGAATGAAGAAAATTATTGCATCTTTTGAAATAATCCAAGTAGCTTGAGTTCGTAATTACTTCCCTGTTTTGAAATATGCACACAATGTGGGATTATAGCCCATTGAATAAAATAATAACCCATGAGTCCATGTTAATAAAAATAATATAAAGTGGAGAAGGGAAAGCTCTTCTTTAAAAGAGAATGCCAAGCAACATGTGTTGAAGGCATGATAAAAATAATCACCGCTTGGCCACCATCACAGCAGCAGTTGACACAGGCAGGAGTTTTCAGTGCATGTGAGGTTTGGTGGATAGAGGTTTGAGGATAGGATGATTTCACAGCATCTCTCCACAAAACACTGATCAAATACAAAGGGGGAGAAGGCGGCTGACAGTTGCTAACTTGCCCAGGTGATCAGGAAGAACATCTTAGTGGAACCAGTGCAACAGCGTCATGTGTCCCCTGACGTGAAACTAGATCGGTAGTCACGTTACAGATCACCTGTATTCTTTAAGATTTGCAGGGACATGAGGACAGGAAAAGACTGAAGGAAACTTATGTGACTGTGCTGTCCCCACTAAACACAACACACATCCCTGGATGGGGTGCTGCGCCAGAAAGGAAAACAAGACCGTGGTGGGACAGGTGATGAAACTGGATCAGGGTCTGTGGACTGGATGGAAATGTGGTGCAACATCGATGTCCTGACTTGCAGAGAGTTGTGCGGTGGCAGCATAGGAGAGCGCTCTTGTCTGGGGAAGTATAGTTAGTGGTAACGGGGAACCTGGATGAAAGGGATGAGGGAGTTCTTTGTTTTGTTCTTGCAACTTTCCAGTAGGTTTGAAACCATTAAAAAGAAAAGACGGGAAGAAAATAAAGCAAAATGCTAAGAGTAGTTGCCCCCTGAAGGCCTGCGTTTTAAATGTTTTGTTAAATTTTGGTGTACTTTTCAGATATTCTACAGTAGACATGCCTTTTCTAATTGAGGGATATAATAAAGAACAAACTTTATTGTCTGACTTGACTTCTAGTGTGTACATACGGTCATGACGTTGACTTTCCAACACCATAGAAGTTTCCCTCAGGTGGTTTCCTTGCCCATACCCAGCCCTCCCGCCAGAATTTTCCATTGTTCCATTTCTATCAACTATTTTTAACAGTTCTTGAATTTCATGTAAATGGAGCCACACAGTACGTTCTCTTTTGTGTCTGGTGTCTTTCGCTCAATATACCTATGAGAGAATCATTCATGTTGTATCTACCAATGCTTTGCTCCTTTTAATTGCTGTAAAGTACTCCACGGTATGAATATATGGGAATTTATCCGTTCTTTTTTTGGTGGGAATTTAGGGTTTTTTTTCCAGTTTGGGGCTATTAAAGTAAAACTTCGATGAACTCCCTTGAACATTTCATTTTGTGGAACTATGCACTTAGGAAAGGAATTGCTGAGACATAGTGTGGACCAGGGATCGGCACACCTTTTCTGTAAAGGGACAGATAATAAATACTTTGGGTTTTGCAAGCCATATATCCTGTCATAGCTAGTCAACTCGGCCATAGATGACCCCTGAGCAAATAATTCCTGTGAAACAAAATTTTGCTGAATCCTGAGGCAGATGTTTGGTTTGCTTTAGTAGAAACTGCTGAATGGTTTTCCAAAGTGGCTGCTCTTTTAAAACTCTAAGCAGTACTTCACAAGAATTCGGTAGTTGCTTCACATCCTCGCCAACACTCAGAATTGTCAGTCTTTTTTGTTTTAGCCATGTTGTAGTTGTGTAGCATATCTCACTGTGATTCCGTGATATTAATGATGCCGCTGAGCACTTAAAATGTATACTTATTAGTCAGTTGAATTTCTGTGAAGTGTCTGTTCAAGTATTTTGGACGTTTTCGATCGGGTTGTGTTTGTCTCAGATTTGTAGGAGATATTCTGCCTATGAGTCTGCATCATGTATCGCACAGCAGTGTTAACCCAAACCCGGTGACACAGAACAGCATTCGTTCATCATCTGACAGTTTCTGTGGATGGAGAGGCTGAGCGCGAGGCTGCAGTCAAGGTGTGGGTCGGGGCTGCGGTCTTCTGGGCTCCAGCGGGTATGATCTGCTTCCGGGCTCGTGGTTGTCGGCAGCATCCGGTTCCTTGTGGGCTGTCAGTTCGTGGGCCTCAGCTTCTGGTTGACTGTTGCCTGGAGGCTGCCCTTACTTCCTTGCCACGTGGGCTTCCCCAGCACGACAACTCGTTTCCTAGAGCCGGCGAGGGAGGGTGTCTCCTCACAGGCTTATGGACCATAATCACACACATCCCGTCACCTTTGCCATATTTTGTTGGTTACAGATAAGCCGCAGGTCCCCCTACAGCTCCAGGGGAGAGGGTTACACAAGGGTATGGGTACCAGGCGTCAGGGGTTAGAGGGCCCATTTTGGAGTCTGCCTGCCAGAGTCCTTGTCAGACATATGGATCATATGTACCTTCTTCAAGTCTGTAACTTACCTTTTCCTTTTCTTTGATAGAAAACATGGTTTTATTTCTAACGAAATCAAACGTATCCATCTTTTATTTCATGGGTAGTGTTTCTTCTGATCTGTTCAACACTTCGTTGCTACCTAGGATCATGAGGCTGTTCTCCTGTTGTTTCTTCTAGACGAGGGGTTGTCAGCCTTGGCAGTACTGACGCTTGGGGCTGGATAGTTCTTGGTGGTGGGGGCTCTCCTGTGCCTTGTGACATATTTAACAGCATCCCTGGCCTCAAGATTTCTGTAGCACGTCGGCCTTGTGACATATTTAACAGCATCGAGATTTCCGTAGCACGTCCTCCCCATTGTGACAGCCAGAAACCTGGCCAAATGTCTCCTGGAGCCACAAAGCCCCCTCTGAGAACCACTGTTCTATATGCTGTTAGTTTAAAATTTGAATAGTATGTTACTATCCATCAAAGTTTATGTGGCTGCTTTCTATTGTTCCATAGACATATCTAATTTCTCTCCATAATTTCCCTCGTGAACTGCACTTACTGCTTTTGTCTTAAAGTGCCCATATATGTATGCATCTATTTTTGAACTCTGTTCTGTTCAGTCTGTCTAATTTATATCCTTCTGCCATAAAACACTTTTTAGTAGTTTTTTGCTAAGTCTTGAAATCTGGTCATGTAAATCTTCAAAGCTTGTCATCAAGATTGGTCCAGCTGTGCTAGGTTCGTTGCATTTGCATATATATTTTGAATCAGCACGTCCGTCAACTTTAACACACAAAAAAATCTACTGAGATTTTGATTGGAACTGAAGCTGTAGATCAGTTTGAGATCATCATGGTCCTAGCAATGTTGAATAGTTCAGTACGTGAAATGATAACTCTCTCATGTATTTAGTTCCTTTTAAATATCTCTCAGCAAAATTCTATGGCTTTCAAGGTGGAGGTCTTGCAACTATTTCATTAAATTTGTTTCTAGGTATTTGATATTTTTTATATGATTGTAAAGAACATTATTTTTCTAATTTTATTTCCTAAATGTTGCTCGTATGTAGAAATACATTTAATTTTTACATCAAACTTATGTCTGGTGACCTCGGTAAAGTCATTAGATGTGGTACTTATTAAATTTGTTTGGATTTTCTCTGTATTCAGTCATTTCAGCTGCAAATATAATTCTACTTCTCTATTTCCTCACTATTACAGTGCCGTTTTCCTTGTCTTCTTGCCCTGTATACGATCCCCTAAACGAGGTTGAATAGGAAGTAGTGATAGTTAAAATTCTAGTCTTTTCCCCAAACTTGGGGGGGGGGGAATAATTCAATATGGTGACATCAAATATTCTGATAACTGTAGATACCCTTTATTATTCTGAGGAATTTGCCTTCTATTTCTAGTTTTCTGAGAGTTTTTACTGATTTTTTTTTTTTGTCTGCTAGTACTATAAAACACTAAGCGTTTATTAAAACATTGCAGCTATGAGGATGGATTTGTCTATTTCTCCTTTTAGGTCATTCAGTTTTTGCTTTATATAAATATTTTGAAGCTATATTATTAGATGCACTAAAAATTTTAAATGGTTGTATCTTCCTGTTAAATGTACCCTTTTATGGTTATGAAATGTTTTCCTTTACTCTAGTAATGTTTTTGCCTCAAAATTTACCTTGTTGCTATTAACATAGCAAACAAGGTTTTGTTTTTGTTTTTGTTTTCTTTTGGCCTCCACGCAGCTTGTGGGATCTTAGCTCCCCAAACAGGGATCCATGCCCTCTGCAGTGGAAGTACAGCATCCTAACCACTGGGCCACCAGGTAATTCCCATTGTTTTCTTGGTCGGTGTGTGCCTTGCCTATTTCTTCCATCCTTTTATTTTAAAGTTATAAGGGTTTTTTATATTTAAAGTGTGTTTCTTTTAAACAGTACAAAGTTGAGTGTTAATTTTTAACCCAGTATAAAACAACCTTTGTCTTTTAATGAAAGTTTTTAGTCAATTTATATTTTTTAAGGTAATTACTGATATTGTTGGATTTAAGTGTTTTTACTTAGTTTCTGTTGGTCACATCTGTTCTTTGTTCATATTTTCTTCCTTTTTCTGAATTATTTTGGGTTAATTATTAACATTCCATTTTATCTCTTCTACTAGATTTTTAGTTTTTATTTTATTTTTAGTGACTAGCAATTACAGTATACATTCTTGATTTATCTGCACCTGTCATAAATTTGTACTTTGCCTCTTCATGAGTAGTACAATAAACAAGAGCACAACTCCGTTTACTCTCTTCAGCCCTTTGTACTTAGGTTGTCATATATTGTATTTCTATGTAGACTCTAAATCTCATAAGTTGTTATTGTTGTTCGTTTAAATGGTCAGTACTCTTTTATATTCAGCCATGTATCTAGCCTTTCACAGATTATTCCTTTCAGCTAGAAAAATTTTCTTTAGTACTTCTTAATCATAGGTCTGCTGGAAATTATTTATCTAGATTTTTATTTGTTTTCAGATATCTATTTTACCTTCATTTCCAGTTGATAACTTCACAGAATTGGGAATACTAGGTCCTTTAGCACCTTAAAGATATTCCATTGTCATCCGGATTCCAGAGTTTCTATTGGAAAGTTTATCAATCTGTTTTTCCTTTGAAGTTAATGTGTCGTTTAATTCCTCTGGCTGCTTTAAAGATTTTTTTCCCCTGTATCATTAGTTTTAAGGATTATTTGGCCTGTGATGTATCTAAATTTTGACTTCTTGTATTTTTCTTGCTTGGGATGCAGTGAGATTCTTAGTCTGTGGATTGAGATCTTTCTTCAGGTTTAGAAAATTCATAACCTGCTTTTGCCCCATTTTCTGTCTCCTTTAGGGCTTCAATCACATATGTTACATGATTTGACAGTGTTCTTCACATTTTTTATACATTGGTTTTTATTTTAAATTCCTTTGTCTCTGGGTGCTTAGGTTTGGATGATATCTGTTGATCCAATTTTTAGTTCACTAATTGTGTCTTTTCATGTGTTTAGTGTGCTATTAAACTAAAGACTCAAATACAGAGAACAAACTAGTTGTTGCCAGAGGGGAGGGGGTGGGGAATGGAAAAATAGGTGAAGGGGCTTAAGAGGTACAAGCTACCAGTTATATAATGGAATACGTAAGTCACAGGGATGTAATGTACGGCCCAGGGAATATAGTCAATGTTATAATAACGTCATGTGGTACATAATGTATAAAAATATCAAATCACTATGATGTACAACTAAAACTAATATAAGTCAACTACACTTCAATAAAAAATTTTTTTAAATTTTTTCTAACTTGCCATTAACTCAGCATCTCCTGTTAATTTTTTGTCCCTCCTGTCCTCTTAGTATTCTTCCCCTCCTCTTATGCCTTCTGCTCTCCACATTGCCAGCTCTCTTTGGGATTTCACCTGAAATCCACTTCATTACCCTGTATATGTTGATATTTTCAATATGTCTTTTTTTTTTTTTTTTAGATTTTTTTGATGTGGACCATTTTTAAAGTCTTTATTGAATTTGTTACAATACTGCTTCTGTTTTATGTTTTGGTTTTTCGGCCATGAGGCACATGGGATCTTAGCTCCCCAACCAGGGATGGAACCCACAGCCCCTGCATTGGAAGGCAAAGTCTTAACCACTGGGCCACCAGGGAGGTCCCTCAATATGTCTTTTCTTATCGGAATCGTAGATATTGTAAATAGGCTTGGGGAGAATGACAGTAACTTTTACTAATTTACTTTAAATTGGCAGCAGTAGTTCAAAAGGTTTTGAATTTCTAGATTAAGGCAATGGATTGTTCTATTAATTCAGCCATTTAATACAGAAGAATTTGCTGGCTTTTGAGTCAACATGGCAAATCGAAGACTCAGTAACTTTTTTGAAGTGAGCTAAGCAAATGTTTACTTCAGTAAAGAAGAGCAAATGTGAATCCCACACTTCTGATACCTTGGCATTGCTTTCTATTTTGGCTAAAACAGTGATTCTCAGCAAGGTACTCCTACAGAATAGTTTCCCAAGGAGATGGGTTATCGTGCTCAAGTGCTCAGGTTTTAACAACAGTTTTTTCCCAATTGCCTGGGGAAAACTAGATGAATTGAAATGCTTTCTGGATTTTAAGATCCCCACCCCACTCCACGGTGGTGCCCACACCCACGCAAGCTACTGCTGCTCGTCTGTTAGCAAAAGAAGACAGCCGAGTCTAATGACTCGACAGCAGCAGATATTAACAGGGAATCCTAGCTGGATGGTCCTGATAAATCCGATGGCATTTTTTCCATATATATCTATCATTTTATGTGTACGAAATTGTTCCTGGCTTCATGAGGAAAGAAACTCAGTATTTGTGGGTTTCTAAAATGAATTCTTTGATTTCTAGTTGATCTACCATCTAAACAAAGTTGTGACTATTATTGCAGACCGTGACACAGATCAGTGGCCCCTCGTAACTGCAAAATTTTAGTGTTTAAATTCAGTCTTGCAGCATCCTCATGCCACCTAATTCTATATTCTTCCAAATTCATCGGCCAACCCAGCCAGCCCAAGAGGGACTCCTGAATGAACACTAAAGAAGGTCAGTACTCTACAGCAGGACTGTACCTCCCGTTGCCTCCTCTGTGGACTTTCTCATCTGGTTTGGCTGCTTAAAACCACAAAGTCACAATGTTTCTTTCCTCCTGTACATGTCGATTTGAAAAGTGGTTGTTCCTGTCTAGGAAAACTTGGCCTACGTAATGCCAAATGAACTTCTCCCAGGCTTCTTTCTTTGTTGATGGTAGTGCTGGCTATGGATTGTCAGGTTACCATTGTTTTCTTATCCGTTTACGTTTGTGTATGTGTGTGTTGACTCGAATGACATACCATTCAATCTCAGGTCAACAAAATGATTTAAACCACTATCTCTGTGCACCCATTTAAGATGAAAACACAGAAATCAAGTGCTATGAAATAATGAAGGCAACATCATGCTTCAAACTGTTAGTCTGCAGGAATGAGGCTGGACGCTGGGCTGGCGTGGAGGGGAGTAAAGCCATCTCAAAACGTTTGTCACATATGGAAGCCACGTGCCCAGGTGTTTGTGGTATAGATTATCTTGCAGGAGACTTCCTGCCTCCACTGAGAGAACGCACTTGATATTTATGACCCATCTGTCAACTCAAAGTTTCCCTTGGTTTTTATGTTCCTAGTGTTCCCTATCTTTGTGGTCACAAGAAAGTCAAGCCGTAATTGGTTACCATGGAGATATTATCACTCCTTGCATGGTGAACATTTGAATTCCACTCGTTTTCACCTTTAAGTGTATTAATAAATTGTTCAGATTATCTTTTCCCTGGGTGGATTCCATGTTCACTGTTGTTACTTTTTCCAAATGTCTAGTTGCCTCTAAAGTTACTCTGTGAGAGGTAAGAAGATACCTTGGCTGGTTTGAAATCAATAACCAAGACAGCATGACCCAGCACTTCATGGAAAATAAGTACCAGTAAATGTACTGACTGAGAGCCAGCTACCTTAACTTATCCAACTAAAATTCTACCTGTTACTACCTAACAAGTGAAAAGTGAAAAATTCATTTGGTTTTTCTGGTTATTTTTCACAGCCTATGTATTCCGTTTCCCACTAAATAACTGCTAATTTCATGCCACGTAACTAGACAATTGCGATAGAGAATATGAAAATAAAGTGAGTTTCAAACAGTGTCTGTGCCAGGAGTTCTGAAATAAAGAGAGGTGTGTGCAAATCAGCGGCCAGGTGTCCTCTGAGGCATCCAGCCCCCAGGACGCTGCCGTTCCTCCGGGATGTTTTTGGA
Organism: Neophocaena asiaeorientalis asiaeorientalis; assembly: GCF_003031525.2. Taxonomy (NCBI): domain Eukaryota; kingdom Metazoa; phylum Chordata; class Mammalia; order Artiodactyla; family Phocoenidae; genus Neophocaena; species Neophocaena asiaeorientalis. The sequence continues at coordinate 16,143,848 of NW_020174268.1, forward strand.
GATGCTCTTCTGGCCCGTGGCTCCTCCTGTGGCCTCTCTCTGAGTGATGTAACCCACAGTCATGGCCTCAGTGGACCCTAGGCAGGTGTGTGTGCTTGCCCCCAAACATCCCTCCAGAGCCATACACCCGTGTTTCCAACTGGCCCAGGGACCTTCCAAAGGCCACGTCAGGGACTTCAAATGCAATGTGACCAAATGTAAACTTTTGTCTTCCCCCCCTAGGTCAGCCCGCCTCCCGTTATTCTTCACCTGTAGGATGGGCTGCACACACCCTCACTGCCCAAGCCACCCGTCCTCACGTCCGATGCCGGCTCTGGCTCAGGCCCTCAACTCTTCCTCCTTGTTGTAGTGCAGTAGCCTCCTTACTGTGACCTGTCCGTAGTCTTAAACCACATCAAATCAATCCCTCAAAATCTTTCTGCGCTACGCAAATTGTACTAAGCCTTTCCCTTGGTAAAAATTCTTCAAGATCTTACCCTAACCTAGGACAAAATCTACTCCTTTTTACAGACCACCAAGTTCTTCGTAAATCTGGACCTTAGTTCTCAAATCAACACCATCTTTTAAATTTCATTGCTTTTGAGGTGTTTGTCTTTTCACATTTTATAAAAATAATACATATACATAGTCTTAAAAATCAAGTAATACAGAGGGAAGGTGGTGAAAAGCACAAGTTCTTTTTCTAGTCCTTTCCTCCCCAGTTCAGATCTCCAGGGCAGGCACTTTTCACCACTCGTTTCTAACTCTTCTGGTGTTTACCAGTGTATTTCTACATGATATACTTCTACTATCATTATTCACTTAGCAAGTTTAGGGGACCCACTTACCTGCATTCTCCACCTTCCCCCAATATAGTTATAGCACCTATTTATCTCTCTACTAATTACCTTTCTTAACTTCAAATAATATAGTTAAATTTTTATCTCTTACAGCATCAACTCTAGATATTATCTTTCAACACTTCAGATTGTATCCATAATACGAGCACATAGCCTTCCTACCCCTCCATCACCTCCTCTCCCCACTCTTGCCCACTCCTTGCCCCTTTGTCATATGCACTTTTACAATCTTTATATGCTATTTGGAACGATAATTAATTCTTCTGTTCTTTGTAGGTGGATTTTTAAGGTTTTAAATATCAATAATGTACTGACATTATTATATCTGTGTAAATACTGTTCACCGCAGAGCTAGTGTGTTATGATCATGTGTCAATTCCTTTACAGCTTTTATTTTCTGAAATATCTAACTGCCTTTCTAACATTTCCTCCCTTTGTCATATTCTTAAGTTCATCCAGCATCTCAACAGTACTCCAAGGCCTTATGGATCTCTTTTTCCCCAGGAGATCTCCCTCCTGGAGTTGTCCGTCTTCCTGCTGCAAGCTGGACGGATTTTTCTCTAGACCTGCTGCATTCTGTCACTCTGGACTCTTACTGTTCAACTGGGCCTTTGTTTTCTGGATCCTTTCCTTTGTCTGCTGTCTCATTTGGCTGGAACATGAGCAGCTTCCTAAGAAGCAGTGCACAGTGCATGAGAAATGAAATTTCTGCATCTTGGCGTATTTAATAATGTATTTACTGGCTCTTCACACTTGATCGACGTTATGGCTTGTATAGCATTCCGAGTTCAAGATCACTTCTTCTCTATTAACAGTATTGCTTAAGGCCCATCTTATTCTCCCTTCTATAGGAGTCCTGTGGTTTTCTTCATGGACATTTTAGATAGTCCCTCTATCCTTGGTTCTGTCAAGCTTCACATTGCTGTCTAAGCATCAGAGGTGCTTATGTTTCGCTTTATGTTTTTTTATTTATCGTGCTAGACATAGACTAGGACCTCTTAATTGGAAAATTGAAGTCTCTCTACCTCCCTGGGAAATTTTAGAAAATTATTTCTGTGATAATTTCTCCTCCACAGTTTCTATATTATCCATGGAAACCCCAATCACTGGATATTGTACTGAATGGTTTCATATATATGAAATTCTGGGAAAAGCAAAACTGTCATGACAGAAAGCAGATGAGTGGCTGCCCCAGGGCCCTGGTGGGCAAATGGGATTGTCTCCAAGGGGACATTTAGAGAGATGAAAATGTTCTATATGATGATGATTTTGGTGGTAGTTTCATAAATTCATACTTTTATCAAAGCTCATCCACTTGTAACACTTAACCATGGGGTACATTATACCTCAAAGAAAATAACTTTTTTTTTAAGTTCCTGAGTCAAAACAGAGTAAAAGGTATAATGAGATCTATAGCAGAATTTATATTTGTGTAAATTAAAAGTAACCACAGCGTAATCCATACAATTAAATATTTCAGCCATAAATAGAAAAGAAGTATGGACACATGCTACAGCATGGGTGATCCTTGTTCTCAGTGATGCTGAATGAAAGAAGCCAGACACAAAAGGCCACATATTGTGGGATTCAAGTTATATGAAGTATTCAGAATAGGCATATTTATAGAGACAGGAAGCAGACTTGTGGTTTCTAGGGCCTGGGGGAGAAAGGAATGGGAGTGACTGATGAATGGGTGTAGGGTTTTTGTGTGGGGTGATGAAAATGTTCTAGAATTAGGTCGTGATGATGGTTGCACAACACTGTGAGTAAACTAAACGCCACTAAATTGTACACTTTAACATGGTTAAAATGGTACATTTTATGTTATGTGTATTTTCCCACAACAAAGTACATGTATACTTTTCTGCTTGCGGCACTGATAGAGTAGCTTGTATTAGACCAAACTTTCCACCAAGACCTCTAAAAACAGAGTAAAATTTAGAAAACAACAACAACAACAAAGGTTTTAAGGATGGTCATCAAAGATTGGCCAAGGCAGGCAGGACATGAGGGATGGTGGACTCCCACATGGTCCCCAGTGATCCTTGCCTCATGGTATCCATGCCTTTGTGTAATCCCTTCCTCTTGAGTGTAGGTGTGACTTCTAACTTGCCTCTAACCAGTGTATCATAAAAGTGACGGGCTGTCACTTCTGTGATTCCATTACGTGAGACTGTAATGTCCCCCTTGCTAGCAAACTCTCTCTGTAGCCTTCTCAGCATGTAGACATTTGTGTAGATGAAGCAGCAGCCATGTTGGAGTAGGCCATGTGGAGGGAACTGAGGGGCTACAGCCAAAAGATGGTGGGAAGTGAGCTCTCAGCCCTGCAGCCCACAAGGATTTGAATCCTTCCAGCAACCCTGAGTGAGCTTGGAAGTGGGTCCTTCCCTGGTCTAACCTTGAGATGAGATCCTAGCTCCAGCTGACACCTTGACTGCAACCTCATGAAAGATCTGGAAGCAGAGGACCCAGCTAAGCCAGGTCTGGATTCCCGACCCTAAGAACCTGTGAAATAATAAATGTGTGTTGTTTTAAGCCTCTAAGTTCATGATAATTTGTTACACAGCAAAAGAAAATTAATACAAAGAGCTAAGCCCAAAGTTAAGGGCAATATACTGAGGTGAGCTGAACCTTCTTTATCCCCCTTTCCCTCAAGAAATAAATGGCTCATTTTCAGTGCAAAAGGTTGCGACTGAGCAGAAAATAGCTGCCTGGAGCTTTTTGCAGTTGGGAGGCAGAAGTGAACGCAGGGTTAATAAGGCAGCCAGGGCTTGAGGTGCCAAGATCCTAAAGTCAAGGGAACTACAGAGAACATTCTGTATTATTCCGTATTGCGTCTGTCCTCAAGGAATTTGCCTCATGGTAAACTGCTCTGGGTCGAGAGGCCAAGAAATGGCGCAGAAAATAGTTGCTAAGTGGCTACCTGATGAAACAGAATTTACACGGTCTCACAGAGCTGAGGAAGTAAAACTGCAGATCAGGATGAGACAAGGAAGAAGGACCCTTGTGAATATTTCAGGTTTTTAGCAGAGATCCCTAAAGTGCCAAGCCCTAGATGTAAGGACAGAATGGAAGACCAGCCCTCAGATAGCCTGAAAGTCCCCTTGAATCATCTCAAATCCTGATTGGATCAGTTTTTTGCCCCTAGTCTAGGTACTGTCTAGAGGGAAATGAAATCATGTCTGGGGAAGCTAGAAATAGAAAATAAAGAGAAAATAGAGAAAATCAGTGAAATCGAAAGGTGGTTCTTTGAATAAATTACAGTGTATGTCTATGGTGGAATATTATGCAGTCATTAGAGCAAATACACACACAGACACACACACACACGTGTTTTTGTATGTATTTGTTGACCTTAAGCATCTTCCTGACATTTTATTAGGTGAAAGCATCAAGTAACAAACCAATTCATACTGTATGATCCCAATTTTGTGATTAGACGTAAAATAATGCCTTGCACAATGTATATGAATTGTAGTTTTTCCAGGTACAGGTATTACATGTGACTTAATCTTATTCAGATATTTTTTCTTCTTTATATATTCTGCATTCTGTGAATTTTTAATAATGAACATATGCCTTTTAATCAGAAAAAAATACAAAATGTTTCTTACTTATAAAACAAAAAGCAAAGTATTTCCTAAGTTATAAACTTAGGAGCAAAATTTGCTATTCCTAGCATGACTGGAAGCTACTCCAGAAGAGGAGGAGAAAGATGTTCTTACATTCAAGTTTGACAAGAATCCTTATAACAAATTGGACATGCTACATAATGTCAGGCCATGGGCCCAACTTCCCAGGAGTGGACAGCAGATACCCCACCTACCATCCAAGTCATGTGAGGAAAAGTACCAAAGGGACTTAATGTAGTTCTAGAGTTCAGTCCTTGCTGTGCTACAGATAATCCCCCATGCCACACCTATTGTCTTAGAGTCTCCAGGGATGGAGCCTGAGCATCTGCACTTGTTCAGAGCCACTCAGGAAATCCTAGTGATCCTTGAGAGTTGAGGACTTAAAGCTGTAAACTGAAGAAACATGAACAATGAACCTGTTAACTAAATAGAGGAAGGCGTGCTTTGATTCTGCAGTCGAGTAATGCAGAGCACGAGAGAAAACAAAAAAAAATTAATTTGAGGAAAAGAGAAACCTTCCCTTTCCTCACTAGAAACATTTTAAACTTTGATTTTGAATTTCCAAAGCGTGTGGGAAAATGTTTGGGGTGAACTCTTTGGTTGTGGCTTTCTTTTTTTATCCTCCATCCTCTTCCCAGGCCAAAAGCCATTTGCTTAGTTGGGAGGATGAAAAGCTGCATGTAGTGGATCACTTCCCTTCATAGTTCCATCTGGAAACTGTGGAGCCAAGAACTAGGGGAACAAGGTGCCTCCTGCCTCTGGGCCCAGTCACCCAGACTTGTGTCCCTCCCCTTCCCTTGCCCCTTGGGTCAGCGGTGAGGGTGAGTAGGGTGTTTGGCTGTGGACTCCCCGCCAGGACGACGGCTCTGCCTCCCCCTCTGCCACAGGGCACAGGAGGCCACCGTGAGGCCCCTGCTGGCCGGTCCCGTCCCAGAGGCAGCAGGGTAACAATCTCATTTCTCTCTGCTGGGCCCATGTGATGGCGAGGGAGTCATGGGGAGAGAGGAGATGAGTGAGAGTGTGCTGACCACTCACCCTCACAGATGGACACTGGCAGTGACCCCTGTTCTGTGCTGGGGAAACATCTTAATCTTCTGGCCTTAGAATTACCTTCATAAAGCCAGAGGGCAGATAAATATTCTCATCTGGAATATTGGAATATGTATATTACCTCATTAGCAAGGACTAGCTTACAAGTTAATATAGCATGCCTTAGGATGAGTTTAGAGAGCTTGTTATGTTTTTTGTATGTTTGCTTTTTCCCCCAATTAAGTTAGCCCTGACTTCCATGTGAGGTTCTCAAATGAAATGATTTGGAAGTGGATTGCAACAAGAGAATATAAAGGCCTGTTTCTTTCACATTTTGAAGATCACTTATTGAAATTTAAGCATAAGCTCCTTGAGAGTTTGCTGGAAGAGAAGAAATGGAGGGGACTACATATCTTTCCCCTTTTGTGTGGTTTGAACTGATTATCCAGCAAATGATGATAGCTCTGATTAGACTCTTCAAGCATTGGTGTGTTCTGCTAACTTTCTTGGGTGGACTGCCTTTCTTCGTATCACTGGGGACATGATATGACATTTCTGCATCTTAATTCCAGGCAAGTGAGTCAATACAACTTTACGTGATAATATGTCAGAATAAAACGTCACCATTAGCTTCCGATGATAGAGGATATTTCTCATCTTTCTTAAAGTGCTTACCTCAAAAAATTGTTGTTAAATGCTGATATAAATTTCTAGGTTGTATTTTCTTCATTTTGTGAGTTTCTCCTTGGAATTATATTGGCAGGTATGTCTGGGCTAATTGCGCAGCTGGTATGATGCGTTCGGTGCACCTGTGCTGGAAAGTCATTTAAATCCATTGAAAGGTCAGCACTGGTGGCCAAGGGAATCCTGTTTTGCATCATCACAAAATCATGGGCTAAATTCTCTAGAGTAGCAGCGTTCAAACTATAAGTGGTTTTGGATGTTTAACAGAATGCATTTCCAGACCCACGCTTGCATCCATGCTGTGAACTGTGTACTGCGGGTACGGGTTCTCCTTCCCCACCTCCCCTTTCACGGTCTCCCTTCTCACTCTGTAAAAGAAAGGCCTACTGGTCTTCCACCCCTAACCTCACTATGATATATTGCTCTGGGTAGACAGACCCCTAGGTGCAAAACAAAGGATCCATTCAAAACCTTGGAATCAGTGATGGGAAATGACCAGGTGAAAATCCTTATGTAAATCAGGTGGTTTCCAGTCCTTTGCTGTCAACAAAATTGAAGGATGATGTAATGGAGTTATTAGCTGGTAGATCACTAAACATCTTTTAGAGGACTGAATTGCACTGTAATTGTTGGCATTATAACTCAGGATTTCAAAGAATTCAATGGCAATACTATAATAATATTATTTCCATTTCCCATCTACTTATTGATGTGCTTACATCAACAAAAATTAAAATAGCAATAAATAATATTCATCCATGAATATATAAAAACTATAAAGCTCCACTAATCTCACTGAGTTGCATTTCCAATAAAATACTTTCTTATATTTAGTAACTATCCAAAAAATCTAATACATAACTGTTGTTTTAATCAATTGTGTTTTCATAGTAATTATGATAAATCAACTGAGAATTTTTTAACATTTAAATCCTCAGAGGAAATTTTTTAAAACAATAATTCATATATATATATCTTTTGCCAAGAAGTATGATAGGATTATTAATAAATGGCTTTTGAGAATTGTGGGCATGAGTTTAAGGAGGAAAAACAATGATTTAAGCTTCTGCTTGTTAAAGATGAGCTCATTCCTGTATTTTTTAGAGAATGATAGTAAGTATTAAGTCACCATTGTATTTGGATTCATCTGGCTAGATCAAAAGATGATTTAGCGGTTTTAAAGTTTTTACAGTATACTACAGTTACATGTTTTATGACTATTTGAACTGTCAAAGCATAACTCACAAAATGTTGAAAACATAATTATCATACAGATAGATGAATGAACATTTTATTTAACCCACTAAAGAAGGGACCAGCGTGAGACAAAGCCATTTCAAAAAGGATGTGAGAAACTGGGGTTTTGTGTAGTTAGTGAGAGAAGGAATGCTGAAAGAAGACTGCTAAATTAGAAGCAAAACTGGCTAATTCCTACAGGGCAATAAACTCATAATCCTTAAAGGTCATCTGCTCTAGCAAACAGAAGAAAGATCAAGACACATTATTTTTCTACAAGCTAACCTCTAACTTTACAGAAATGTAAAATTATAAAATGACTGGGCTCCAATCAAGTATAAAACTAAGTCAAACTTCCATTCCCTCAAAGAGGCAGACTGTTTTAAAACTGGCTTGTTAGAAAATGCTCTTAGCAAAACATGAGAAGTTCACAGAATCATCTTTTTATCTTATTTACAAGTTTCGGATAATTCTCAGTAAAATCTATGATGAAACACTTTAAATGTTAACTTCAAAAAGGTAAGAAGAGTAACATAATTTTTCAAAATCCTTCTGAGGGCTACACGAACAATAATGCTGTAAGTGTGAGTATGCAGTTCACGCTTAGCTATGATTTAGAGGATTAGTAGGCTATTTTTGCCCAGGGTTGTACGTATTTTCTAAGAACAAGAACAGAAGTAACAGCACAAGGATCAAACTCAGAAAATTTAACATAGATAGGATTCTAGGAGCGAATCCACAAATCCACAGATGGCATCATTTATCCCAATCAAGTCCTTTATAGCTGTCTTCCCCTCTCTGAGGTCCAGTACTTGAGGCGCTGTGATACGTACCAAAAGAACTCTCCGATCTTTCCCGTTTGTGTAGTTAGGAAACGAGAACCTTTGTGGGGATGGATCTCAGGGGCAGGCGATCAAGGCGGAGGAGTATAAAGTTGGATGAGGCTGAGATGGGCTTGCTAAGCACAATTCTGGATTCAGGATTTTAGCAGGAGTAGGAGGAAGAGCTCCGTTCCGTCGAGTGTCTGAAATATGGACTGAAGGTGGGAAATGCCAGCACTGGCTTGGTGTACTGCAGTTGAAGGTATCCAAGATGTAGGGATGTTGGAATGTTAACGTGGATATATCATAGAAACCCTGCTCACCCACCACGACTGTGGACAGATTTGGTAGGGGACCCCCAGCATCCTTGCGGGGTCTGTGGTTGCTCTTCTCTGTAGGTCAGAAATTACAGTGGGAACCACTACGACACAACTGGGATCTCTAAGTGCAGTGTGGATTATGGGGTCCCAGGGTGGCAGAGACCAAGAGGTGACACTTTCCAAAGGTGGAAAATACTTAACATGATCCCAGTAAAAATACCGGCATATTTTTTTATTCCTCAGCACTCAGTACTTAGATAGACCAGGCCACAGGCCTGGCCTTAGTATTTCCCTACTTGTTATGGAGTTCTCATCCAGGGGTGATTTTGTGTGCTCTGGCCACTCTGATCCACCTCTGACTCTCTGCATAGTCATTGTGAGATTCCAGCTCCTCAGTCTTATATGGAAGTGCTACCTTCAGGGAACCATTCTGAGTTGTTACAATGTTTTTCTGATCTGTACTCCCCCACTAACTGTTGGTTGTTATGAATCAGGCCTTCCTACGTCTCTGTGGGCCTGTTTGATGTGAGTTAGATACCATATTGCCCACAGATGCGTCAGTTTCTTCAATGATGTATTTGATTCTCTGGTCCCTCAAAGTGTGAATAATAGAACTTAAATGGGATAATTTGAGAACAATTACATTATCTGCTTCTTCTGAACCCCGAGGTTTTCCTCCCAGAAAAATGTATTCATAAGTCTTTTTTTTTTTTTTTGCGGTACGCGGGCCTCTCACTGCTGTGGCCTCACTGTTGTGGCTTCTCCCGTTGCGAAGCACAGGCTCCGGACGTGCAGGCCCAGCGGCCATGGCTCACGGGCCCAGCCGCTCCGCGGCATGTGGGATCCTCCCGGACCGGGGCACGAACCCACGTCCCCTGCATCGGCAGGCAGACTCCCAACCACTGCACCACCAGGGAAGCCCCTTAGGACCTCATTTAACCTTCATTACCTCCCTAAAAATCCTTCCTCCAAATTCAGTCATATTAGGGGTTAGGGCTTCAACCTATGAATTTGGTGGGGATACAGTTCAGTCCATGACAGTTTCTTATGTTATAGCTCTTATACAACTATGAAAGGACAACTAATTGATAAAGTAAATACAAACAGCATTCCCAAACCGATAAAACTAATCACATTATTTTTTTAAGTATAGTTGATTTACAGTGTTGTATTAATTTCTGCTGTACAGCAAAGTGACTGAATGATACATATATATATATTCTTTTTCATATTCTTTTCCACTATGGTTTATCACAGGATATTGAACAGAGTTTATACAGTAGGACCTTGTTGTTTATCCATCCTATATATACTAGTTTGCATCTGCTAACCCCAAACTTCCAATCCTTCCCTCCCCCACCCCCCTTCCTCTTGGAAACAAGTCTCTTCTCCATGTCTGTGGGGTCCGTTTCTGTTTTATAGATATGTTCATTTGTGTCGTATTTTAGATTCCACATATAAATGGTATCATATGGTATTTGTCTTTCTCTTTCTGACTGACTTAGTATGATAATCTCTAGGTCCATCCATGTTGCTGCAAATGGCATTATTTTATTCTCTTTTTTATGGCTGAGTAATAGTCCATTGTGTATATGTACTACATCTCTATCCATTCATCTGTCGATGGACATTTAGGTTGCTTCCATGTCTTGGCTATTGTGAATAGTGCTGCTATGAACATCGGGGTGCATGTGTCTTTTCGAATTATATTGATAGTTTTGTCTGGGCATATGTCCGGGAGTGGGATTGCTGGGTCACATGGCAGTTCTATTTTTAGTTTTTTGAGGAAACTCCATACTGTTCTCCATAACGGCTGCACCAGTTTACATTCCCACCAGCAGTGTAAGAGAGTTCCGTTTTCTCCACACCCTCTCCAGCATTTATTATTTGTAGACTTTTTAATGATGGCCATTCCGACCGGTGTGAGGTGATACCTCATTGTAGTTTTGATTTGCATTTCTTAAAAAATTAGTGGTGACGAGCATCTTTTCATAATCACATTAATTTAGTGTGATGAATTCTTTTTTCCCTAAAAGTAAATATCTGGTATTATGTTTAATAGCAGAAAAATGGAACCTCGGGTCTGGTTCTATTATGACGCTACCTGCATTCTGACTTTAGTAACCATATAGTGCAAAATATTATTAATAACCTCAAGACGTATCAAAAGAGCTCAGCCAGACACCAATGACTGATGCTAGCTGGAAGTCACGGAGTCGCAGACCCGTGAGTCTTCCCCTGGTTTCTGGCACACACCCATGCATGGGACCTCGGCTTGACCGGGACACAGCTGGGGACATCAGCACCTCGAGGCTGTGCTCCAGGACAGGGAGCCTGCCCCTCCCCTCCTCCCCCAGCAGGTGCTCTCCCTTTTAGGCAGGAGAGCTGCCTTACAAGCCGGGGAGCTGCCTGGGCTGCAGCGCCTGCTGCTCAGGGGAGTTGCACGCTGGGAACAGCACCCAGAGCATCTTGTTAAAGCTTGAGCACACTTGCGGCATCTCCTGTGGAGGGGAGGGAGCACCTGGTCCCAGCTAACTCACTGGCAGCCCTGCCAGGGGTGTCAGAGCCCTGGCAGGAAGCAGATCTCACACTCTAATTGGGTAATTGAGAAGAGTTTGAGAAAGGGACTGTTGGCAAAGGCGTGGGCAGTGTGTGCGGGACACTAGCAGGAATCTTGCAGTACTTCAACCCTAGCAATTTGGAGGGGCCCGAAGGGGCAACGGGAGGGGCTGTTACTGGACCACGTGCAGAGGAGCTACGTGGGAGAGGCTGTCCAACAGGAACAGATGGGCAGCGCCACCCCACGGTGCCCAGCCTGGAGGGAGCCAGAGGCAAAAGACGTCTCTCTGCACCGCCTCCCAGCCTCCTGCAGGTGTCTCCCACTGGCTAACCCAAACTGGAAGCCAGAGGGCCAGTGAGCCTCCCGGGACACGAAGAAGGATGGAGATAGATCCAAGGGGCAAACAAAACATCCAGCACACCCGGCCACCTGGAGAGAGCCTCTGGGGTCATTCTGCAGACAATCTCATTTGTCCACAGACACTTGGTTTGCTGGTTCATGATAATTAAACAGGTAACAAAAGCAATGCTGACAGTTGTAATAGCAACATTCTTAGAACAAATTGGTCTTTTGAAAACAAGATTACTATTGTGGCATTATTGAAATCTAATTTAAATGAATATTTAATCCAGTTATTGCTGGACTTGGGATCTGAAAACTATCTAAAGTTCATTTGCATGCGAATAATGAAAAAAATTCAAACTCTTAAACCAGTAATAAGGGAAATGGTTTATTCACTCCATTTTCAACAATAAATCAAGGTTTGTTGCTGTTGCTTCCACTTTGCCTTCGATGCCAATTATATCCACACATGCAAAGTCTATTTTCGTAGGTGCCATGACATCATCTGGCCTTTGTGGTCTACAGACTCACCATTTGTGAACCGGGTTTGCCCCTGTTCTTTTCCAACTAAACAATGACAAAGTATCATATTACTCACCCCAAACTGTTGTTTTCACATCAAGTCAAGGCCTTTATTAAGTAGCTCTTTGTGAAAAAGACTGTCATTGATTCATTATCTGAAAAAGGAAAGGTTTACTTCTGTAATTGATAAGAGAATGTGCTGTTGTCATTTTGACATCGGTGATTGCTTGGTGTCGACACAGAGAAACACAAAGATTACAGCTATAACTGGTGATCAGAACGCTTCAATTGATTATCATGTTATCTAAAAGTAAGCTCAGAATTAAAAGCTTGTCAAAGAGAATTCTCAAACTCCAAGAGAATGTCCAGAGATTTATAATCTAGGTAGGGGAACTGCGTGGAAGGTTCCTGACCACACAAGGACGTTTGTGCTTTAAAGACATTCAGAAATGTGGGCTCAAGATGGTGGAGAAGGATCTGTTTCATGTGAGCAGAAGGTCCAGGATGGTCAGTCCTTATTAACCTTTGCTGACTGACCTGCTGGTTAATGCGATTCCACACGTATTTATTGAGCATGGGCTCTGTGCTGGGCTCTTTTGCAAGGGACACAAGAACAAGTATGCCGACGTCCTTCACCTGAGGCTCCTCCAGGGTAATAGAGGAATAAGGTGGATTTAAATCAAAATGAAAAGAAACATACCAAAAAAGGAAGGCTCCCCTAAAGAACAAAAATATTATGAAATATGAAGAGCCGTATGGGCTGGTGGAAGTCTAACTTGGTACATTTTGCTCGAGCGCTCCTCCTTGATAACATGCAGTAGACGCCTTCAGACATTTACGTAAGTAGGAATTTAGCCTAAAGAAGTAATCTTGAACTCTTGAACACGTACCAAGGTTTAGCTATTAGGATGTGCATTACAGCTTATAAAATTTTATATATATAAAATATATTGACAGGTTCTCCCTGGAACCTGTCAATATATATATGTATAAATGTGTGTGTGTGTGTGTGTGTGTGTATATATATATGGAGAGAGAGAGAGAGAGAGAGAGAGAGAGAGGAGAATGAAGGGAAAAGGGAGGGAGAGATAGGAAGAGAGTTGGGAGTTGCAGGAGACACAGTTTTTATTATTTTCCTTTCACTTTCTTCAAACAAACACCTTTAATAAGAAAAACAGTTAAAGTTCCACAACCCACCTACCTGATAGGACCAACATAACCAGTCTAACTCAAAATCACCACCTTAAGTCTAAGCCAGGTCATCCTACTTCTTTTGCTTCAATTTAATCTCTTACAAAAATTAAAAGCACGGCAATGGCAAATGATCAAAATAACCAATAATAGAGAAATCCTTAGATGCATTACGGTATAAACATACAGTGAATACTCTGGGGGGGGGTTGTTGTAGAATATTGACAGCATGTGAGATGTCCATGATGTATTAAGTGAGGAAAGCCAGTTGCAGAGGGGCATGAAATGCCATCCTAAAGCATTCCAGTCTCACTAACTTTTTTCAGTTTCTCAAAGCAGCTGTAATCCCTCCGCCACAGAGCCTTTGCATCTGCCGTTTCTTCTTCCTAAAGTTCTCTCCTTCTGACCCCTTTACCTGGTTAACTGTTTTTTATTTTTGTATCTCAAATCAAAGCCCAACTCTCTGTCAGCATTTAAGTTTATGAGTTATATGCTTTATTAGTAGTAGTACTTGTTTTTGATTACTCTCTGTGCCCTAGATGATAAATTCTGCAAGAACAATGAATGGTGTGCTTTCACTTACCATAGCATCTCCAGAACCTTAAAACATAAGAGAGAACTTAATATTTACTGAATGAGCCAAAGTTAACTTCTGTATCCATAAAATGATATAACCTCAAAACCTTTATTACAGCGGTGTCCTATGTTTCTGAATCCATGAATGAAAGTCAGATTTATTTCAAATTGATTAAACTCAATATGACAAAATTTTCCAGATTGATTGAGCAGATAATTCATTGTAATGAGAGAACCTTGAAGGCTTGAGATTAAGGTCTTTTCAGGATGGAGCACAGATGTGGAAACAGCACCCACCAGGAATATTTAGTGATGCAGGTCCTATATTTAGACAGTAAAATCATAGCATTTTAAAGTTCAAACTGCATTTTGTTACAAAACTGAAGCCCAGAGACATGACGCGACCTGCCCAAGGTTGCACAGTGAGGCCACAGCTCAGGACCTTTTAACGCAGTGCTCATCCCACACACCTCGATATAAAAGAGCAGAATAAGCTCCCAATTCCAGTTGTGGAATCAGTAAAAACCCGGAGGAGGGATAAAACAGGAAGGTAAAATAGTGAAAAGAAATTCTAGATTTAGCAATGTCTGAAAATATCCAGTAGACTGGTGGGCAGAGAAGCCCAGAATAATACCAGGCAGGTCTTTAGCCTCATTTCTTCTCTGCCTAACAATGACTAGCTTTTTAAAATAAGAAATTGATATTTGTGTGTGTGTGTGTGTGTGTGTCTGCTGATGAGATGATCTAGGTGGCACCACTGAGTGCCCAGTGTTTAGCACAATGCCTGGCACAAGGTGGTTGCTCAAAACATGTATGTCAGGCTCCCCTGGCGGCGCAGTGGTTGAGAGTCCGCCTGCCGATGCAGGGGACACGGGTTCGTGCCCCGGTCCGGGAAGATCCCACATGCCGCGGAGCGGCTGGGCCCGTGAGCCATGGCCACTGAGCCTGTGCGTCCGGAGCCTGTGCTCCGCAACGGGAGAGGCCACAGCAGTGAGAGGCCCGCGTACCGCAAAAAAAAAAAAAAAAAAAAAAAAAAACCCATGTATGTCGAGTGAATGAAAGAAAGAACAGGCAGGCCATGCTCAGACTCCCCTGATTCACCCACTTGTCTGCCAATGGGAGGAATCACTCGTACTGTGGTAGGCTGAACGGTGCTCCCTCCCCAAAAGATATCCAGATATCCACGTCCTAATCCCTGGAGCCTGTCGATGTCATTTTATATGGAAAAAAAAAAAAGAATTTTGCAGATGTGATTAACTAAAGGGTCTAGAGATGGGGAGGTTATCCTAGCTTATCCAGGTGGGCTCTAATGCAGTCACGTGTATCCTTACGAGAGGCTAGCAGAGGGGTATTTGATACACAGGCATGAGATGAGAAGTCAGAGTGACCACGGGGGTGGAAATTGGAGTTATGCGACCACAGCCAAGGGGTGCAGCAGCCGCTAGAAGCAGGAAGAGGCAAAGAATGGATTCTCCCCGAGAGCCCCTGGAGGGAACGCTGTCCTGCCAACACCCTGGCTTTGGCCCAGTGATGCTGTAATAAATTTTGGTTGTTTAAAGCCACTAAGTTTGTGGTAACTTGTTACATCAGCCACAGGGACAGATTTTGGTCCTGGGAAGTGAGATGCTTCTGTAACAGATGTCTAGGAATGTGGAAGTGGCTTTGGAACTGGGTGGTGGGGAGAAGCCGGAAGAATTTTTGATATGCATCATAGGAAAAGCCTACACTGCCTTAAACAGACTTTTGGTAGAAGTGGATGTTAAAGGTGCTTCTGGTGAGGACTCAGGAGGAGGTAAGGAGCAAGGAGAGAAAGCCTTAGAGAACACACGTATCATTAGAAACAGAATGCTGGTAGGTATTTGAACCTTAAAGGCCCTGCCAGTGAGGGCCCAGAAAGAAATGAGGAAAATATTTTTGGAAACTGGAGGAAAGGGGATCCTTTGTTATGCAGTAGCAGGAAGTCTAGGAAGTAATTCTTCTAGCAGGAAGTCTGAATTATGTCCTATAGTTATACGGAAAGCAGAACATATAAGCAGTGAACTTGGATGTTTTGCTGAGATTTCCAAGCAACGTACTGGATATGCAACCTGGTTTCTTCTTGTAGTTTATGGGAAAATTTGAGAGGAAAGAGATAAATTGAGGTAACTGTTAAGGAAAAATGAACCTTGACTTGATGATTTGGGAAAATTTCAGCAAATCCACGTGGTAAGAGATGCTAAAATTAGGAGATTCACCATTAGAAAAGCACATTCCGAAAAGAAAGCCACAGGTGTAGCTGGACAGTGATTGGCTAGTGCCTTGAAAGGATGGAAAGGTTAGAGTTTCCCATCACACAGAGGGTTCCCTGATGACGAGTGGAGCCCCTCAATCATCTCAGCAGGAGCCGGGAATAGGGATGACATCATCAGAAAAGATCTGTGGAGGAGCCTTTGTCTAATAGCCTGAATCCCCTTAACATACACAGGAGATTCAAAAGGTTTTTGAGCTTGTTATATAAGCAGGAATGTTACCAGATTGAATCAGAAGGGACAAAAACAGGACAAGATGAAAGAAGGCTGATAGACTCCCCAAATTCTACAGGCAGGACACAGGATAATTATTTCTGTTTTTTGAAAGCCAGCCAGTGTGATAAGTTGTTGCAGGAACAACAGTTAATACAGGAAATTAATACTCACACATCCGGTGCTAAACAAGACATTTTTGTTCTTTAATTAAAGCAAGTCATTATTAACATTAATTACATCAAAATTAAATGTTGAACAGGGAATATTCATAACATATTTATCAGGCATAAAGAATACCTATAAAACAAACACCCATGTACCCACCAACCTGTTTAAGAAATAGAACTAACCATTAGCTTTGAGTCCCCTGTGTCTCTATGAGAGCATATTCCTCTGTCTCTCCTGCAAAGGTAACTACTGTCTTGAATTTTGTGTTTATCCTTCTCTTTTCTTAATTTTTTAGATGTGTATCTTTACATGTTTATTTTTAAATTCTGCATGGTTTTAAGTTATATAAAGGAGATCCTATTATAAGTTTTGTCCTGTGACCTTAAAATTTGCTTAACATTGAGATGTGTCACGTAGCTGTATTTCATTCGTACTAACCGCAGCATAATGTGAGATTGTAAAGACATTCCAGAACTTATGAATCCTGCAAGCAATGGACGCGGAGCCTGTTTGCAACTTTCAGCTCTCCTGAACTGTGTATGCTGCTGTGAACATTCTTGTTTATGCTTCTTAGTGCAAGGATGTGAGTGTCTCACTAGGGTATATGCCTCAGAGTAGAACTTCTGGGTCACAGTGTAACGGTGTATGAGGATCTTAACCCTTACCAGAGGTATTGTTTTCCAAAGTTCTAGAAGAAAAGTTCAAAATTCAGTTTCAATTAGTTTCTTCCTTTTTTAACCTCCCAGCACATACTGCTTCTATAATTTATTTGATATATAATATTTGCCTTTTAGGGTTACTTCATGATTAACTCTTGGATTCTTGGTGATCTTTACCTATGATAGTGTTTCAGAACTAGATATACATTCAGTCGGGGAAGAGGCAACATTGTTCTTGATAGAGGTGAAGGAGCACAGAGATTACATGAACAAACTCTAGAGCCAAAATGTCTGGGTTCAAAACTTACTAGCTCTGTGACCTTGAGCTGGTTACTTAATCAGTTACCTCCAATATAAATTGGAGAAAGCACTAGTACTCACTTTTGAGGGTTATTGTGAGGATTAAATAACTTAATGTGTGAGACACTGGAATTGTGCCAAGTATAGTAAGCATTATGTAAGTGGTTGTCATTGTGGTTATTCTTATTAATGTTGCGGTTTCCATAAAGCACACCCATGTAAAAAGTCAAACACTCCCAGCAAATAACACTGTCTCACACTTAACAGAAATGATCAGATGTAAACACCCATATCTTCATATCAGCGAATCTAAAAACCTTTCTCTGTGCCTACACTGTCCCCACATTTGACAGTAGACCCTCCTGTCAGATTCCCCCACTGGGCTCTGGGGTCCATCCCATGTTGCCAGGACCGTCGATGCAGTCACTCGTCATCCTCCCTCTCTACGAGGCCATTCGCATCTCATACAGACGTTTCCTAGAATCTTCCATCTTAAAATATAAACTCCCAAGACCCCCCGTTTCCTTGTCTTTAAATCATAAAAAGGATTAACTGTAGATCCGCCCCCCCGGCCCAAATGTTTATAATCGCTCTCCACAATCGCAGCTCCCATCCTGCCCGCCTCCTGCCCCACTCACTGGGAGTGGTCTTGTCAAGGTCACTTCCACGCTGCCCAGTCACACTGTCACTTCTCCGTCCTCTCGGCAACACGTGACACGCTTGATCATTTGCTTCTCAGAACACTCCTTCCTTGGCTTCCCTTACACAGCTCCCCTGCCTACCCCGGTGTCCCTTCCACCTCACTGACTGCTCAGGCTGACTCTACTTCCTTCTCTCCCTGCACGATCTTGTCCAGTCTTGTGGCTTTCAAAACCGTTAAAAATGCTGATGAGTTCCAGAATTATCACTCCAGCCCGACTGCTCCAATGAGCTCCAGACTTCCGTAGCAACTGTTTGACATCACCTGGATGTTTACTAATAGCAGTGATGACAGCTAAGCGGTCACAGGCTTGCTTTTTCAGACATGCCAGATTTGTCCCCGCCTTAAAGCCTTCACGTTTGCAGTTACTGCGCACATATCTCTGCATTCCTGACTCTGTCTATTCAGTGGGGTCTTCACTCGACCATCACTTTCTTAGCAGCCCTCTCTGACCACTCTATCCAAGCTAGTCCCCAGCCCCCATCCAGTTCTGCCTCCCTGTTCTTAGTGTCTTTAGGTATTATTAGAAATCATCTTGTTCATTTGTTACCGGTTTATGTCCTTTTCCCTTGTACCTACCCCAACCCCCTCCAGAAATATGTGTCTTTAAAGTGAAGACATGTGCTCAAAGACTTGATGCCAGAAACGAAGTCTTCACTTTCTATAGACAAGGGAAAGCACATTTTGCAGGTGACATGCTTTTAGAAAGCTTGGGAACATAAAACAGTAGCACCTACTGTGTGCCAGGCATTCAAAGATGCCAGGGATGGAGTGGTGAGTAGAAGAGACAAGGGGCATCCTGGAAGGTCTGACACATAGTAGGGGTTTAATAAACAGTTGCTGGATGAATCATTGATTCATTTTAGTCCACGGAAGTTCCGTCTCTGATTATGAATGGAAGACAACGGAAACATTCTTACAAATGTCTAGTCTATTATTAATTTTTGAGGAAAATACATAATTATAATGATATGGATGTGGAAGCACTGAAGGTATTCAGTAAATCAGGAAACCCAGGAGCACTGATATTTAAATACCCATGCACAGCATCACTTGCAGCCCAGCATGCTATTGTTCTGTGTTCCCAAACAGCCTATAAAGGCCGTGTTTGTGTCTGGATTTCCAATTTGGCGGAAAGATGTAAAAATCCTACACTGTCCGACAAATTGCTTTGGCTGTATCAGCAGAAGTGGCTTAAAAGCAAAAACGGCATTCCGGTGGTTCCACCTGTACCTCCTTGATGTTGATATCCCGGTATAAAAACAGCCATTTGAAGCAAACTTCTATTTAAAAGGCAAAGAAAATACGAATAGGAAAGTATCTGTCCAGGAAAGTACAGATTCAAAACTGGTTCTTAAGTTATGAATTCTATGAGAATCAGTTCCAAAATATCTCCAGTTCATTATATAATAAAATAGATAATGGTTTTGTAGACTTTGTATAAATATATCTTCAGTGTCTGATGGTTTTCTCTTGAAAGGATAGGTTTTTATTTTTCTTTTTAAAAACTGTGTTTACTGAGCTGCCAACTTTTTTCTCTGATTTCATTCATTCCTCTTCCTCACAGCCCTCCCAACTCCCACTCCACTTGGACTAATAAATACATCTGAGAAATCAGAAATTTAGGCAAAGGTCTTTTACTTGTGGTTAGGCTTACATCCTTCCAAAAAGTAAACATAACTAACACCTCAAAGTACCAGAGAAGGTGCTCCGGTATCAGTAGAAGGCACTGATCATCGTAACACAGGGAAAGCGTGATGACGTGGATCTTCCTGTCCGGATGCCAGTACAGTCCTATCAGATGAGTACACTTTTTTCTGAGTGTGACAGTGTTAGGCAAGAGTGGGAACTGGAGGCTCTTCTCCACTGGGTTAGGCAGCCAGGCCCACCAGGAGCATGATTACAGATGACATGAAGGTGACTACCAGTGACAGTAATCCCAGCTATGACAGCAGTACTGACGTCACCAGCAATAGCTTGGCCAGATCTACACGTCCTGCGGGTGCTTCTTATCCGGCTGATCATCCCGGATCCGTTCCTTGGACGGACCACAAAATCCACCCTCACAGCAATGAATCCAGTGTATTCAGTTATCACTGAAAACACAACAGTCCTGGTATTTGCTAGTTTGGAAAAATGGTAAATACTATTGCATCATTTTGGAAATCAGTTACATATAAGCTGCAAGAAAAATGTATTGTTAAAAAACACACGCATGGATACTTTTGGTGGCATGGCTTTAAAACCCTGTGCTTGGCTATAAAAACGTTACAGGCAAAATTAATAACAATTTTTATTTAAAAAAAGAGGAAAGTATTTTACTATACCAAAACTAGTTTAAGACATATCAAATTTTATGCAAATACCTCTAGAAAACTGAATTATATAGTTAAAATGTTAAATACAGAATATGCTTTAAAATTAATAATGTATTAAGTTACTGTATATTAAAGGTATGATTTGGAAATTAGAGCTGTTTCAAAATACTGTCTGCAAATTTCATTATTTAAGAAACCTGGGAAGTTGCCAAATCACCATGCGGTCCTCCCTTACACTGGGGGTCTCTTCTGAGTCTGGAGAGAGTCATTATATAACATACAAATAAAAATAAGAGTAAAACACCAGGTACAATTAATTTAATTCACTTCCTGAGACTCTGAGCTCAGTGACTTGAATAAAATATGACAACTTTTTTTTTTTTTTTAAATATTGAGAACATTATCTTCTGGCAGCAGCCACTACACTTTTGTGATACAAGTAGGTCATAAAGATAGGGCTTCAGGGAGAAATAGAACACAGATGAACCTCTAAAGAAGGAGAAAGCTCTCGCAGAAGGCTTATTATTCTCTTTTTATGAGGTACAAACAGAAAACCAGATAAAACATAACAACCCGGATTATAGACTACAGGGGATTTTTCATCACTAGACTTTTATGACGTTTTATGAATGATCCTTAACACAGCAGTCTTCCTACTGAGTTATCAGGAAGTAATTTCGATCATCAATAATACGGTTAAGGGCTTCCCTGGTGGTGCAGTGGTTGAGAGTCCACCCGCCGATGCAGGGGACGCGGGTTCGTGCCCCGGTCCGGGAAGATCCTACATGCCGCGGAGCGGCTGGGCCCGTGAGCCATGGCCGCTGAGCCTGCGCGTCCGGAGCCTGTGCTCCGCAGCGGGAGAGGCCACAACAGTGAGAGGCCCGCGTACCGCAAAAAAAATAATACGGTTAAAAAGTTCACCCCACTGTAATATCCAGATCAAGAGACCTTCCCTCTTCTTTCTTTTATGTATATAATAACACAATCACGTCTCTCCAGACTCATGCCCAACTGAAACTTTCATTATAATGAAGAGACAGGACAGGAAGGAAAATTCTGGTACCATTTATTTTTCTATGACAGAAATAAAGCTGTTTCACAGCTTGAAAGATACACCGTAATCATTGTGTATCGCAATAACTGCATAATGCTAAAGCAGGTGATCTTCCCCAGAAAACAAAAATCTGTTTTCCCTATGACTCCTTCCCCACCCTCAACTCAAAAATTACCGTATAATAACGTCCACCTAAAGTCAGGAAGCTTCCGATGCTGCATGTCGCATGTAAGCAGCGTGATCCAGCACAGCAGGACAATGCCAGTCTCTGCTTCTGTGTCCTGCCTGTGCCCACAGGCCACCATGCTTTATAACTCTTCTTTAAAGCCTTTTCGTGTCTCCTGCCTGGCTCTGTCTTCCTCACTGGGTGCCAACCATGTGAAATAGACCTTCACGGGATCGATGTTCCAGTGCTTGTGGAACGATATGGGAACTTGGTGAGATAGGTAGTCCTTAGGGTAATCCACAGGCCGAGCCTGCAGGAAGAACAGAGAATCCTGCTCTCTCACTCATCGAAAACAATTGTGCTTCAGAATAGCACTTAAATGCATGAAACGATTGCTCTCCTTCAATATCTGATGTTGGTTATGGGAATCTAAAAGCAAGAAGGAAAATCTTTTCCACTAAAATCTTCCCTCTAAGTGTAGGCTCTTTGTTTCTGCATCTCCAATTACTTTTGTATCCCCAATGCATCGCTTTTTGCTTCTAGGTTCCACAGTCATGCCTCTGGGATATTCCTCAACCGTGGTAATAAGTGTGAAAAGTTTTCCTTGGTAAGTCATTTAAGTTACTATTATGACTTCTGCAAAGAGGCAGAAAAACTTATTTCCCAGGTCTAAAGAAACTTTGGCCATACGTGGTTGTGTGGCGAGGTGGGGCAAGGAATTTTGGGCGTTCCCACTGCCTGTCCGCTGCTCTAACTTGGAATTAGGCATATGTCTTTCAGAGTAGGGAAAGCCTAGAAAAGGAAACACTTTGGAGACAAAGCAAATCAGTGGTGTTCTGGGTCTGCGAATGGGGGTGGGGAATGAGTGCAGATTCACACAAGGGAATTTGGGGGGCATGATCCTAGTGTTTTAAAACCGGGTTTGTGGTTGCCTAGCTCTGGAAATTTGCTAAAATTTTTCAACGTAACCATTCACACCATTACTGTGTGTGAATTGTGTATGGTATGTAAATCATACCTCAGGTACAGCTGTAAAAAAAAAAAAAAAGTGTGTCTAAAATACAATCTCCATGTTACACTGTTCAGTGTGCTGTGATCTTTACAGATAAGAAGGTTTACATTTTGCCCAATTTCTGTCCCTCTCATGCAGTTTAAGCCAGCGCTCTTTCCGTGTGTACAGCTTCCCACCCTGCTCTGCCTCTGCTCCCAAGTCCTCGTTCCTCACACTGACCCTGCCTGTCTGGGATTTCCTTTTGGCATTTTGGGCACAGAGGTTGATTATAGACTTCTCAGCATCACAGATGCCTCTTTGTATGCATTTTACTCTTCTAGTTTTGTCTTGTTCTTTTCCATGACCTCATTTATCAGAAGTGATTAGCACATTCTAATGCTTAATAATCCAGCTCGTCACTTGCAGAGGTGACTCCTGAGAGGCAATTAATCACTTCTGGAATCTGCATTAATAAAGGCAAAAATATTATGGATTTATTTTTTCCTGTGTTACATCTATTTGTATCTCCAACAGTTCATTTTTAAGTGTGAAAAACAAGCAACAATTTTAATATATTGCTGGACTCAGTTTGCTAATATTTTATTATGGACTTTTGCATCTATGTTCAAGAGTAACACTGGCCTGTCCTTTACTTCTGTAATGTACCATTTTAATTCGTTAACTTTTTAGTTTTTTTTTTTTTTTTTTTTTTTTTTTAAAAAAATTTTTTTTTTTTTTTTTTTTTTTAGTGATTTTCTTAGTGCTTGCTCTAGGGATACAATGTACATCTCTGACATTTTAGGTTAATGTTGGCCTCATAAACTGAGTTAGGAAGCATTCTTGCTTCTCTAATTCAACTTCATCAATGTATATAAGTTTAAATACATTTTCTATTTCTTCTTGAGAAATAGCCTTGCTTAAAAAGTGTAATCTAGAAATTTCTCCATTTCATTTATTTTTTTATTTTTCATCATTAAAAAAATTTTTTAGTAGCTTTCTTGGAGTATAATTGCTTTACAATGCTGTGTTAGTTTCTGCTGTATAACAAAGTGAATCAGCTATATGTATACATATATCCCCATACCCCCTCCCTTTGGAGCCTCCCTCCCACCATCCCTATCCCACCCCTCTAGGTGGACACAAAGCACGGAGCTGATCTCCCTGTGCTATGCGGCTGCTTCCTACTAGCCATGCACTTTACATTTGGTAGTGTGTATATGTCAATGCTACTCTCTCACTTCGTCCCAGCTTCCCCTTACCCTCCTGTGTCCTCAAGTCCATTCTCTACATCTGCGTCTTTATTCCTGCCCTGCTGCTAGGTTCATCAGTACCGTTTTCTTAGATTCCATATATGTGCATTAGCATACGGTATTTGTTTTCTCTTTCTGACTTACTTCACTCTGTATGACAGACTCTAGGTCCATCCACCTCACTACAAATAACTCAATTTCGTTTCTTTTTATGGCTGAGTAATATTCCATTGTATATATGTGCCACATCTTCTTTATCCATTCGTCTGTTGATGGACATTTAGGTTGTTTCCACATCCTGGCTATTGTAAATAGTGCTGCAGTGAACATTGTGGTACACGTCTCTTTTTGAATTATGGTTTTCTCAGGGTATATGCCCAGTAGTGGGATTGCTGGGTCATATGGTAGTTCTATTTTCAGTTTTTTAAGGAACCTCCATACTGTCCTCAATAGTGGCTGTATCTATTTACATTCCCACCAACAGTGCAAGAGGGTTCCCTTTTCTCCACACACTCTCCAGCATTTATTGTTTATAAATTTTTTGATGATGGCCATTCTGACGGGTGTGAGGCGATACCTCACTGTGGTTTTGATTTGCATTTCTCTAATGATTAGTGATGTTGAGCCTCTTTTCATGTGTTTGTTGGCAATCTGTATGTCTATTTTGGAGAAACGTCTATGTCCATTTCATTTAAATTGTCTAATTTGTTGGCATAATTGTGGTAGGGTATATAATGATGCCCCTCCTTCATTTCTGATTTTGGCAATTTTTGTCTTCTCTCTCTTTCTCTTGGTCAAGCTAGCTAAAGGTTTACCAAATTAGAGTTAATTGTTGGCTTAATTGATTTTCTGTTTTTGTTTTCTATTTCATTGATTTGTGCTCTGATCTTTAGCATTTCTTTTATTCCACTTAGTTCAGATTTGATAGATTATTGATTTAATACCTTTATTCCTTTCTAACATGTTTAAAACTGTAAATTTCCTTCTAACCACTATATAGCTGCACTCAAAGTTTTTGATATGTTGTGTTTTCATTTTCATTCCATTGAAGGTGTTTTCTAATTTTCCTTATGGTTTATTTTTTGACCCATGGGTTATTTTAAAGTGTGTTGTTTAATTTCCAAATATTGGGTGAATTTCCCCAATTTTTTTTCTCGATTTCTAATTTCATTCCATTGTTCTGGGAGGTGAGTCTTGTTTTATGACTTAGCATATGGCCTATCCTGGAGAATGTTCTATATACATTTGAAAAGAATGTTCATTCTGTTGTTGTCAGTGAAATACTTTATATGTGACAGGTCACGTAGTTAATACTTGTCTATTTCTCAATTCTGTCCCTTTATGTTTCATGTAATTTGAAGATCTGTTGTTAGCTGTATATATACATTTATAATTAATTGTTTTATTCTCTTGATGTATTGACCTTTGTCATGAAATGGCCCACTTCCTGTCTAGTAATATTTCTGTTCTTAAAATCTATTGTTTTTAATATTACTATAGCCACTCAAGCTCTCTGTGATCAACTGTTTGCACGGTATATCTTTTTTATTTAAATTTTTAAATTGAGGCATAGTTAATTTACAATGTTGTGTTAGTTTCAGGTGTACAGCCAAGTGATTCAGATTTTATATATATAAAATCTGAATATATATATAAAATATATATATGTAACATATACATATATTTTTTTTCCATTATAGATTACAAGATATTGAATATAGTTCCCTGAGCTACATACAGTAGGTCCTTGTTGTTTACATATACATTCTACTACATATAAAATAGATAAACACCAAACTCCTAATTTATCCCCCAAACCCCACTATCTCTTTTGGTAACTATGTCTGAGAGTCTATTTCTGTTTTGGAAATAAGTTCATTTATATCATTTTTTTTTAGATTCCACATACAAGTAGTGTCATATGATTTTTGTCTTTATTGGACTTACTTAATATGATAACCTCTAAGTCCATCCATGTTGCTGCAAATGGCATTATTTCATTCTTTTCTGTGGCTGAGTAATATTCCATTGTGTATACATATCACATCTTCTTTATCCATTCCTCTGTTGATGGACATTTAGTTTGCTTCCCTGTCTTGGCTATTGTAAACAGTGCTGCCGCGAACGTTTGGGTGCATATACCTTTTCAAATCATGGTTTTCTCTGGATATATGCCCAGGAGTGGGATTGCAGGATCATATGGTAACTCTATATTTAGTTTTTTAAGGAACCTCCATATTGTCCTCCATAGTGGCTGCACCAATTTACACTCCTCTCTGTGATCAACTGTTTGCATGGTATATCTTTTCCTTTTATATTCAACCTGTTTGTGTCTACAAATCTAAAGTATACTTGACTCTTCTACACAACATATAGACAAATCATGCTTTTTATCCAGTCTGACAGTCTCTGCCCTTTGACTGGGGTATTTAGTCCATTCGTATTTAATGTAATACTTGATATAGCCGTATTTTCATTAGCCATTTGCCATGTTATATGCCATTGTTTTTGTTTTTTTGATACCTTGTTTTTATTTCCTTTTGCTATACACCAGGATGTGGTATTGCTGCAGCATATAGTCCTATATTTAATTTTTTGAGCAACCTCTACAGTTTTTCTGTAGTGTATATGCCATTTTTTTATACTTTTTTTTGTCCATCTGTTCCTCCTTTATTGCCCTTTTTAATTAAAATCTTTCAGTGTACATTTAAGTCTTTAAAAATATAGCTAAAACATCAAAAAAGTTACTTTCTTAAAGGTTTCTCTAGGGATAACATGTATCTTTAACTTACCGGGTTAATACTGACTTAACTCCAACAAAATTAACCTTGCCCAATAAAGCTCCACTTCTTTCCCCTGCCTTTGTTCTATTTTCATCATATATATTGCATTTATCTATGTTATAAAGTCAACAATATAGTTATATTGTTTTAAACAATCTTGTGAAATTGAGAAAAATATCTGTATGTATATATACACATCCATATGTTTTATCTTCATACACACATTTTTTTCCTCTCATATACACACATATCTGTATATATACACACAAACATGTATATACATAGTCTTTCCAGTGTACTTAATTCCTTCCTATATATTCCAGGTACCACATGGTGCCATTTTCTTTCAGCCCAGAGAATTTTCTTTAGTTTTTTTAAGGGAAGGTCTGTTAGCAAAGAATTCTCTCACTTTTTGTTTATCTGGGAAAGTCTTTATTCCATTTCCATTTGGGAAGGATAGTTTTACTGGATATAGAATTTCTGGTTAACTTTCTTTTTTTCTTTCTGCCTTCAGGCCTCTTATTTCTAATGAGAAATCAGCCAGTAACATTTTAATTTCCATTTTCATTAGGTTTTTTGTTGCTTTTAAGATTTTCCCTTTGTCATTGTTTTTCAGTGATTTGACTATAACATGTTCATGTGTGATTCTTTTCCTGATTATCCTACTTGGGCCTTGTTGAGTTTCTCAGACCAATAGATTGTTTCTCATTACATTTTTGAGAAAATGTATTTCTTCAAAAAAATTGGTTTTGTCCCTTTCTTTCTCCCTTCTCTTTTTAAAAAGGACCCCCATTAAATGTATGTTAGTATACTTTGTTACCACTTGTCTTTGATTTTTCAGTCTTTTTTCTGTTCTTTGGATTAGGTAATTTCTATTGATTGGCCTTCAAATTTACTGATTGTTTCTTTTGCCATCTCAAATCTACTGTTATGTCCATTTAGATAATTTCTCATTTCTTTTATTGGGTTTTACAACTATAGAATTTTCATTTGGTTCTTTATCATAGTTTCTATTGTTCTATTAAGACTTGCCATTTGTTGAGTTAACGTAGTCATATTTTCCTTTGACTACAGTTTCCTTTAATTCTGTGAATATAGTTTTTTTTTTTATTAGCTGCTTTGAAGTCTTTGTCTGTCAAACCCAACATCTGGTCCCATTCAGAATCTGTTGCTGTTGATCAGAGTCCATTTCTGTTGACTACATTTTTTTCCCTGAGTTCAATGTTTCTTTGCATGTTTCACTATAATTGATTGGAAACTGGTTATTTTTAAATAATGTATTATAGCAACTCACAAATCTGTTTACTACTCCTTTTTAAAAACTAATTTGCCTGAACTTACACTGTGGAATCTTTCTCCGTAGAGTGTGTGGCGGCTAGTTTCTCAAGTTTTAGTTCTTATTTTTATTCTTTAGGATGACTTTCTGGAAGTCAGTCCTGTGCCTGAATAGCTCAGTGGTTAGTTTGTAATATAGGCAGAGATTGTGCTCAAACGTCTCAGGCCCGTAAAGCTTCAATCCGTGTGTGGATTGGAAAGGACGTTCAAAGCTGCAGTGGGCTTTCAAACATGCCTTAGCTTGTTAATTACTTTCATCCACTGTCCCATGTGCATGCACGTAGTTTTTCCCAGTAGGCCACAGAATTGTGGCCAACTTCTCTAGCCCTACTATGCTTTCTTATTTCCAGGGTATTAGGTATTAAACTTCTGACCAATAATCCCTTCACCATAACTGAGACTGCAACCTCAGGCCAGTGAAGATGCAGGTTTTTCTTGTTTGTTTCCTACCCAAATTTGACTATTTTAGCTGACATACCTGTGGGTTTTCATATCTCCCACAAATCAAGTCCACCCCCTCTGACAGCAAACCTGTTGTTTTTTTTCCAGCCAGGCCCATACCACTGAAACTACTGCTGCTCTCTCCAACCAAGCTTGGATGGAAGGTGGGTAGGGTGGGGGGGTTTCAGGCAGAAAGGCCTCAGACTCTGTTGCTCTTACCCAGAACTACAGTAGTTTTTCAGGAATTAATGCTTCTCAGTGCTTTTTGGTTGACTTCCAGATCCTGAAACAGTTACTGTGACAATTGTGCAGAGGATTCACTGACCGCTGCACACTGCCGTACCCATTAGTAGCATATAATTTTGGAAGAGCAGAAAACCACATGCTCTAGATACTTTGTTTTTGACAGAGGGATACACTAGACCCTCCTTGAGGCTTCCTTCTGAACCTGTGATCTCACGATAACCTTCCCTGACTAAAAGGAGAAGAAATGTGGCCCAGGCAACTTTGTATCTGAGCTTGTTTCCAAATGCCTGCTCTAACTTACCAGGAATCCTAGATTTTATCTCTTTCTCAATTTGAACAAATACACTGTTTGGACCAGTGTTCAAACATTACAAATGGAAAGTAATGTCCAAATCAGAGCAAACTCTCTTAAAAGAGGCTTAAGAATTAGAAGATAAAGCAGTGTCTGTTGGGGAGGATACATTTTGAGCATACTTTATGACTTTGGAAAGGTTTTAAAATTTACTATGTGAATTAGAGAAATCAAGAGTTCTAAAGTATGGGAAACAACAATTTAAAAAAATGTTTTAAATTATCTTCAAAGGACTTTTACATAAGGAGAAAAGAAAGAAGGAAAATAATCCTTATCATTTCATTTAGTAACGTAGTCTTCCCTAAGTGAAAAAGGCTGCTATGAAAACCTAAGACCGGGTCTTCCCTGGTGGTGCAGTGGTTAAGAATCCACCTGCCAACACAGGGGACACGGGTTGGAGCCCTGGCCCGGAAAGATCCCACATGCCGCGGAGCAACTAAGCCCATGCACCACAACTGCTGAAGCCCACGGGCCTAGAGCCCGTGCTCCTCAACGAGAAAAGCCACCGCGATGAGAAGCCCGTGCACTGCAATGAAGAGTAGCCCCCGCTCGCCGCAACCACAGAAAGCCTGCATGCAGCAACGAAGACCCAACTCAGCCAGAAATAAATAAATAATAAAATTATGATAGTAACAGTGATGAATTATTTCCCTTATACACCAACAGTTTTAATTACCCTTCCTTTCTGTGAGTGAAACATTGAGATAGAGTGAGAGAGAGAGGGTAAGAGAGAACAACTTGCTTTTCTAAGTCCTGTAATACCACACATAGGCTCAAGGTTTTAAAACATGGCAAAGTACCTTCTGACTAGTACCAGGAGGGAGGTTTCTCATACATTTCTTATTATAAAGGTCTATCTTTATCTTTCCTTGCAGTCCTCAAGAATGCAGAAATGGATTCTGCCTTTCTTGGTAATGCAAGCACTTTCTTTGCCTCGTTCAAGTGATCTCCTATAGTGCTATTTCTGTCACGCCCAATTCTCTATAGGGCTATAATAGCGCTTGCTACTGGTTACTAAGTAAAGCATGAAGACTATATTTTCAGTGTAAGCGAGAGCACTTAAAATACCTATGCATTCGAATTTCAAAAAGCTTTGATTTCTTAAAGGAGAGCATGAAGCGAATGTGGGCTCTGGTTATTTAGTGCAGATGCATCTATCTGCTATTATTCTTACAGCATCAGAATAGTCACTGATCAGAATACTCACTAACCCAATTCTTCAAAAAAGAAACACTAAAAAGGTTGCAAAAGGATTCCCTTCTTACCCCACACTGCAGGATGGTGAAACTATTAGCACCAACCACCTCTGGTAAACATCATCTCTTCTATAACCCCCAGAGTATATGCTTATTGAGATATTATACTGAAATTTAATTAAGTTTAGCCTGTCAGTTTAATAGCAACCAAAGGGGAGAAAGCCCAACAGACAGTGTAAGGACTGAGGACAGTGTAGAACTGCAAACACTTGGTGGCTAGCAGGACAACGTTAGGTCAGTCCTGTATATTTTTAAATAGCACCTGATAATTTTTAAATACCACCAATTTTTTTTTAACTCAAAGAAAAAAAAAAAAAAAACAGCTTTTACCTGAGCCTACATGCAAGGATGCTGGCCAAACACCATTTCATTTTTTAGATGTTTCTGCGTTCCATCTTCATGCTGTACCTGGTACAGCATCAACCCTCTGCACGAAGAGGTCTGTTAAGGACTTCCCCCTGGAGCCTGTCCACACAGTTCTTAAGACTGCTTCCAGAAGAACAGGTGAGGGGAAAGTAGTAGTACCTTCAAGTGAGACGAAAACCCCCCTCTCTCCCTCTGAGGTAGGAATAAAAACATTTTTCTCACCTGATGGAAGAGAGGGCTGTGTGTCACAGGGACTCCTAACCCACTAAAGCACATCCCCAGGACCATATCATCTGGAGCGTCATTGCTGTAGCAGCGACACTTGCTGGCGAGAAGTCTCCTGATTGCCTCTCTGCTGAAGACCATCCTGGGGGAAGCCAGAGCAGACAGGGAAGGCGGTTAGCTCCTCACAACCGGTAATCTCAATAAGGAGACAAGAGTTCAGAGCCACATTTCTGATGAAGATGTTGACATCAGCAATGTTTTATATTTGTTATTCTGAGGGAAATGTTTCTGTGTTTCTATGAAAGGAAAAGCACTTTTAAATATGTTTGCCTTATCTAATAGGCAATTTTATTTCTTTATATATATCCTATACACTAACACTTGGCAGTGTTCTTTTTCCAGTATGTCACTGGAAAATCAGAATAGTTCTTAAGTTTACACACTCTCGATGAGTTCAGTAACAAAATCCGCCAACATTCCCAGCAGGTAGATGGGCCCAGAAATACTAGGTACCTCAGTTATACAGGTGAAGACTGACAACGAGGGCAAATCTAATTGAAAAAAACCACGCATGGTCCGAGTGATTCCAGTCCACAGAAGCTTCCTTTAGGTAATTTCGAGAAAGAGGGGAAAAAAGAGAGAGGGAGGGAGACAGAGATTGATTTGCCTCAAAGAGTGCTAAGACGCTGCTTGACCAGATACGTTGGGTACTTTCTGGTGGAACTCACAGCCATCCCCACCTTTCTGTGCTCTCCTCAGCATTGCAGGACGCTAGAAACTCTACAATATTTTCCAGACTCCCTGGCCAGATGGGTCCTGGCTTCATCCTGACGACAAAGGGCCCAATACTGGGGGAGGCCATCTGCTTCTGGCTCTGGTGGTCTCTGTGGCAGAGGCAGGTGATGGGGCATGGGTAGCAACAGGCTCTAGCACAGCCGGCATGGGACGGCAGAGCGTCGGTGATGGTCCCAAAGCAGCAGCGACCTGGAGCCCATCCCAGGTCTGCCCCAGATGCAGTGCTGTTAACCCGACAGTAGCAGCGGCCACAGCAACCCACACCAATAGGCCCCAGAAACCAGCACCCTTTGCTCCTTCAGCCTCAGAGGCAACAGTGCTTCCTGTAGTTACTGAGCTCTGGGTAAAGCCACCTGTTCCCTCTTATTCCTCTGGCCCTCTCCAATACATTTGTACCAAGTTCCTGCAATAAATTCTCCTCTTTTAAAACATATAGATTGGTTTCTGCTTTCCCTTCTGGTCCTAGAGTAGTAATGGATCTTCTCATATCATGAATAACCCAATAGCTCATAGGGCTGATATGGTTCACAAGTTCATTCCCAATAAGCAACAACTTTCCTGACGGCAAAACTATCTAGAATTTATCCATCTATTCCCATAGCCAAATACAGGGTCTCACGTACAGTAAGCCCTTAGTAAAAGTCTAATGATCCAACAAGTGAGAACAAAGCTGCCTCTGCAAAGCTCTTCCCCAGGGAGGGAGAGTTCTATGAATCAGTCTAGTCGGGAAGGAAAGAGGACAGAGCGCGTGAGCACGATCCCTGACGCAAGCATGTCGATGCCTGCTCAGCTGGGCTCACAGTTCAGTGCCATATAACCAACACCAGCGACCACGGCTGGTGATGCAGTGACACGGAAGTCACTCCCTGCCCGTGCTGAGATGTCAGAAGACGGGATGGAATATGACCAAACAGGAGGAAAAAGAAGCTCTTTGTTTATTTAAGGTGATACAAGGAAATATGACCGTACAAGAAGAAAAAAAAAAGTGCTTATGACCTATACAACAGGGAAAACTGCAAGGGTGAAAACTCACCGTAAAATGCCTCTCTCTTAAAAATCTAGTGTCCATCAGTGACTCAGGGCCTCACACCTACGTGCCGAGCCAAATTCCTGCTCTACTGACCAATCCCAGGAAAGAGCCTGTGTGAGGGGACATGTGTTCACCATAAACAGACATTTCCCTTAAAGTGTCTGCCTGATGCCCTGTCAAGGAAAGTTTCATAGGTAACTAATTGTCCCAATCACAGCGGGCATCTCGTCCTCTCAAACCCTATTTGAATAAAAATGCTTCTCTTCTGCCAGCATCCAGTAGAACAAAAAAGAAAAGGAAAGCCTTTCATTTTTTCCTGCTCTACCCACCCCCCCACCCCCAAAAAGAAAAATTACAAAATACAGCACAGTATGTCTGTTCTGCCAACTTTTAAATATTAAAAAGATGTTGATCAATAAAACCAAGAGCTGGTTCTTTGAAAGGGTAAACAAAATTGACAAACCTCTGGTCAGCCTCACCAAGAAGAAAAGGGACAGAAACCAAATAAAAAGAAATGAAAAAGGAGAAATCTCAACCGATACCACAGAAATACAAATAACCATAAGGGAATACTGTGAACAATTATATGCCAAAAATTTGACAACCTAGAAGAAATGGACAAGTTTCTAGAAACACACAGCCCACCAAAACTGAATCAAGAGGAAACAGATAATTCGAACAGACCTATCACTAGAAGTGAAATAGAATCTGTAATTAAAAAAAATAAAAAACTCCCTACAACCAAAAGTCCAGGACAAGATAGCGTCACGGGCAAATTCTACCAAACACGCAAATAACTTATACTGATCCTTCTCAAACTCTTCCAAAAGATTGCAGAGGCGAGAACACTCCCAAAGACATTCTATGAAGCCACCATCACCCTGATACCAAAAGCAGACAGACACCACCAGAAAAGAAAATTACAGGCCAGTATCTCTGATGAATATAGATGCAAAAATTCTCAACAAAACGTTAGCAAACTGAATCCAACAACACGTAAAAAAGATCATACACCATGACCAAGTGGGATTCATCCCAAGTTCACAAGGATGGTTCAACATATGCAAATTAATCAGTGTAATACAGCACATAAACAAAAGAAAAGTAAAAAACCACACGATCATCTCACTAGATGCAGAAAAAGCTTTTGACAGAATTCAACATCCATTCATGATAAAAGCTCTTAGCAAAGTGTGTATAAAGGGAACATATCTCAACATAATAAAAGCCATTTATGACAAACCCACAGCCAATATAATACTCAACAGTGAAAAGCTGAAAGCCTTCCTGCTAAAATCTGGAACAAGACAAGGATGTCCACTCTCACCACTTCTATTCAACGTAGTATTGGAAGTCCCAGCCACAGCTATCAGACAAGAAAAAGAAATAAAAGGTATCCAAATTGGAAGGGAAGAGGTAAAATTGTCACTATATGCAAAGGACATCATACCATATATAGAAAACCCTAAGGACTCCACACAAATACAGCTAGATCTAATAAATGAATTCAGCAAAGTAGCAGGATACAAGATTAACATTCAGAAATTGGTTGCATTTCTTTACACTAACAATGAAATATCAGGAAGGGAATGTAAAAAAAAAAAAATACCTTTTAAAATCACACCAAAAAAATAAAATACCTGGGAATAAACCTGACCAAGAAGGTGAAAGACTTATATGCTGAGAATTATAAAACATTAATAAAGGAAATTAAAGAGGATTCAAAGAAATGGAAAGATATCCCATGCTCTTGGATTGGAAGAATTAGTATTGTTAAAATGGCAATACTACTCAAAGCAATCAACAGATTTAATGTAATCCCTATCAAATTACCCATGACATTTTTCACAGAACTAGAACAAATAATCCAAAAATTTACATAAAACCAAAAAGAAAAAGAAAAAACCAGAATTGCCAAAGCAATCCTGAGGGGGAAAAAGCAAACCAGGAGGTATAACTCTCCCAGGCTTCAGACAATACTACAAAGCTACAGTAATCAAAACAGTGTGGTATTGGTACAAAAACAGACATACGGATCAATGGAACAGAATAGCGAGCCCAGAAATAAACCCACACACCTACAGTCAATTAATATTCAACAAAAGAGACAAGAATATAAAATGGGAAAAACATATGAAAAAATGTCTTTCCCAGTCTCTTCAGCAAGTGATGCTGGGAAAGTTAGACAGCTGCATGTAAATCACTGAAGTTATTAGAACACACCCTCACACCATGCACACACACAAAAAACAAACCTCAAAATGGCTTAAAGACTTAAAACACAAGACATGACACTGTAAAACTCCTAGAAGAAAACATAGGCAAAATATTCTCTAACATAAATCGCACCAGTGTTTTCTTAGGTCAGTCTCCCAAGGCAATAGAAATAAAAGCAAAAATAAATAAATGAGACCTAGTCAAACTTACAAGCTTTTGCACAACAAAGGAAACCTTAAAAAAAAATGAAAAGACAACCTACAGAATGGGAGAAAATATCTGCAAATGACGCAACCGATAAGGGCTTAATCTCCAAAATACACAAACAGCTCACACAACTCAACAACAAAAAAACAACCCAATCGAAAAAATGGACAGAAGACCTTAATAGACATTCCTCCAAAGAAGACATATAGATGGCCAGTAGGCACAGGAGAAGATGCTCAACGTCACTAATTATTAGAGAAATGCAAATCAAAACTACAATGAGGTACCACCTCACACTGGTCGGAATGGCCATCATTAAAAAGTCTACAAATAACATGCTGGAGAGGGTGTGGAGAAAAGGGAACCCTCTTACACTGTTGGTGTGAATGTAAATTCACACCATGAAAACAGTTATGGAGGTTCCTCAGAAACTTATAAATAGAGTTACCATATGACCCAGCAGTCCTACTCCTGGGCATATACCCAGACAAAACTATAATTCAAAAAGATACACGCACCCCTATGTTCACAGCAGCACTATTCACAATAGCCAAGACATGGAAACAACTAAAATGTCCATCGACAGATGAATGGATAAAGAAGATATATACAATGGAATACTACTCCGCCATAAAAAAAAACACAAAATAATGCCATTTGTAAAAACAAGAATGCAACTAGAGATTATCATACTAAGTGAAGTCAGAAAAAGAAAGACAAATACCGTATGATATCACTTATATGTGGAATCTAAAATATGGAACAAATGAACCTATCTACAAAACAGAAACAGACTCACAGACATAGAGAATAGACTTGTGTTTGCCAAGGGGGCGGGGGGAAGGAGAGGGATGGACTGGGAGTTTGGGATTAGCAGATGCAAACTCTTATATTTAGAATGGCTAAACAACAAGGTCCTCCTGTATAGCACAGGAACTATATCCAGTCTCCTGGGATAAACCATAATGGAAAAGAATATAAAAAAAGAATGTATATTATGTGTATAGCTGAGTCACTTTGCTGTACAGCAGAAATTAGCACAACACTGTAAATCAACTATACATCAATTTAAAAAAATTAAAAGAATGTTAATAAAAAACATGTTGAAAGGCTGTAAGACTAATAATATGACTTCCTTTAATATACAATATACTAATTTTAAAAATAAGAAAAACTGAAATGAGAGGCAGGGATTTGCCCAAGGGAATACCCGCAAATCAACAACAGCCATGCAGCGTAGCAACAAACACACACACACCACGTACAGAAGATAAACTGCATCGTCAGAAACGGGCCTGCCCCCCTGGACTCCTAGCAGATGAACACGGGTCACGGCCGTCTCTTTGGGCAACACTGCCAGGGCCTCTTCATCCTGACCACAGCTTCCTACCCAAAAGTATGTAAGGAAGTATTTTCAAAAAAGAAAATAGTTATTGAACTAATACTTATTGAACTAATCCTCCAAATACCCAAACTTTCAAGAAGTAAGCAACAAAGCGGAGAACGGACACTTGGATTCAAATAGTACAAAGGTCTCATTTTCCAAACAATACAGAGTACCTACGCATAAATCCCTGGAGTCCACGCTCCTGGGTTAGCTCTGATACGTGGGGCTTTCATTATTTTTAAATGATGGTATGATCCATTAACTGGTTTTACCATCCCTTAGTTGATCCTGACTTGCTGATAAAAAAAAGAGCTGATTCTTAAGCTAGATGACCAGAAAAGTCTCTTGTAATATCAGAGAAACTCTTATGTCTGCAGTTTTTATCAATGGTAGATATAAGACAATCTCATGAAGAATGTTTCTGCATCTTTGTAAAGTGCTACCAAGAACAGAGTATTACACTGGTCAATGTTAGTTATGTAAAGATTAGTACCAGTGTTCATGCATCTATTTATTCATTTATCCCTTGTATTCTGTAAAAAATGAGTCCTCATGCTAGGAAGGGGGAATGGAATGGGAAAGGAGACTCAGGTGCTGCCTTCAAATAATTCATAATCTGGGTGGAAAGCAGAAAAGTAAACAGGCAATTAGATGATAATGGTTTGTATAATATGCTATGAAGGTATATTAGAAAGGCATCAAACCCAGATTTCAGGGGCTGGACTAGGCCGAAGGCTTCCAGGAATAAGTAACTGATAGCGCTATCAAGTCCAAATGAAGGAGGATTGGCCAGGTGACAGGCAGAAGGCTGGGGTGAGGGACAGTGCTGTGTACAGACCAGCAGATGCCATATCTGAGTGGAGGAGTTAAAAAAATAGTGCCTCTGAGGAACTGAAACAGGTTCAGCACAAATTCTTTTAAGATGAGGGTGCAGATAAATGAGGCTAAGAAGCTAAAGCAGCATCTGCCAAGATCACAAGAGGCCTGGCAGCCTCAGCGAGGAATGTGGACTTACGTTCTGACGGCAACGAGAGGTTATAAAAGGATGTGAAAGACTTTCACTCCCCTGGTAACGCAAAGAAAAATCCAAATAAAATAAAAATCACATTAACCTATGGAACTGTTGAAGAGATGGATGACATGAAGCCTAGGTGCTTCCAGGGAGGAGCCCTTCCCGGGGGAGCCCTTCCCCGGGGGAGCAGCAAGCGGGTAAAGTGGGTCTGGGGGCGGGAAGGCGGAAGGGAAGACCCGCTAGAGACTCCAGCTCCACGGCCTCAGGAGCACCCAGGACGCTGGGAATTAGGCCAACAAGAGGTGGTTAAAATTGAGGCCTGACCCAGATCAACGTGACTCCGGTTGAAATCTGAACGATTATCTCCCAGTCAGATGACAGAAGTAGGAAAGAGTTTGCACTCAAATCCACAGGAAGGCAGCGCAGGCCCCCGAGCAGGGGAGCGAGAGGACCAGGTGCTTTCAGAGAAGCTGTGTGACCGCGGCGCGTCTGTCTCCGGGTTCAAAGGATTAACACCTTCCTGCTACAAAACGTACAACCCCCAGTACAAAGAACAGGGAGGGCCCTTTACAAAAGGGGAAAGCTCTGGCTTAACGGGCACCGGCACCTCACCCAGGAAACTAATGCATCACCATAAGCCTGCAAAGAGCTGGAACCTTTTCTTTTTTTAACGAGAATGAGCTCAGTACGCCTTGGCTTTCCACTTTAGTGTCTTCTCAAAGGCCTCTGTGGACCTCTGTCTCCTATTGCTAATGGAGGATCAACCTTAGCACTGGATCAACAAAGATCAGTACTCCTGCCCAGGCCTGGTCATCACTAGGAAAGGGTCACCTCAGTAACAAGGCTGCAGTCACCACTGAACGGGCCAGAGCAAACCAGAACTCCTGGAACACGACCCCGCAGTAAGTAGTAGTCCTGCAGCAGGAATGGTTCTAATCTAGGAGATCGCAAGGTAAGAATATAAAGTCCTAGCCTTCAGAAGTCTACAATCCAGTGCCCAGAATGTTGCTCAGCACATAGTGGACATTCAACAAAAACCTGCTGAATAAATTTAAATTACTACAGTGGATAACAAAACTCTTCCTAAATACCCCAATAGCAAGGACTATAGAGATAATAGAACAGACTGCTCAACTGATTTACTTACATAAATCAAATCAAAAACCTTTCCCCATAAGAGGTCAGGCAGATGCTTATTTAAAAGCACTGACTTCTAACTGTTATTTAAACCCTATAAATCCCACACAAATATCATTTAATTGCTTAAGTCTAAACGTCTATACCACTCTTTTCCCACATGTGATTTATAAGCACCGGGTAATTAAAAAGTCTAATGACTTATTTTCTGAAATTAATATCCAAAACTTTTTGCATTTAGACTATCAAAACTAACTGGCTGCCTAGAAGCACTCACGACTAAAGGGACATTTCTACCAAGTTCCCTGACATACATTTGTATACTGTCTCTTCAAGGAGTAAAATATTCTTCACTGTGGGTTCTGTTTAATGTTCACTTTCCTATTATAGTAGCAGCTCCCACTGACAGAACACCTGCGTATCAGTATAGATCCCATGGCTACAGACCCATCTCTGCATCCTGGAAGCGGAAGTGTAATGTCGTGAGTATCTGCAGAAAGCCATGCTCATAGTTACCCTCCTCCTCCTGTGACGTAGCTGTAGCCGCCGGTGCCCAGGCCGTAGCCGTAACGCTCTCCCAGAAACACGGGTTCACTGGCATCGTAACAGCTTAGCAGGTGCTGGAGCCTGGAGATGCTAAGGTTCCCAAGGGAATAGAAGCGATAATCACTTAATTCAAATGCATTTTCAGAGTAAGTATTTCATGGTTCTTACAGCCCACTGGTTATATTATGCAATACAATATGGAAGTCATTTAGAGATGAAATTCAAGAGATTTACAGAAGAAAGATTTTTTTAAAAAAGAAAAAAAAATTGAACACTGTGCATTCCTGGAAACAGGAGAGGAACTGAGAAACAAGAGCCTCCTCTCCAGTGTTACCAAGCCCCTGCCAGGCGTGGCTGCCTCGTGTGGGTGGGCAGGGCGGCAGGTGTCCTGGCTCACTTCCACCAGTCCTGCTCACCACTGAGCGTGAACTAATCATCACACCTTTTCAGGTGCACTTGGTATTTTACAAACTTCTTCATGGCTAAAAAAGGAACTTTTGAAGTAGAGATGAGGTCCATGTCAGGCAGGGAGCCAGCAGGTAGGGAAGAGAATGTGTGAGCAGCCAAGCTTTCCAGGAAACGTCCAGACTATGATGCACCACGGTGCTTATGCTCTCAAATGAGGCTTCCCTAATCTACGCTCTTTTGTGTCTATTTGTTTATACCTCTGGCCCCTATGCTTCTTTGTCGTGTGTCTTGCAAAGGGCCTTGAGAATATCCATGAGCTGCTCAGAAGAATGCCAGCAACTATGGCTGCTGTAAGGATGAGAAAAAAAGATTTCTTAGGAAAATAAAATCTATAAATATTTTAAGTGGAGACAAAGGTTGACGTTAAGAAAGGCTAGTTTTCCCATGTTTTAAGAACTTCTGTCACTTACAAATGCCCTGTAAAGTCCTTCTACTGTTTCTTCTAATTTAGAGCTTCTCAGGTCATACACACCAAATCCTAGCTTCCCTCATGATATTAATCGGCGTGCCTTGAAAAAAGCTTTTCCATGGCCGACCTTGGATTAAATATTTTTTATGCGTGAAGGAAATTTCAGTGTTTCTCAAGCCTGTGATTCACGAGCACCACGCATCTCTAAGAGCTCGATACATCAAGCATTTCTCTCAATTACTAATCGTGGATTCTTTTCTCAAGAGCAACATTAACGTCCAGAACACTGCTGCTCTGGAGTTTCATTTTTCCTGTCTTTGGGATGTACAGGAAGGGCCGTCTTTTCCATCTGTGCTTATGCATCTTACACCCAGCTAATAAAGCTGATGCTGAAAGAGAAGAAAACACATTTGATGTACGAAAAAATATCTCTTACAAGTGCGGTGCTCAGAGTCTCCAAGTTGACTGATCAGGTTTATATCTGCCTAAAGGTCAAGGGCTCTGATAATGGTGACAGTTTCTAAGTGGCCAGAAAGTGTTTGAACACTACCCAATTTTTGACACAGAAGTTAAACATTCTAGGCTCCTAGTTTGGAATCAGTATTCAGGAAGTCATCTAATAAATACCTCTGCAGGGGAAAGCAAGGAAGGGTGTGGACACCTAGTAAATCACCATTCGGTCATGGAGAGACAAAGATCTCTAAGGAAATCGCAGCCTTTGCTTGGTGAAAAGCTCCCTGAAAGCTCAAAGCCCCTTCTAGCAAATGCGTGAAGAAATGAGAAGTATTTCCCTTCTTCCTGCATATTGTAAAATTATCAATTAAACCATAAACCCTCAATTTCTGAGGTTAAAATAACTAGGATTTAACATCTCATCTGGGTTTCTTTTCCTAGTAACATTAACCGTTTCCATATTTGCAAGATCATATTAAAGCTGAAGAAGCATACTGAGCCTGACAACTATTACACACTTCATATTTGGTAAAAACTGGAAATGTGGCTAAAGCAGGCAGACCTCCAGTTCAATCCAAGGGAACTGGCTACCGAACCAGGCAAAGAACTTCATTTAACAACCTGTTACCACTTCAGGCAACCTGAGGCACAGAAATGAACAGAAACAGTATGGAAATGTTCAAGTGCAATCAAAATGGTATTAATACATTTTAGTTTTATCATTCTCACTCAATTTCTCTCTCTATATATCTACACACACACACACACACAAGTATACACATACACATATCTGTATTATGCCCCTTCCCCCCAAACACACCAATGTATATATTCTAAGAACAGTGAAAGTCAGCCACCTCAGAAACTACCACTGACACAAGTTTCTTAAAAAGTTAACACACCTGTTATACGTCCCAACCATTCTGCTCCTCAGTATTTCGCCGAGATAAATGAAAGCAGATGACTATACAAAGACGTACACAAAGGTTCACAGCAGCCTTAATTATAATCCAGAACTATGAACAGTGACACAGTGCTTGTATCTAAGCTAACACCCATGTTCCAATTTTATCGACTGACCCAATAACATTCTTTATAGCAATTTTTCCCTCCAATGCAGGATGGAGCCCAGGATCCTTTACTGCATTTATTTATTATTCACTTTATTCTCCTTTAACCTGGAACAGTTCCTCAGCTTTTTGTCTTTCATGACATTGATATTTTAAAATAATAAATGCCCCCACACCCCCCTTTTTAATAGACTGATCTTCATCTTGGGTTCGTCTGATGTCTCCTCGTAATAAAGGCAAGGTTGCGCATTCCCAGGTGCAGTATTACATAAGTGATGTTGTCTGGCATGTGGTGTCCACCTGTCCTCCAGTGGGAGCATCTATTTTGATCACACGGTGCTGTCTGGTGTCTCCCCTGGACACTTAGTTTTCCCTTCGCCATTTCTCAGGCTCCAGGCAGACACTTTAACAGCCAGCAAATATACTGGTCCTCATCAAAATTCACCCCGAGTTTAGCATCCGTTAATGATTCTTGCCTGAATCCATCTTTACTGTGCTGGTTACAAAGAGATGACTTTTCCAGCTCCATCATCACTCCACATTTATCAGTCAGAACCCCTCGTTAACCTGCTAGCTAGAGCCTGCCTGTTACGGACTGAATTATGCCCCCAACCAAAATATTCATATATTGAAGCCTTAATCGGGGATGTGGCCGTATTTGGAGATGGAGTCTATAAGGAGGTAATTAAGGTTAAAAGAGGTCCTAACGGTAGGACCCTGCCGTGACAGAATTAGTGTCTTTATAAGAAGAGACACCAGAGGGCGCCCTCCCCATGGCACGCAAAGAAGAGGTCACGTGAGCACACAGCAGGCCAGAGGCCACCTTCACACCAGAAGATGCCTCAGAAACCTCCCATGTCAGCACCTTGATCTTGGGCTTTTCCAGCCTCCAAAACTGTGAGAAATAAATTTGTGTTGTTTAAGCCACGCAGTCTGTGATATTTTGTTATGGTGCCTCATTTATGAGTGCCCCATAACCTCCTCAATGAGGTTATGATCTGCCTCATTTACTTATTTCTTTCTTTATCATAAGCATGGACTCCCTGATTCCTAATTTTAATGGTTGATAATCCATTACCGTCCTTAATCATACTGACGCTCTCGTCGCAGATGCTGCCAAAGAGAACCTTTCCAAGCTCACTTCCGGGTCCTCTTGACATGCACTTTTCTTTTTTTTTCTAAGCACTTCCTTACTCTCTGGTATAAAAAAGAATGTTCCAAATATCTTCTTGTATCTTCCTTGCCTCAACCTTTAAATCAGTGATTTCTCTGAGACTGGTGCCTTTTAGTAGGAAAGTAGCAGTATCAGTTCCGGTCATTAGTTGCTCAGGGCTACGGGGGTATCTTTGCTTCTGGTCTTCTTTGGTGGGAAGGACTAGGAAGGTGTGTGTGTGTGTGTGTGTGTGTGCGTGCGTGCCACACACACACACACTTTGGCAATCATGAGTCTCACAGAAATGATGAATTCTTGCAGATTTCTCCACTTCCAATCTTCCAGCTCTACCTTAGGCCTCTTCCTTGACCTGGCCCATCCCATATCCTCCCACAGTGAGCACCACGGTTCCCAACCAACACTTACTCACCTACTCAGCCCTATAGTGTACCTAAAATGCCTTCAGAGTTGCTTCACCCACACGGTGACTGAAAACTCAGGAGTTGTCTGACATGCCCCCCTCCTTCCCACCCGACTGAAGGTGTGTCTCTAAATCCTGTCTTCAGCCGTATTTGCCTTAGTTATACTTTCCCTGTAGTGTGATATGTTTTCATTTGAAATGCAGTTGGGTTCATTTGTTTCAGCCTTCTCCTCATCCTTGTTGATTTTTCTCATCCTTACAGATTTATTTTATTTTTCAATAGGTAAAATATTAGCATGCTTCCCAAAGTCAAAACTAAACTAAGAGATAAACTCAGCAAAGGGTCACACACACACACCCCCCACTCCATCTACCCGATCCTCCCATCCACCCGTTTGGAAACTACTTCATGGTTTTCTGGCTTATCTGTCCATCTGTCTTTTGTACAGGTAAGTCTACATGGGTA
The DNA here is from genome assembly GCF_003031525.2 of Neophocaena asiaeorientalis asiaeorientalis. Taxonomy (NCBI): domain Eukaryota; kingdom Metazoa; phylum Chordata; class Mammalia; order Artiodactyla; family Phocoenidae; genus Neophocaena; species Neophocaena asiaeorientalis. The sequence goes on from NW_020174268.1 coordinate 16,187,485, forward strand.
TGTTTTATTTCCCCCTCTTTCTTCCATACAGGGAAGCAAACTGAATACATTCTTGTGCACTTGGCTTTTTCCATGTAATGGTATCTTCTGGAAATCACTCAATACAATTTGATTTCTTTTTTTTTTTTTTAAAGGAACCAAAATTTTGGTTCATTAGTTTGATCCTCTGCTTTTTTGACCTCTACCTCATAATTTCTGCATTTATCTTCATTATTATTTTCTTGTTTTGGGGGGGCTGACTTTGTGATTCTTTTCCTAACTTGTTGAGTTGGGAATTGAATTTTTTTGTCTTTTTTGTTCCCACTGGCTTGGCAAACCTTATCCATCCCTTTACTGTTAGACTTCTTGAATGATTATGTATCTTTCATATAAAGCATAGAGTTAGGGATTGTTTTATGAGCCAATGTGAAAAGTTTGTTCTTTTATTAGGGGATTTAAACCCACTCACATTTTGTGATATGACTGATGTTTGATTTCAACACTAAAATTATTTTAGGTTTCAATTATTATACATATTATACTGTATGTACTGTGTTTCTTTATCTACTAAGATTCTGGATATTAGAAAGTTTTCTTTTCCTGGTATTTATGTTCTATTTAACTTTTCATGTCTTACCATGCTTTTTTTCTTACTTGGTCTGTCAGTTTTACATCGGTATCCTTTGAATTCCATCCATCACCTGTACAATAGGCCATGATCTTATCCTATTGTCCTTTTTCCTTCCTTTTTTTTTTTAAGTTGAATACTTTGTCAGAACATATAACATTCACATACTGTTATTTACCCATGTCCCCACCCCTGTTGTGCTTTTAGTGCTACAAGTTAAATACATGAAATGCTCACCATCAGTCGTTTTACCCAAATTTCATCTTAGTTGCATGAACTTCTTTCCCTAATATCAATATATTCCTTAGGAAGGGCACGTGTGTACACTATTCCCTGAGTTTATGTACTGAGAACCTTTTCTGTAGCCTCAATACTGAAGAACATCTTAACTGCGTATAAAATCCGTGAGTCACAATTTCTTTGTTGAAAATGTTCCTCCACTGTTACCATATTTCTTATGTTATTTTGAGAAGTCTGACACCAGTCTAATCTTCTTGGTCTTTAGATTATTTCATCATTTTGCCTAGAGACTCAGAGGACTTTATGATCAAAATCTAACAGTTTTACTAGGAGATGTGAAGAAGCTGATGATCCCAGGTCAGTTTTCCCTGGGACCTACTAGGCCCTTTCAAGATATAAATTAAGGTCTTCTTTTATTTCTGGTAATTTACATATTATTTCTGTTCTTTTGATTTTCGTCCATCAGGGACTCCAATTATACATGTGTTAGATTTCACTGCTTCCTCCATTTCAAACACAGACATTGTGAATTTTACTTTGTTGGGTGCTAGATGTTTTGTGTTTCTATAAATATTCTTGAGGTTTGTTCTTGGATGCAAGCCAGTTACTTAGAAACAGTTTGGTCTTTGGGGGTCTTGCTTTAGTATTTGTTAGGCATGACCAAAGCACTGCTTAGTCTAGGGTTAGCTATTTCCCACTATTAAAGCAAGACCCTTCTACAAACTCTACCCAATACCTGTGAATCAAGGGTTTTCCAGTCTGGCTGGTGGGAAGAGGTACCATACTCAGCCCTCTGAGAGTGGTGGGCACCACCCCCTCTAATCACTCTGGTTGGTTCTTTCTCCAGCCTCCAGGAGTTTCCTCATACATATGCACTGACTAAACTCTACTGAATACTTAAGGCGCCCCTCCACAGATCTTCAGTGTTCTCTTCCTGTGCAGCCCTCTCCTTTCCAGTGCTCTGTCCTGCTAACTCTAATGGCCTTGGTCTCCCCAGACTCTCAGCATCATCACTTCAACTCAAGGGCTCAGCTGGATTCCACCTGGGTTCCCCTCCCTGAGCAGGGACGTGGAAACTCCCTACGACAGGTAGCTGGGGCAGTCATAGGACTCACCTAATTTGCTTCATGTGTCTCATTGATGACTGTCGTTTGTTGCCTAATATCAGTGTCTTAATTAAAACACTTATTTCATATATTGTGTCCTTTTTGGGGGCTTATTTCAGATGGGAGGGTAAATCCAGTCCCTGTTACTCCATCTTGGCTGGCAGCAGAAGCACCCATCACCATTTCTGACTATGAGTATATGTAGAATTTAAAGCCACCCTAGGACAGGGATGACTCCTTACCTTATTAATGTGTCATCATCCACAATGACTAACCATGCTATTTTGTCATAGCTGTGATTCAAAAATCTTTCCAAAATGGCAAATGTCTTTCCACAATGACCTAGGAAAGGTGAGAAGAAAACTTACAATGCATTATTTTCCTTAAAACATATATAATTCACTTGGAAACATTATTTTAGTTTTAAAGTGTTGTAAGTAAAAGTGTAAACACTGACATGCACCTTAAGAATTTGAAATTTTAAAAATTATCCTTCTCTGATTTCCATAGACATAGTGAACCAGGAAGAACATTAGAGATCATGAAATCAAAGGCATTCATTTCGCGCATGAGGAACTGAAGACCTAGAGAGGTGAGGGGAATTACACGAGGTCAAGTACAGGTAGGACTAGTATCTTCACGTCAGACATACAAGAAAGTTGTAAGCCTCGAAGAAACTACAGGAGCCTGGCCATCTTTCCTTAGATCTGCTTATTCTGAAGGGAAATATTAGAAGCTCGAGCATCACCACCTTAGGGAAACAATGGTGCAAAAGTACAGGATTACACCTTCAGTTATTTATTTTGTAAATATTTGCTATTAAGTTTCTAATATGCCAGACATGGTGGCCAGTTCTCAGATGTCACTAAAGATACAGTACTGAGTAAGACAGAGGCACAGTCCCTTAGATGCCAACGGATATCGAAGCTTTAATGGAAAATGCTGGGGCCAGGGTAGCAATGGAATGCTTGGGAAGAGAACTCAAGTCGATAAAAAAGAATAAGCCCCTCTTTTCAACAAAGTATTTGGTGACACAATAGAGAACAAACCACTTGATTTAACCTTTATTTTCCTTATTCTTGATCTCTTTATGTATTTTTAACCATTTTAGTATGTATTTTTGAAAGCCACCTCAAATTCCTTTTGGATAAAGTAGAATATAAATGTGAGCAATAATAAGGTCAGACTAAAAATAAAGAAATCAAGTAAGGAGTGCATCAACAAATACGTGATTATTATAGTCAAAGTCTAAACAGCAAGGTTACAAAAACAAACAAACAAAAAAATTCAAACAAAAATCATTTTTCCAAAACAGCCAGACTTAGTGATATGTTTACTAACCTTGTCAGAATAACTGAGAACTACAGGAATGACATCTGGTCTACACTGTACTTTTATCAATCAGGGCACATAAGCAACACTACCATAAAATAATCAAGATAAATTATAGAACAAGATAAGCAACTCACTTTTTTTTTTTTCTTTCATAAAAGGGTTTGGAGAAACCAGAAAACTAAAGAAAAAACATGGCAGGAACACTGGATAAAAATTAAGATGAACAGGGCTTCCCTGGTGGCGCAGCGGTTGAGAGTCCGCCTGCCGATGCAGGGGACACAGGTTCGTGCCCCGGTCTGGGAGGATCCCACGTGCCGCGGAGCGGCTGGGCCCGTGAGCCACGGCCGCTGAGCCTGCACGTCCGGAGCCTGTGCTCCGCAACGGGAGAGGCCACAGCAGTGAGAGGCCCGCGTACCGCAAAAAAAAAAAAAAAAAAAAAAAAAAAAATTAAGATGAACAAAGAGCATCTGAAGGTGAGGTGGCCAAATTTCTACTTCCATTTTTTTTGAAATAAAAAATGTTTTGAATTAGAAAGCCTGCAATCTGAAGAGAAAAGCAGGTATACTTCCAACAATTTACTAATTAAAATATTAATATATATGGATACATATATGAGCTTATACTATGTATAGCCCATATAGAATGTGGTTAAGTGCTCTCAGAAGTACAAGCAAGATGCGTCCTAGACCACAACAGACCATAAGCTTCAGGAGGATGGAAACGGTCAGCTTCATTCCTGCTTCCCTCAGTATCTACCAATGGCTGGCATGCAGCAGTTGGGTAACAGTCCTGGCTGGATAAATGGCTAAAATTAAATGAGGAGGTGCTTTGTATGGGAAGATGATAAATTAACTCTGGACACCCCATCATGGCCACAGTGATGTATGAAGGTACGAAGAAATCTATTCTTAAACCCTGTCATATGCACAGTTGTCATGTGCGTCAATCATATCTGACTGAAACTTGTAAACTGACTGAAAACTTGTAAACTTTGTTAGCACTAAAAGCACTTAAACTGCAAGAATCCGCCCACATCCATGGGTAACGATGTGAGGGAAGGAAAGAAAGAAACTTACAAGTGGCAAAAATTATACTATTTATAAAATATTTCATTTTTATCTTAATTTACTATATTTACAGAGTGGACATTTTGCTTTTTTTTTTTTTTTGGTGGTGGGATGGTGGGTCGCCGCATGGCTTGCCGGGTCTTAGTTCCCCAACTAGGGATTGAACCCAGGCCACGGCAGTGAAAGCACAGAGTCCAAACCTGGACTCTGGTGGACCGCCAGGGAATTCCCCAGAATGGACATTTTGAATAAGAGTCGTCAGAACTAAGGACTCACCTCTCTCTGTATTAGGAATTCCCAGATCCACCGTCGGAACAGAACTGTCTGCGTAATCGCTGTAGTATTCGATGTGACCTGCCTGCCCCGCCCAAGTCTGCTTTACGATGGGGACTGAAAAAATGAGAGAGGGGACCGTCACTGGCACGGGCATCTAGGAAGCCTGGAATCTCAAAGCGGCGGGATAACCACCTATAAAGGAAGGGAAGCATTACTTGTTCTTCTTCAGGTGTCTCAAGACTAAGAGCTTGCTTTCTACCCTGAGAAATGCCAACAGCATAGGAATAAAATCCTCTTCTTGAGGCATTTTCACATATACTCTAGAGCCGAGCACTTCTCATTGCTGGTGATAAATACACTGCCTCCATATAAGGATAAATTTTCTAGTCTGATTATACTATTGTGTTTACATTAATTTTAACTTTAATTAATTTTTCTCTTTTCCCAATAGGCTGCTTTATTTAAAATTCACAACTGGACTTCTTAAATGCTTTTGAGGGGGGGAAATATAATTACTCCTAAAGATTGGAATATTGTATGTGGTTGTAGCTGAGACGTAAACTTGCCTCCTTCGCGGTGGAGGGGGGACCTTTTCAAACTACACATATCTCTGCCCGAAGATTCTTACAGGACCACCCAACCCTATAAAGGGCATGACCCTACCCCTGAGAATCACTGCATATGATGGCTGACGTTACTGAGCTGCACTTTGGGAAGATGTGGAAAAATAAGATTGAGAACCGTTGCAGATTCTAAAACTCTATCATCAACAGATAAGTTATTTTAATACAGTGAACACAAACAGCAGAAAACTCTCCTGGTTTTCTGTATTTTAGGGTGAGATGCTCAAAGGTAGCTGTGTCTCCACACCTGACACAGAAATCTGCTTGATCACTGTTTGATATTAATTAACTTGACCAACTTATCCCAGTTATTATTTTCTTCTGTTCTTTTTTTTGTGTGTGTGGTACGCGGGCCTCTCACTGTTGTGGCCTCTCCCGTTGCGGAGCACAGGCTCCGGACGCACAGGCTCAGCGGCCGTGGCTCACGGGCCCAGCCGCTCCGCGGCATGTGGGATCTTCCCGGACCGCGGCACGAACCTGTGTCCCCTGCATCGGCAGGCGGACTCTCAACCACTGCGCCACCAGGGAAGCCCCTGTACTTTTTTTAAGTTACTATCTGCATCTCTAAATTTTAAGAAGGGGTTTCCACTGTTATTTTAATAGAAAAGATCATATCTAGATTTTATCTTCTGTTGATTTAAGAATCTCAACTCTGATGAACCACATCTTCAGTTAATATTTTGAGACTTTATCAGATCACTTATCTTTCCCTTTTTCCCAATCTAAATAAAAATAAATGATATGCAAAAACTACCCATACAATGCCAAATTTAAGTGTCTAGCTATGTTAGTCAGCAAACTGGGAGAGAAACTCAGACAGCCCTTACACAGAAAAAACAAAAGTGCACCATTTTATATGCCACTATTGACCAGCTTTTAAAAAAGAAAAAGACCTATGAGTTCTGGACATTTGCTATAGTCATCGCCAAATTGCGTATTTTAAGCCACTAAATATTATTTTTATACATTAAAATGCAATTCTTCTGCAATCATAAAAAGGCAGATATAAAGATTTCTCCATACCAGAATGGACAAAGATGCAGTAAATAATAGATAAGGTCGCTGAGGGGGAAAAAAAAGAAAAATCCTTACTCTGTCCAAATTCCAGCACAACAAAAACCAACCTTGGCCCTGCAGTGGCAGTTTGCTTTGCATATAATAAGCAGGACTTACCCAGACAAGGCTCCCCGCAGCCTGCAGCCGCTAGTGGTCGCACTCTTGGGTAAAATGTCCTCCACTGCATAACGGGAAGAAGCTGTGAGGAAAGGCCAAGAATTTCCCTGGGTCCCAGCACCGGGGTCCTGCAAATTCTGCTTGCACTTTCCTCAGCCTTTAGCCTTCAGATTCTGTTTGCTCTAAGAGCTTTAATAAACAGGACAGGCATTTCTTCTCAATTCTCTAATTTGAATGAAGTTAAAATCAAAATCAAGTGTGAGTTAGCTCTTCACTACACCTAACTACTTGCTTCCAGTTTTCGTTTGAAACAGATGAAACAGAAATGTCACTAAAGGTAAGAATTACTGTTAGACTCAGTGCCCAACACCCCGCACAGGGCCAGGGACATAGTAGGTGCTCAATAAATAGCAGACTGAGGACTGGGTTTTGTCAGAATTCCAACAAAAGGCTAAGGGCTCTTTTTGGAATTAGTTTAAAGGAAGGTTTTATTCTTATCAACGATTCATCCTTTGGTACAAGACTGGTACCACCATTACCAATCATTTGAAAATAGACAAACCATTTCAACACAGTAATGTGTTCTGAGACTCTAACACCAAAAGCATCCAGCAGTGTATCATCTGTCCCCTTATCACTGTAACACCTGTGCATTTGTAAAGTAAGGCTGTCTCCTACAACAGCAGGTGAAGACTATTTGCAACCAGAGTTGATTCAAAACTACTTAAAACTTTAACAATATTGGTCTATTTTATTGTGACTGTTTGAATCCTAAATTGAATTCATTCTATTATTTATAATATATTTCATATTGTATTGAGGCACTAGATTCCTAAAGATATTAAACTTGGAGAAAATACTTCAATATAGTTATGTGATCTACTATCTCATTTTCAATACAGAGAAGCATACTTTCTCCCACATAATAAAACAATAGTGAATGCCTCTTTCCAGAATGTTTGCCACAAGTTAATTTAAAATTGGGGCAAAGTAAAAACTGTACTGTTTTAAAAAACCCTCTGCCCAGATGGCATACATCTTCCACATGGCTTTAAAGCCTGGAAGCAGGAGATGCATCTCCCTAAGAGGCACAGAACACACTTTTACTCCCAGTGAACTGACGTGCGAAACTGACTACAAGTGAAAATAACTGACACTTGAGCCCTGTACAAAATCTGCCACCCAGTCAATTGTGCATGATCGTTTTGATTTAAGGAGTCTACTGTTTTCAATTAACAAACGCACCTTTTGTCTCAGTATGACCACAAAGTAAAGCCCTGGTTTCTCTTCTCTTCTCTTCTCAGGGAGAGACTCAGCGACAGCACCAAGCGTGTGCTGTGATTCCCAGGTTTAGAGATGAGGCATCTGGAAGACGGAAGAGCCCCCCTCCTGGCTGACCTAACACAGCAGTTCAGGGCAGTCTGGCCCGTCTTCATCTGCGCAGCAGCCAGGGGAGAACCAAACTCTCCTTAATAATTCATGCACTCACTTCATCTAACACGGGGTGTGGCCTGCTAGCTGGCTGCATTTTCCTTCAAACCCTCATGTTTTCAGTGAGCAGACTGCACCATGGTACCTACCAGACGGAACACGGCTACCACACACTCTTCAGAGTAAGTGTGTTCAGACCTAGAGGAAAGATCACTACAGTGAAGATAGCAAACAGGGTTTTTTTTAATTCTGAAAGGAGTAAAGTGTTTCTTTTTAGGAGCTCAGGAAGCTGTGAAAAGGAACTAAAGGCTGAGCAAATGGTAATTTAACCTCTTTAATGAGAGGGAGACCGCAGGAGGAGAAACACCTCAACCCACCGCGAACAGAAACGGTGGCTGCCACGTGGTATCTGAGACCCGCGTGGGAACCGCGTGGCAGGAGGACACAGAGAAAATCCGTAACATTCACTGACAGCTCATGTCACACAAGGAAAAACACATAACCCAGGAGGAAGTGACCAGGCGGAACGTTGAACTCCAGAGATCTTTTCCTTGCTTAAACATAACTTCACATGCTGTGGCAGTTCATCACTTTATGTAATACCTTCAAAGTTTCTTTAAAACCCTACCAACTGCTTGCATGTCAGCCAGCACTGCTGTTCCAATACTGTCGATGTGTATTTCTTTCTTAAGCCAAAAGATAGAGTATATTTTTGCTGTGTCCTAAGTTGCTTTATTTCATCTAAATCAGAATCAAGACACAAGCAGTTATCGAAACACTTGTTTCACTGTTGGGCAAAAAAAAAATTACAAGATGTAAAATCATTTTTTCTAATTTTGGAACTTGGCTTTATTATCAATTTTTCCAAAGGAGTATGAAAAATGAGTTCACTGTATATGTTCCCTTGCCTTGACTACAGCCTTAAACAGAATGTTTCATCCCTCACCCTCGTCCCTGGAGGAGCCAGGAGTAGGGGCCATGGCTAGGGTCCACCTACGCTCGGAACCAAGGGCAGCGCACACACAGTGAGAGCCTGCCTCGGAGAAGTCACTGTGTAGCCAGCTCTCAACTCCTCACAGATAAATACAGTCTTGTCTGTGTTTATTTTTTCCTTCACTGTCATTTGGTTTTTGTAACTTCAAGTGTTTCTACCAGAGTGCATACAGAAAGAAAAAAGAAAACAACCCCCCCAGTCCGTGTATTCTGCTTGAATAAAGCAGTAATATGTGAGGACAAGATGGGAATCTGAATTCCCAGCTCAGTGTATATTTGAAATCATCTGTGGGTTTGAATTCCTGGCGACCCCTCCTGCTACTGAAAATAAAAAGCCTCCTGCCACAGCTTCTGGCCGCGTCAAAACTGACCCTGAGCACAGCAGAGCATCAACACCGCTATCAAATACTATTTATCAAGCATTAGATTTATAATACATCCACAGACAGTGCAGCACAGCTCTCTGTGGCAGAAAGAATTGGGGATTTGGAGCCAGAAACCCTGAGCCCCAGCTCCCCTGCTCAGTCTACAAGATGCCAAGCTATTTGTGTCTCAACCCAAAGGCAGCTTTCTCTATGATATCAAGCGAATAAAAATAATGACCACATCGCAAGGACTGTCAACATGAAATCAGATGATAGAATATATGTGAAAAACACACCAGAAAATGTAAAAAAAAGATTAGCAGTCAGAAGCAGCTACTGTGGCGTTCTCACTGAAACTAAAACGATTACTGGATAATTCTCTGGGCCAGCTGGTTGACTGGACTAGATTTCCAAAACGAGGAGCAGAGCCCACTGGCCCAGGCAGGTTTCACTTCCATCAAGCAAAATGGACCTCAGAGCCCCTAAAATCCTGCTGCCTAGACTATCCTGTCAAACAAACAGGTCCAAGTTTAAAAATGGCTTGTCACAGCAACTCGGCTGTGACATCCGCAAAATACCTCTTAGGTCTCAGGCTGCAGTGATCCCAGATGCAAATTAAGGGCTGGTTTTGGGAGGCTTGGTTTTAATGCTCCTAACAGGCTTCGAAGATTTTATCATTTTTAAAGACCTTCGACTCAAAATTCAAATATAAAAGCATTTGATAGATACCTGAAAGGATTATCACAACCTTATGCACAGTTAAGCAAGCAATAAACTAGATTATTATAAATGACTACATTAAAATTAGCAAACTTTCTTTTTTCATTTCTGTAGAACATGAAAACTACAACAGGGATGGTCCCTAATTTTAGGGCTTTACTGTCAACTTGAAAAATGTGTTCCTAAAGAGAAAATACTACCACCCCCATTCCTAACATTGATACTGTACTCCAAATGCAGCTTCAAGATCAAGTAAATCAATTTGAGCACTTCTGCTTGCTGTTTAAAAAAAAAAAAAAAAAGAAAGCAGCTAGTTCATTTCCCTTGACACTTTTTTTTTATTTTAACATCTTTATTGAAGTATAATTGCTTTACAGTGGTGTGTTAGTTTCTGCTGTATAACAAAGTGAATCAGTTATACATATACATGTGTTCCCATATCTCTTCCCTCTTGCGTCTCCCGTCCTCCCACCCTCCCTATCCCACCCCTCTAGGTGAGGAGATTACTCCTTTGTCAGCTGCTTCATTTGCAAATATATTCTCCCATTCTGAGGGTTCTCTTTTCGTATTGTTTATGGTTTCTTTTGCTGTGCAAAAGCTTTTAAGTTTCATTAGGTCCCATTTGTTTATTTTTGTTTTTATTCCCATTTCTCTAGGAGGTGGGTCAAAAAGGATCTTGACGTGATTGATGTCATAGAGTGTTCTGCCTATGTTTTTCTCTAAGAGTTTTATAGTGTCTGGCCTTACATTTAGGTCTTTAATCCATTTTGAGTTTATTTTTGTGTATGGTGTTAGGGAGTGTTCTAATTTCATTCTTTTACATGTAGCTCTCCAGTTATCCCAACACCACTTACTGAAGAGGCTGTTTTTCCTCCATTGTATATGCTTGCCTCCTTTATCAAAGATAAGGTGACCATATGTGCGTGGGTTTATCTCTGGGCTTTCTATCCTGTTCCATTGACCTATATTTCTGTTTTTGTGCCAGTACCATACTGTCTTGATTACTGTAGCTTTGCAGTATAGTCTGAAGTCCAGGAACCTGATTCCTGCAGCTCTGTTTTTCTTTCTCAAGATTGCTTTGGCTATGTGGGGTCTTTTGTGTTTCCATAAAATTTGTGAAATTTTTGTTCTAGTTCTGTGAAAAATGCCAGTGTAGTTTGATAGGGATTGCATTGAATCTGTAGATTGCTTTGGGTAGTAGAGTCATTTTCACAATGTTGATTCTTCCAATCCAAGAACATGGTATATCTCTCCATCTGTTTGTATCGTCTTTAATTTCTTTCATCAGTGTCTTACAGTTTTCTGCATACAGGTCTTTTGTCTCCTTAGGTAGGTTTATTCCTAGGAATTTTATTCTTTTTGTTGCAATGGTAAATGGGAGTGTTTCCTTAATTTCTCTTTCAGATTTTTCATCATTAGTGTATAGGAATGCAAGAGATTTCTGTGCATTAATTTTGTATCCTGCTACTTTACCAAATTCATTGATTAGCTCTAGTAGTTTTCTGGTAGCATCTTTAGGATTCTCTATGTATAGTATCATGTCATCTGCAAACAGTGACAGTTTTACTTCTTCTTTTCTGATTTGGATTCCTTTAACTTCTTTTACTTCTCTGATTGCTGTGGCTAAAACTTCCAAAACTATGTTGAATAATAGTGGTGAGAGGGGCAACCTGTCTTGTTCCTGATCTTAGTGGAAATGCTTTCAGTTTTTCACCATTGAGAATGATGCTTGCTGTGGGCTTGTCATAAATGGCCTTTATTATGTTGAGGTAATTTCCCTCTATGCCTACTTTCTGGAAGGTTTTTATTATAAATGAGTGTTGAATTTTGTCAGAAGCTTTCTCTGCATCTACTGAGATGATCATATGGTTTTTCTCCTTCAATTTGTTAATATGGTTTATCACATTGACTGATTTGCATATACTGAAGAATCCTTGCATTCCTGGGACAAACCCCACTTGATCGTGGTGTGTGATCCTTTTAATGTGCTGTTGGGATTCTGTTTGCTAGTATTTTGTTGAGGATTTTTTTATCTATGTTTGTTAGTGCTACTGGCCTATAGTTTTCTTTTTTTGTGACATCTTTGTCTGGTTTTGGTATCAGGTTGATGGTCGCCTCATAGAATGAGTTTGAGAGTGTTCCTCCCTCTGCTCTATTTTGGAAGAGTTTGAGAAGGATAGGTGTTAGCTCTTCTCTAAATGTTTGATAGAATTTGCCTGTGAAGCCATCTGGTCCTGGGCTTTTGTTTGTTGGAAGATTTTTAATCACAGTTTCAATTTCAGTGCTCATGATTGGTCTGTTTTTATCTTCTTTTTCTTCCTGGTCCAGTCTCGGAAGGTTGTGATTTTCTAAGAATTTGTCCATTTCTTCCAGGTTGTCCATTTTTGGCATAGAGTTGCTTGTAGTAATCTCTCATGATCCTTTGTATTTCTGCAGTGCCTTCACACTTTTTTAATGAAAGGTATTTGTCAAAAACCATCCTACACTGCCAATGCAGGGGGCACGGGTTCAACCCCTGGTCCGGGAAGATCCCACACAATGTGGAGCAACTAAGCCCATGCACCACAATTACTGAGCCTGTGCTCTAGAGCCCACGAGCCACAACTAATCAGCCTGCACGCTGCTACTACCGAGCCCACATGCCACAACTGCTGGAGCCTGCGTGCTCTAGGGCCCCTGTGCTGCAACTGCTGAGCCCACATGCTGCAACTACTGAAGTCTGCGTGACTAGAGCCCGTGCTCCACAAGAGAAGCCACTGTAATGAGTAGCCCGCACGCCGCAACAAAGAGTAGCCCCCCCTCGCAGCAACTAGAGAAAGCCCACACACAGCAACAAAGACCCAAAATGCAGCCAAAAATATATATATAAATAAATAAAAGAAACTTAAAAAAAAAATCATCCTTCAGAGCCCTTACAGATTATGAAAAAGACAAAAGAATATTAAATCTAGGTTAAATTTATGATAAATGAAATTTTTAAGTGCTATATTGATTTTTGATAGTATTTTAGGACTCATATAATGAATGTATATGTTTATTTAGGCTGATTTAATAGGACTTAGAATTTATCATGACTATTTTAGGTAACCATGAAGGTTTATAGTAAATGTACTTTAAAGATAGTGTTGACTATAACAAGATTTGAATTTATGTCAGTGTCTTAAACACTTTAATCCCAAATTATAATTTTCTTTTATTTGGAAAATATGATACCCTTTAAAATATAATTTGTAAATATATTATCACATAAATTATATAAATGAACTCCCCACATAGCTCTAATCCCACAAAAAAAGACAGCTGGTTTAGAAATCTCTTCTCTATAAATATCACACTCTTGGTGAAATTGAGTCTGTTCATGGAAAAAATTAAAATATGTGCTAAAATTAGAAAATGCAAAAGACTGTCTAACCTTCAATTTCAGAAAAGTGCTGCTTGAAATAAGGTGAAAAAAGAGATAAATTATGTATTTATATTTAAGGTAGGCTTTTTAAAAAATAGTATCATAATAACTTAGTAGAATTCTGAAATGAAACCAACAATTTGAATAAAAACAACATTCATCTATCAATACATGCAGGATTTCTTTAAGAAGGAACCACTGCTTGTAAGGCACATTTTTCTTTTCTCTATATATCTACATGTGAGCAAATACATATCCTTACTTAAAAGTTCTGATGTGTGCATTTGAAATAAATATAAAAAGAAGGAACAGTGTTAGAAAAACATTCTTTTTGGCATTCTGTTACCCTGAAATCCCCTCTCGTACTCATACAGCTCAGAGACTGCACTTGGACATAACAGGACATTGTTTTGCAAAATGGATTGTTATTCACTAACTGTCTCCTAGATTGCCACAGCTGAGCTTTTCCATTTCCAATTTAAAATACTGCTCTAATCAGTCCTTAAAAGGGCTATGACCACTCATGTTGCAATACAAAATTGTCTTTTCTAATTGATCTTGGTGACTGAAGTGGTATGATGAAGAATACTGATTAAATAACTGCTTCTACTTCAATGGCACATTTGTCATTGTCCCTTTTATTTAGGTTGAGTTTATATCTGGTTTGTACTGTTTTTTTAAAGGCAGTTTGCATTTTTAAAGTTCAATAAAAATGAATAACCCAAAACATACTTCTGTCACCATGAAATTTCTTGCATGTCTTTACTGCAACAAAAATATCCTTCTTCTTCACTGGATTTCCCTAAAAAAAGAAAAAAAAAGAAAAATATATGCATACGTGAGTCAATGTGTCTTAACTGCACATCCACATTAGGTCTCACATGCTCTCAAGTTCAAATTCACCAAAGTCAGGGACATCACACTTGTCTCCAGGATTAAGTTTTAGGGGAAAAAAGGAACTGTAGCTCTGCTGACCACAAAGCATTTGCTCAGCAAGACCGGCACCAGGATCCCGGGTCAGCATTTCCACTATGTCACCTGGACGAGTGTCCTCAGCTCTCTAAACTTCCATCTGCTCATTTAGGAAATTAGGATGATAACCAACCACCCGTACGGCTGCTTTATTACTACTATTTATTAAGCGCATCACATGTACCCAGTAAATGTTGGCTACCTTCCCTTTCCTTTTTCCAGCTGGTGAAGATTTTTGTCAAAGGGAGAGAGAAGTAGGGGGGTGTTTTAGTGTAAAATAAGAGATGACTCCCTTCTGGGGGCCCAGCCTTACTTTGATGTTAAAGTATTTTTATGGCCCTTTATCGTCTACCCAAATCTAGGCAACAGCGATGTTCTGTCCTCTGCCAAAGGCAGGATAACTTCCAACGCTTTGGAGGAGCCTGGAGCCCTGCCCTGGTTCCAGCCCAAGCCGATCACTCAGATGAAGGGGCTCACGGAGGGGCTTGCGGACAATCCACACTCAGGCCATGGGCACTTCACGGAGGGAGCTGGGTTGGGCGGTGTGTTCTGGCCCCTTTATCGCTATCTTAGCCCTGCAGTGATACTCAATCCTAATTCTGCATCATTTGGGGCTGGTTTATAGCGACACGTAACTGCAGTTTTGTCATGTCACTCAAGGCACTAGGAGGTCAACCCCTCCAGATTGTCCAGGAGGACATTAAAGAACAAGCAAGCATAATGTCTAAAAAGACATCTCCCCCTCAGGAACTGTGCCAACAGTACAGATTCTCTCCCACTGTTGCAGTGTGTGTGTGTGTGTCTGTGTGTACCTGTACTCCTCTTTGAAAATGCAACACACAGACTTCTGTATCAATGACCTGAAAATAACAGACAACGTTTGAGGTAGTGAATGTATTTTTCATTATGAGGAAGGATTGTTAACCACCCAGTTGAGTCCCGGGGTCTTCAGGCCCATTCTGGGGACTGGTCCAAGGGTCTACCCTAACAAGTAGGTTAATTCTAAAAGTTCTACACAGTCTCAGGTGAGATCAAAGTGAGGTCACTGGCTGAGAAAGTAAAGGGGGTGGGCTCAAGGAGAAGGCTTAGGAATAACGGGAAATGTCTGAGATTGCCTTGCTAGGAAATAGAATAGGAATTCCAACAGCTACATGCTACATCTTCAACAAAAGAAATGACTCCAGGCTACACCTCCGCAGCTCTCAGTGCCACCCTGCTCTCTTCTCTTGTGCAAAACAGGGTAACGACAGTGCTCACCTTATAGGGCCAGTATCCCCAGAAACGTGATACATAGTTGTCACGTGGCACATGGCAGATGTTGGGGTTTTCAGGATGGAAAGTGCTAGGACAACACTGTGCACAGCATGTATGTTTTCCTTTGACACACGAGGAAGCTGTCCTTTCATTACTTACGCAACGCGGTAGAAAAGAACGAAATGCGGTGGCACAGGAAGAGTCCACCCCGTCTGTACAAAACTCAGGCACAGGAGTGAGGGGCGGTCCATCACCTCTGTCCCAGATGTAGAGAGCGATCTGTCACACAGGAAACCGGCGTGAATGAAAGCTCTCAACCAGCACCACAGGTCCACGAAGGTATGAAACATCTCAAGGGCAAGCAGACCTTACCTTCTCTAGAGAATATTAAATTGAACCACATCAATACGTCAGCATTCAACAGTTTTTTGTGTGTTTCTTTTTGGTTATTTTTTTGCAATACGCGGGCCTCTCACTGTTGCGGCCCCTCCCGTGCGGAGCACAGGCTCCAGACGCACACGGGCCCAGGCGCTCCGCGGCATGTGGGATCCTCCCAGACCGGGGCACGAACCCGCGTCCCCCGCTTCGGCAGGCGGACTCCCAACCACTGCGCCACCGGGGAAGCCCTTTGGGTTTTTTTTACTTACAAAAAGAGTAATTCCATGTGGAGCAATCTAATCTTGGATTAACCGTAAACAATTAATTAAGAATCAGTATTCTGACCTCCAGAAAATTCCACATTGTCATAAGCAATTTTAGGGAAGCTATTTCAGGGATTCTAAAACATCACAGAGAAAGATAAAAGGAAATATCATGACTCTGGTTTCCTGCAGGATGGTAATTACATACCCTGAAAAACCGACTGGCTGAAAATATCTAAAAATATCGAGATAAAATATTTTTCAAAGCATTTTAAATGTATTGCTAACTTGGCACAAAAATGTGGAGCTTATGAGGACAAAAATGGAAAGTGAGAACCTGAGGAAAAAGGCCACTGAGGGTAGTTTTCCCCAGTAGGTATCAGCTGGGCTCTGAGGATGCCAAGGTTCTGATGCATGTTAAGAGAATAAAGCCCATGACCTGCCCAAGGTGGGGTGTGTCTAACAGCAAAGCCCCAAAACTGGCACTAGATGGAGGGAAAAATCATCTCCAGATATCCTGAGATTCTGTAACCAAAGGCAGGCCTCCCTCATTTGTCACCTACGTGTTCCAGAAACACCTCGGAGTAATTTAAAGTGGCCCTAAGTCAGCCTGAGCCTCTAGCAGCCGGCAAAAACTAATACAAATCCTTACTGAGGAGCCCACAACCTTAATATAGGACGGGGAACAGCCACAGTTCCCAAGGAGCTAAAGTACTCGGAACAATCACAAAAAGTAGTATAAAGAGACGAGATGATGGGCAAGAGCCAGCAGACACAGCTTGCTCAGGCCCAGAAGACTTTGGGGATTGGAATGATCAAGCGCAGAATAGAAAATGACTGTTTCATATATTTTTATAAAGAAAAGAAAAACTTTAAAACATGAGCAAGGGGGCTTCCCTGGTGGTGCAGTGGTTGAGAGTCCGCCTGCCAGTGCAAGGGACACGGGTTCGTGCCCCGGTCCGGGAGGATCCCACATGCCGCAGAGAGGCTGGGCCCGTGAGCCGTGGCCGCTGAGTCTGCGCGTCCAGAGACTGTGCTCCGCAACGGGAGAGGCCACAGCAGTGAGAGGCCTGCGTACCAAAAAAAAACATGAGCAAAATTTCTGAAAGATTGTACAAGAGACCAAATTTGAAAAAGAAATGTCTAGAACTTGTAGATGTGAAAAATACAATGCTTAGGGCTTCCCTGGTGGTGCAGTGGTTGAGAGTCCGCCTGCCGATGCAGGGGACACGGGTTCGTGCCCCGGTCCGGGAAGATCCCACATGCCGCGGAGTGGCTGGACCCGTGAGCCATGGCCGCTGAGCCTGTGCGTCCGGAGCCTGTGCTCCGCAACAGGAGAGGCCACAGCAGTGAGAGGCCTGCGTACCGCCAAAAAAAAAATAAAGAAGAAGAAGAAGAAAAATACAATGCTTAAAATGAACATTTTAATGGTGGGGATAAACAGCATATTAGACACAGCTGAATAAAAACTAGGGAACTAAAAGATAAAGTCCTCCAAGTTATTTGAAATGTAGCCCAGCTAGAAACAGAGATGGGGAATGTAGAAGAGAAGTTCAAACTTCTAGCATATATCTAAAGTTCCAGAAGGAGATAATAGAGGGGATGAGAAAACAGCTGAAAAGACAATGGCTGAGAAATTTTTTTAAATGTAATTTAAAAAAAATAGGATTGCTTAACAATCCTATTATAGAAAGGCCCAATTAATTCTAAGCAGGATTAGAAAAAAAAAGAGTCTGCACCTAGACATATATATACCATAGTGAAACTGCAGAACACCAAAGACAAAGAACAATCTTAAAAGCAGCCAGAGAAACGGCAGATTACTGACAATGGAACCATGTAAGAGTGGCGGCTGATTTCCTAACACAACAGCAGTAACAGAAGCCAGAGCACAAGGGAACAGTATTGTGATGAGAGAAAATGTCTCACAACCTAGAATTGTACACACAATGCAACTATGTCTCAAGAACAAAGCTGAAATAAATTATTATTTTTTTAGTTATTTATAGTCCCTATTTATTTATTTATTTATTTATTTATTTATTTATTTATTTATTTATGGCTGTGTTGGATCTTCGTTTCTGTGCGAGGGCTTTCTCTAGTTGTGGCAAGCGGGGGCCGCTCTTCATCGCAGTGCGCGGGCCTCTCACTATCGCGGCCTCTCTTGTTGCGGAGCACAGGCTCCAGACGCGCAGGCTCAGTAATTGTGGCTCACGGGCCCAGTTGCTCCACAGCATGTGGGATCCTCCAAGACCAGGGCTCGAACCCATGTCCCCTGCATTGGCAGGCAGATTCTCAACTACTGCGCCACCAGAGAATTTTTAAGGTAAAAAAAATTACAAAAAACGGAGAATTTGCCACGTCACTAAAAAGGAAATTCTGAAGGATATACTTCAAGAAGAATAAAAATGATCCCCATTGGCAGGTCCAAGAAGCAAAACAGAATAGTGAGCACAGACACAGCAAATACAGGGTTAAGCTAATACAAATCATTTAACTGTATAAAGTAAGGAAGGACAATATCTGAGTTGCGGAGTTGAAAAAAAAAGAACAAAAATACTGGACAAAAGAGCATAAAAACTGGGAGAGGGATAATCAGAGTTGTTATGCTCAGGCCCTTAGATTTTTAGGCTATTGATTAATTAGCCACTTACTGTACATGTTAAAGTACGGTAAGTCCCCTGCATACGAACAAGCTCCATTCCAAGAGCGAGTTTGTAAGTCCAATTTGTTCGTAAGGCCAACAAAGTTAGCCTAGGTACCCAACTAACGCAATCGGCCATATAGTACTGCACTGTAACAGGTTTATAATACGTTTGCATCTTTGAGAGTTCGCAGCTTGAAGGTTCGTATGTAGGGGACTTACTGCATTTAAAACAACCATTAAGGAATAGACATTGAGAATGAACTTCAAAAATAACAGAGGAGGGGAAAAAAATGGAATCAAAATTTTAAAAATCTAAAAGAAAGCAAGGAAATTTTCAAAAGAAAAAAATGGGAGACAAAGGATAAAATAAAAGTGTTAGTAAGCATGAAAAATGTAAATTTGCTACATGGTTTGAAGATAAAGATTGTCAAACTGGGAGAAAAAAACAAACACGTCCTCTTTAAGAGAGATGCATCAAAAGAGGACACAAAAGAATTGAAAGAAAAAAGTGGAAAACAATGATGAAGCAAACACCGAAAGAAAGCTAGTATAGAAGTGTTCCTATCAACAAACTAAATGCTAAGGCAAAGAGCATTACTAGAGATAAAGATACATTTACCGGGAGGAGGTAACAATTCTAAACTTGTATGCATCTAATTAACATAGCCTCAGAGTATAAACAGCAAGAGCTGGCAGCTCCACAGGGAGACACTGTCACCACTATTGTGGAAGACTTTCACATTCCTCCCTTAGCAAATGACGGGTCAAGCAAACAAAACGGAAGTAGGAAAAGGGAGAGAGGGAGGAAATAAAATATGTGAAAAGCACAACAGATTAACTGATTAATCTATTTGTTCTTTAGCAGACAGAAAGAGAATATTATACCACCCCCAAATCAGAGCACACACATCCTTTTCGCCATTTATGAAAAGTGAACACGAACTAGGCCATTAAGCAAACCTAAAAATATTTCAAATGACTGTTATATAGACCCATCATGCTAAGTTAGAAATCAATAACAACACACAAATATACTGAGTCACAATGGAAAATGTATTTTTTAAAGTCGGTCACAGTCAAAAAACAGTTTAAAAGCTTCTGTCCTAGAGAAATTTTTGTAGAGGATCATCGTGACACATGTCAAAAACAGTCATAGAGCTGGTGACTGCGACAGCAAAACCCAGTCGCAACCCGGAGGCCCACGACCAGCAGACTGGGCAAACACACTGTGGTGTGGTCCTGGGAGAGGCAGTTATACAAAGTGACAATAGTTCATGAAAGCCACACGCATCAACACGGATGACTTTCAAATTAGAACATTATTCAGGGTACAGTTCTGTTTATATAAAGGCCAGAAGGATGCAAAACTACATATTATTCAGAGATACATTCATATGTGATCAAATATGAAGAAAAGGGGGCGAGGGAGAGAATTCAAGAAAGTTGTTGACTCTCGTTAGAATGAAGGGGGACCTTCCTGGGGAGATACTTACAGGTAGCCTCCAAGCAACTGATCAAGTTCAATCTCTTAAGCATAGATATTCTGACTGATCTTTATACCTTTCACGTATGTTAGAGGGTTTTTTTTGTACGTTATTCAATGTTTCATAGACTCCCAAACCTGGGTATCTATACCTGAGCTGACTTTTCATTAAAAATATCTAGACAGGGCTTCCCTGGTGGCGCAGTGGTTGGGAGTCCGCCTGCCGATGCAGGGTACGCGGGTTTGTGCCCCGGTGCAGGAGGATCCCGTATGCCGCGGAGCGGCTGGGCCCGTGAGCCATGGCCGCTGAGCCTGCGTGTCCGGAGCCTGTGCTCCGCCACGGGGGAGGCCGCAACAGTGAGAGGCCCGCGTACCGCAAAAAAAAAAAAAAAAAAAATCTAGACAGACCCTGGCTTTCAACTAGTCATTCTTTCCCTTCTGTGGAAAAGAATGATTTTTAACATGAATATTTCTCCTCAAATAACCTATTTCATCATTTAGAAATACTCCCCAAATTAAAATCTTGTGAGTGCCCTTTTCGCTCCTGGCAGGCTACCAGCACTGCTGGACTGAGTCACGATTGGCCCCAATGTCCTAAAATACAGATTCCTACAGAGGGAAAGGCAGGTCTGTTTCAGGCAGTCAGATGTACGCATGAAGAGACCTTCTTGATGATGATTCAGGAGAGATTAATGGATTAAGGACGGGACGCCCGCCACCTGCCTCCAGGACGACTGGTCACAGATGTCCACTAAATGCCAGGGTGCTGGGGGACCAGCTGGCCCAATTCTGCTCCACAGGGTCCAGCACAAGAGACATGTTGAAGACATATGTGCCACCAAAGCACAAAAAAAGACCAGAGGTATTTTACTGACATTTTTGCATGTTTTTAAAAATCCATCTCTGGACCCATCCACCTAGCTTAGAAACAAAGGATGAAGAATCACAGACACAACTGTTTTCTCCACTGTTCCTTCTCCACCTACATGACCAAAATGGGCTTAAAGAAGAAGGCCCTCACAGACTGTAGCAAGTGCAATTTCCTCGTTGGGAAAATATGGATGTGAGTGGCGAAGGGGATGCACCTTTCAGGGAACACAAGACACCTTTTGTATCAAAAGACACAAATTCTTGTTTACAAAGACCTTTAACCAAACAAATAATGACCTACCTCATATTTTAAATCTATTGTAAAGTCGGATTTCAGGGACTCGCTCTTCAATCTCTTGGTAAGCCTAGAAAATAGAGACAATTTGAGTTTTTTGAAAAAAACCAAAAAAGCATCCAACAAGAAGAACACATTCTTGAGACTTTCTAATGTTTGAAAACAAATAAAAATATAAATTTTAAGACAAAAATAAGAGTTTAATTTCCTTGAGGCAAAGGACGATGAAAACACAATTATTTGCGGACCAGGACACGAATGCAAGGCTTGTTGCAAACGTAGTGTTCGTTATTCAACATCTGGAAAATAACATAAAACACAATACGATACAATACATGTCTTTTAAAAAGTCACGGAGTGTGCTGACTCCTGATAATCCTTGACTAAATAATGACAGAGAAAGAAAAGGAAAAGAGAAAAGCCTGCCTGATAGAGAAACAGAAGTTGCTACTTTTCAGTCTCCTACTTTTAAGGACCCTATGAATTACAGTTTGTGGAGTTTCCTGGGGGAGAAAGCATGTGGCTTCGGGAAAGAATAACAGTTTCAAGTCATTTTCTTGCTTCAGAAAAGCCCTAATGGCTCTTTTCAACACAGAAGAGAGGCCCAGACCCCTGGGCCCCGGCTCTAGAGCCCCCGCTCCCCAGCATGCACCAGCCTCCCCTGAAGCACGCTCCTGGCCACACGGCGGCCAGTTCGCCCCGACCCAACCTCTACCTGGCAACCTTTTCTCCAAGACCGAATTCAAGGGTGTCCAGACCTGCCCACGAGAATAAATGGAAACTTCCTTTGCCCCCAGAGTGGGAAGCACAGCCCCATTCATCACACACGGCGAGCCCCCTGCGCCCCTCTCCTGCTCTGCACCCCAAACAGCACCCACCGCCCGGGCCCAAACGAGCACTCGGTGAGCCATCTGAAGGGATGAGGGCAAATCGCAATACATTCCTCCATTTCAGGCTGAGGGAGGTAGAACGACATGCTTACCAAGACCACGGAACTGCCACAGGCTTTACGTTTACTACAGGGCTACAGACGGGACCCTCGTTTCAATGACGAACCTAATAAATATTTTAACTACAAAGAAATAATGGTAATTTGAAAAGGAAAACTAGTAATCAGTTTCAGAAGTCCTCGCTGAGTTTTTAGCCTGGTTGAGCCACAGACAAAAATTTATCTCTAATCGGAGGAAAGATGAAGGAGGACACAGGTTATCATTTACGTGTAGTCATGAAGCACCGGCCTCACGGTTGGTAGGAGTGTGGCTTGATGGCACACAGCTCGGAAAGAAGCCCCATGGAACCTCTACTCCATTCCTGCTCAGTACCTGCCCACCGGCTCAGTGGCAGGAGTGGGTGAGGGCACTGCGTAGAGAGACTGCATTCTCAGAACATTCCTGACATATATTAAGAGAAAACTCTGCCCTGGTGTGGAATCTTGTCCAACTCGAACTCTGCTTGGCTGGAGCCGGTTTTCATGAATAAACTTTTAAGGTAACTTGGGGATTTGGACTCATGCCAAGTGCCTTCAAAATCTGAGCCAACCACATTCAGACACCAAACATACACACGAAAAGAAAAGTCATACCTGGGCTTATCGCCACGGACAAGGAACACAGAATTGCGATCAGCATCCAATGGCACGTGACATCCACTGTCAGATGGCCACGCTGCCCACACCCGTTCTTAAGAGACAATACACACCTCTGAACTGTTACCTTCAACATGCTCTCTACTCTTCCTGACTTTTTAAGTTTCTTTCGCATTCAATTCTTGTACATTTTTCTCTGAGGGAAACTAGAGAAAAATGTGACAGCCAGTGATAGAATCTCTTTAAGATGAACACTGACTGACTGGAAACAAATCACTATGTACACTGACATCTGTAAGTGGCTATGTTTAGCAGCCTGTGGAATCTGCCAGAACCAGTGATGGTTACCTCAATATTACGAACGTCGCATGGATGAGTCAGCCTCATGGGACACTTGGGGCCTAACCCAGTCACCTTGCAAACAAGTCCCAGTTCTAAAAGTGTGCAGGGGGGCATTCACCCGACTTAAAAGGCCAGTCCTAGTGGTGGGAACTAGGTTTCATTTTTCTATACACCAAGCAAGGGCTATACCCAAGGGCTTTTCAAACGCTAATTTCAGGAACCAACAATGCCAAAAAAAACAAGGCCAGAAATCCCAACTACTTTGTGAAAATACTTCTTCATTAAATATTCAGTTCCTGGCAAAAGAGAATTTGACATTCAGCTTTCCTGTTTTTAGAAGGCACTAAGTTATGTCCCGATAACACAGTTCTAATGACACAACCAGCTAGACCGGAAACCTGCAACAAATATAGGGCTCCTTCAACTCCATACCAGGAAAACTCCCTACCTGACTCTTCTAGTCCCACGTGTGAGACAGTCAACAGAGCAAGATGTTGCAGGACATCTAGATAAGGTTTTCTGATGGAAAAACAACAGGGGAAACCAGTAACGGTGTTCTGTAGTAACACCTATTTGAAGAAACCATCTTACTGAAAATCAATGAGCGTTTCTCCAAAGATGCAAGTTTTTTTTTTTTTTTACTGATGCTATCGTGAGGACATCACGTAGCTAGAGCACTGGGAAATGTTGGGCAGTGTTAATTCAACACTCACTGATGCGGGATTGCTAGCCCCAAAAATATTTTCGGTGAGAAAGTCTAAGAAAGTGAGTGTCATGAAGTGTCTTTAAGTAACCAGTTTTTCTGGTGACTTGAGCAGAAGAAATACTTGAGTAACTATAAATCATTGCCCTACCTACAAAGTGAGCCGTAAGTCAAGGAAAGGAGACACAGTGAATCGACGCTCCCGTAGTGGGCACTGTTGGGTACCCACATGAACCAGAGCCTCTCCTTCCTTCCTCTAAGAGAATTCTGATTTTGATCAATTATTCAGGCCAAAACAGGGGCTCCAGGGTCAGAGTTAGTTTGATCCCAACCGATGCACTGAAGTTCTGGCAGCTGTTAACGGTGCAGAGGATGGTATAGGCCTGAAGCTGTCCCAACTGACTTTAATTGGACAGGATCCACCTAGAGACTGGGGATAAGTACTTTCATTCCATGGTTAGAGGCTCTCTCCTGCTGTACATAAATAAGAAGTTCATAGCCCTTACTGCCTTGAAAGCACAAAGCAAACCAGATTTAGGGTGAAATGATGCTGTGCACTAAGCCGGAGAGACAGAGAGATCCAGCCTCCCCTCAATGACATTGCTGGACTCCTGCACCAAACAACCACCCACCTCCGCTTCCAATTCCAGCAACAATATTCCCTTCATCCACTCTGCATACTTTTCTGCTACTTGCATCTACATTGGAAAGGAGCATGTTACATTGTAAGGAACTTTCAAATGTCAAGGGAGCAGCCCAGAAGTTTCAGCAACCACAAATGACAACGTATCTACTACCTTATATTCCTACAATGGGCTAAAAAGCTTTTCAGGACTCCAAACCCTAGAAACAGGACACTTACTGTAAGAAATAAGAGAAACATTTTCATCTTTGCAGATATAAAAACCACAACTGCACTATCAACTTTCCATTCCCTAAAGAACAAAAACTCACAATTAATCTGAACTACTTAGGTTAAGAGGACTGTCAACAGCCATGCTTCTCCTGAATTACAACTTATCTTCCCCTTTCACATCAAAAACTGCATGACTGTGATTCTCACACCAAGAGCTAGGTACGCCTCCTGCCCAGCCCACGTTTAAACGCGTCTACACCTCCACGCACATAACCAGTCATCACCCCAACCCGAGGCGTGCTGATTCATTTCTTTACTGACAATCAGAGTCAGGCCTAGAGCTCACAACAGTGGTCACTCCTCCGGGTACGGAGTCCTGAGCACTCGTGGGCCCTCCCTCAGCCTCACAGTTGATCATTCGCCTCATTGTGCAGGTAAGAGGAAGGGCAGAGCGGCTGAGCGTGAGTCTGAGGGGATGAGTAAGTGATGGAGCCTGTGTCCGGCTCCTGCCGCGGGTCTCCCTGCACTACCACCCGCTGCCTCTGCTGAGAAGTTCACTCAGCTCCATCAACTGCAAGACTCGGCGAAATTGAAGCTGATTCGTACACGAGACGCAACAAAAAGCAAGTCTCATAAATTCTTACTTGTTTACCAGTGGGATACTGAGGGCCCAGCCAGCAGCGAAGTCTGGGTATTTAAAAACTGTAGGATTTTCGGAAAAGGCATAATGGTGAATTATCGTAGATTCTTCGTCATGTAATGCTTTTCCTAAAAACCATTCCTGTTAAATAAAGATATAAAATTTTTTTAAAAAGCCATTTCATGTATGACCAAAAACAAATTGGTATCATTAGTTAAAGATCCTGGGTAATAGAGAATAAGCACAGATTATATATTTCTAAAGAATTTTAACAAAAATATAATTATTACTCATGTGATACTGAATATAGCATAATCTTGGTCTATAAAGAAAGTAATTTAAGATCAGATCGCCAGGATAACAAAATGCTAGTCATCGTTATACTATAAACACATAAAAGTGGTATTTTACAGAATATTCCTTATCAAAATACCACTAATGTGAAGAAAACAGTGTTCCTTTATGTCCCACTGAGGTCTGCAAAGAAGAATTTGAAAAATTCCTTCCAGAATCAGTGCCTATTTTATTCATTTATTCAGTCATTCAGTGAACATTTATTATCATTTGTTATCTGTTAACATTTATCCCACGCCAGCTGGGAACAGAGCTTACACAATAGTGGGGAGACAGAAAGTAAGCAAGTAAATAAAGTAAGTTCAGATAGTGCTATGATGAAAATAAAAGAGGGACGGGTGACCCTGGAAAGAGAGAGAAACCTCTTAGGAAGTTAACAGTTGAACGGAGATTAAATAACATCAAGGAACCAGCTAAGCACACATCTGGGGAAGAAGAGGTGAGGCAGTTAATACGAAGTCCCTGAGGTGGGAAAAAGCTTGATATATTCTAACAAAAAATGAGTGCAGTATGGCTGGAATATACTGGGTATGGGAAACATGGTACGAAAGAGAAGCAGGAGATAGACCAGGGTTCAGATGTCACAACAGAACAGCCTGGATCAGACCGACTCTCCCACCAAGAACAAGTATAAAAGCTGGAGGAATTCTTAGAGCAAATGACTGAGGGCATCAAAAAACAACGAAGGCAAATTGGATGTGAGGGCTAACACCTGAGAGAGAAGGGGAGCCCATCCATGGGAGCCCCATATTCACCTCCTTTTACCCTCAAGGAATCTGCTGATTACCCGAGCAGAGGACAGCACACAACCAAGGGCAGCAGCTGGGGACTCGTGCAATCTGGCTGCACTGCAGAGACAGAGGCTGGAGCTGCAAGCTGCCGAGATTAGGTAGAGATTTAAGGGGATCCCAGAGGAATGAGCCCCAAATTCTGCCTGCAATCTTCCCTCAACTCCTAGGCTGCACAAAAATCAAGGGAAAACACAAGAACCAAGTGGGAAACGGCAGTGAAGTGGTTAACCTGAGCAGACTTCAGCAGTGGTTCTGGGAGCCCAAGGCTGGAGGGCAGGGTCTGCCGGGGGAAAGGGTCTAGAAGTAAGGGCAGTCTGTAGCTACACCTACCCAGACAAGGTCTACAACCCAGAAGAATATTAAATGCACGAGACCAGACCAATAACAGAGAAAACTGAGAAACAGAGATTCGCAGATAAACCAGGTTTTGCAGTTTAAAAAATATATAATTAATATGAAAACAGACGAAAAGATGATGATTTTTACCAAAGAACTAGAATCTATAAACAAGAGTCAAATGGAAATCCTAAAACCGAATAATGCAATAACTCAAGTTAGGAATTCAAGAGAATATTAGACATAACAGAAGAGAGAATAGTGACCTGGAAGGTAAGTCAGTAAAAAATTTCCACATTTATGCACAAAAAAGAAAAAGAGGAACATGCAGAAAAGAGCTTAAGGGCAACACGGGACACAGTGAAAGGTCTAAAATACATGATGCTCAAACTAAGCGAAGTAAGTCAGAAAGAGAAAGACAAATACCATATGATATCACTTGTATGTGGAATCTAAAGTATGGCACAAATGAACCTATCTACAAAACAGAAACAGACTCACAGACATAGAGAACAGACGTGTGGTTGCCAAGCGGGAGGCGGGGAGGGAGAGGGATGGACTGGGAATTTGGGGTTGGTAGATGCAAACTATTACATTTGGAATGGATAAACAACAAGGTCTTACTGTAGAGCACCGGAACTATATCCAATCTCCTGGCATACCATAATGGAAAAGAAAACTTAAAAAAAGAATGTATGTATGTGTAAAACTGAGTCACTTTGCTGTACAGCAGAGATTGGTACAACACTGTAAATCAACTATACTTCAATAAAAAAATAAATTAAATACATGATGTTCAAAACCCAGAACAGGACGAGACAGACAATGGAACTCAATCAACATTTGAAGAAACACAGGCTTAGAATCTTCTTAAAAACGGACACGAGTCATCAAGCCATAGATTCAAGAAGCTCTATAAACTCTAATCAAGAGACATACAAAGAAAACCACATAGGCAAATGCTGGGTGAAAAACCTAAGATAGAGAAAATCTTAAAAGTAATTTTGGGGGAGAGGTGTACACATTTCTTTCAAAGGAGCAAAAATAAGACATACAGTTAACTTTTCAACAAAAACAAGAGAAGTGAAAGAATGGAGCATCTTTACAGTGACAGAAAATTACTGCTGACCTGGAGTGTGACACCTCATGGAACTATCTTAGGTGCAGTGGGAAACCACAGGAGGTTTTTGAGCAGGTGAACGAGAAGATGTGAATTACAGATACTGGATTATTGGGATGGCAAGAACAGAAACCAGGAGGGCAGCTAGGATGCTTAAATCATGGTCCAGGAAAGAGATGACAGTAGCCTGGACCACGGTAATAGTATTCAACACAGCGGGAAGACAGATGAGAGGTGTATCCTGGAGGGAGACTCCACTAAATGTGCCAGCATGAGGTTGAGGGGAAAGAGGAATCAATCACCAGCCCCAGGTGTTTTCATATGAGCAACTCAATAGACAGTGATGCCATTTCTGAGATGCAGGAGACTGAAGATGGAAGAGGTTAAAAAGGGGCATGAAGAGTTCAGTTCTGAACAAGTTGAGTTTGAGGCTCCTGGTAGACAAGTAGGCAGCTGGACATAGGAGTAGGGAGCACATAACTCCCTCCCTTGGTTCCTTCATGCTTGGCTCAAATGTGACCTGATCTGTGAGATTTTTCCTGAACACCCTCTACGGAAAAGTAAGCCCATCCCAATCTATCCTTCATCCCTCTTATTTTGCTTTATTTTTCTCCATAACACTTATTACCATCTGACACCTCGTTTCACATTTGCCTATCTGCCCTGCAAAAGACTATCCCCTCCTTGTGACCAGGGATGTTGTCTATTTTGCTCACTGCTGTATCCCAGGATACCTAAATGTCCCAGGTGCCCCTAGTTTTGTGTTAAATGATGCAGCAAGCCCAGGAGAGCTTTCAAAGGCAACTATGAAAGAAATGTCAGCAGATGATTTAAGTCAAGTACCCTAAGTTCTAAAAGTTTTGTATATTTTCTCTCTTACCCAACCATCACCCCCTCACTCCCTATCCCTTATCAGAAAATAAAAGCAGGAGGGATACAGTCCTGTCTTCCCAGGGCCCTCTTCTGCTCATGGCTGTGTTCCAAATACCTCCCAGAGTCTTAGTTTGGGTCAATTCAGCAACAAGTCATAAATGAACATACGTGAAAGCCAGTAACACAACTGTGTGTCTAGGTCCATAGTTCCGCCCAAGGATTTCTTCCTGACATTTTATGGATATATTAAGTCACCACTGGGCAAGAGAAGTGATTATAAGGCAAATAGCCTTGGCTTGAGATAGAATATTCAACATCTTTTTAAACAATCAAACTACTAAACATTAACCAATATGAAAATCATCACATTTAACACACCATGTAAATATAGCTTGTTTAAAGAAAATAAACACTTCAGTATATTTTAGCACCTTTCTCAATAATCTTTCACTATTATAATCTCCTGTTCCAAACATAAATTTATGCAGAACATGTTTTTATGTTTCAACAACTAATAGCAGTGTTCAGCTATTATCTAGTATTTAAGATTGTTTTTCAATATTTGGGGGGGATTATACTGTCAACTACTCTAAGGGAGAAATTAATACAGATTCTGTGAAGAGACACTGCCCCATCTTTCTTAATAATTTTCTTAATGCCTTCTTAATAAAGACAATTACAATCAAGACAGATGGTAAAAGAATAACTCAGCGTTCTATTAGTGTGTCAGAATTACTCTTTGCCAGCACTGTCTCACCTCTATTAAAAGTTAAAAATTAAAGACATTTCAGCAAACATACACATGTTAAAAGCATACTGTGGGGAAAAAACAAAGACTTCAATAAGATATAGAAATTTACAGAAATCACCTAGAAAGGCAATTTAACAAAGATTAATTACTTTAATAAAGATTAAAGTTTTTCATTTAAAATATTATGTAACAGCATAAATTTGCATTAGTAAGAATGACAAAATGATATTGAAGGGAAAAAATGTCAGAATCCAACAAAGTAACCGATACTCTAACACATTATTATGAGTTTAATGTCATTTATCTCTGTCAGTATCAAAACCAGGTTTGTCTTATACGTTTTTCCTAAAATTTCACATGGTGGGGGAAAAAAACACACTGGTTTGAGCTAACTTCAACCTTATGTAATTTTTATTCCCAAATGCTAGTTTCAAAAGAAACAAAGCATCCTAGATTTTTTTTTCACGTGGTACTGCTCACAAAAGAAGAAGAAAGCATCTCATTTTACCTCTGGCTCTGTACTTGCTTTGCATGAACTTGCTTTGAACTTATTTATCATTCCAATTTTCATTAAAAAGTACCATGAGTCACCATCTTCTGTACAGAATTAGAGCTATGGATAATGGAAAAAATAATCTCCAGGTGAAACGAACACTAGGAGGAGATTAAAACTCCTACATCCTAAAAAAGATCTGGGAGTTTTTCTCAAGTCAAAGGCAAACATAAAAGCCTAACAAATGTTTTACATAAAATACGGCACCGAGTACACAGCTGCTGCTCAGCCGTCATCTGAAAAGACTAGATGAGACACGTTCATAATTCTTTTCTCCTTTGAAGGAATTATTCTTTTAACCTAACAACCTTCTCATTCAATTATATCTGTACGTTCCCAGAAATCAAATGCATGAAGAGGAATCAGAATGGGTCCTTCCAGCATTTAAAAAGCATCAAGACCAGTGGTTTTATCATAGTGACAAACTTTCCAGCATTTGAGAAATCAACCTAATGATCACTGTTGCCCAACTCTGTGTGTCCCCATCAACAGACCAAGTGGGCACCCAGAAGCCACGGCTCCTTTTCCACATCCTCCTCAAATCTGACTCACTTCTGGAGTGGGTGTCAGAACAGGGGTGGGGCAGGTGTCCAGTGATCCCAGAAAGGACCCAGTTCTGCTTATTCCATGTTTAAAGAATTCTGTTAAGTTGATCAGGGTGCAGCCTGGGCTGCTCGAAGAGAACTGAACGGCCTGATTTCCTCTCCACAAAACTCCAGGGCTGCCTCTAAACCTCCAGAGACATTGAATGTAGCCCAGCAGGACAGCTGACTTACAGACTTATTCAGTCGTATGCAAATATTTATTGACCACCTACTAAGTGTTAAACACTGTGCTCAGTGCTCAGACAGAACTTAAAGGTAAACAAGATCCAGCTGCAACATCATATCTGCACAAGATAAAAATGTTAAAATATGAAAGTAGCAGTGAACTTCTCACCCAAGATGCATACTGTCTCACCCCGACCTTCTCAAATATTGTTCCCTCTGCTTAGAGCACTCTCTCCTATTAACTCCTACTCATCCCATGGGCTCAGATTAAATGTCACTTCCTGTTATGACCTTCCCAGATTCGGTCTGATACCCTGGTGTGTTTCTAACAGCGCCCAATGTTTCCCTTAAACCTCTCCCTTTTAATGGTAATTGCTTTTTTTTTCCTTAACATCTTTATTGGAGTATAATTGCTTTACAATGGTGTGTTAGTTTCTGCTTTATAACAAAGTGAATCAGTTATACATATACATATGTTCCCATATCTCTTCCCTCTTGCATCTCCCTCCCTCCCACCCTCCCTATCCCACCCCTCTAGGTGGTCACAAAGCACCGAGCTGATCTCCCTGTGCTATGCGGCTGCTTCCCACTAGCTATCTATTTTACGTTTGGTAGTGTATATATGTCCATGCCACTCTCTCACTTTGTCACAGCTTACCCTTCCCCCTCCCCATATCCTCAAGTCCATTCTCTAGTAGGTCTGTGTCTTTATTCCTGTCTTACCCCTAGGTTCTTCATGACATCTTTTTTTTCTTAAATTCCATATATATGTGTTAGCATACGGTATTTGTCTTTCTCTTTCTGACTTACTTCACTCTGTATGACAGACTCTAGGTCTATCCACCTCATTACAAATAGCTCAATTTCGTTTCTTTTTATGGCTGAGTAATATTCCATTGTATATATGTGCCACATCTTCTTTATCCATTCATCTGTCGATGGACACTTACGTTGCTTCCATGGCCTGGCTATTGTAAATAGAGCTGCAATGAACATTTTGGTACATGACTCTTTTTGAATTACGGTTTTCTCAGGGTATATGCCCAGGAGTGGGATGGCTGGGTCGTATGGTAGATCTATTTGTAGTTTTTTAAGGAACCTCCATACTGTTCTCCATAGTGGCTGTATCAATATACATTCCCACCAGCAGTGCAAGAGGGTTCTCTCTTCTCCACACCTTCTCCAGCATTTATTTCTAGATTTTTTGATGATGGCCATTCTGACTGGTGTGAGATGATATCTCATTGTAGTTTTGATTTGCATTTCTCTAATGATTAATGATGTTGAGCATTCTATCATGTGCTTGTTGGCATTCTGTATATCTTCTTTGGAGAAATGTCTATTGAGCTCTTCTGCCCATTTTTGAATTGGGTTGTTTGTTTTTTTGTTATTGAGCGGCATGAGCTGCTTGTATATTTTGGAGATTAATCCTTTGTCAGTTGCTTCATTTGCAAATATTTTCTCCCATTCTGAGGGTTGTCTTTTGGTCTTGTTTATGGTTTCCTTTGCTGTGCAAAAGCTTTGAAGTTTCATTAGGTCCCATTTGTTTATTTTTGTTTTTATTTCCATT
>NW_020174268.1:16220296-16255695 GCF_003031525.2 Neophocaena asiaeorientalis asiaeorientalis
GCAGGCGGACTCTCAACCACTGAGCCACCAGGGAAGCCCCTGTATTTAATTTTTGATAGTGTGATTAATATGTGTCTTCACGTGTTTTTCCTTGGATTTATCCTGTATGAGACTATCTGTGCTATATGGACTTGATTAACTATTTCTTTTCCCATATTAGGGAAGTTTTCAACTATAAATATATTAAGAAAAAAAAATTTTTTAAGTGGAAAAAAAAACGGACGGACAGAACCCTAGGACAAATGGTGACAGCAAAGCCATATAGACAAAATCTCACACAGAAGCATACACATACACACTGACAAAAAGAGGAAAAGGGGAAAAAATAATAAATCTTGCTCTCAAAGTCCACCTCCTGAATTTGGGATGACTCGTTGTCTATTCATGTATTCCACAGATGCCGGGACATCACGCTGATTGTGGAGATTTAATCCGCTGCTCCCGAGGCTGCTGGGAGAGATTTCGCTTTCTCTTCTTTGTTCGCACAGCTCCTGGGGTTCAACTTTGGATTTGGCCCCGCCTCTGCGTGTAGGTCGCTGAGGGCGTCTGTTCTTCGCTTAGACAGGACGGGGTTAAAGGAGCAGCTGATTCGGGGGCTCTGGCTCACTCAGGCCGGGGGGAGGGAGGGGCATGGGGGTGGGGCGGGCCTGCGGCGGCAGAGGCCGGCATGACATTGCACCAGCCTGAGGTGTGCTGTGCATTCTTCCGGGGAAGTTGTCCCTGGATCCTAGGACCCTGGCTGTGGCAGGCTGCACAGGCTCCCCGGAAGGGAGGTGTGGAGAGTGACCTGTGCTCGCACACAGGCTTCTTGGTGGCTGCAGCAGCCTTAGCGTCTCATGCCCATCTCTGGGGTCCGCGCTGATAGCCGTGGCTCGTGCCCATCTCTGGAGCTCCTTTAAGCAGCGCTCTTAATCCCCTCTCCTCGTGTACCAGGAAACAAAGAGGGAAGAAAAACTGTCTTGCCTCTTCGGCAGTTCCAGACGTTTTCCGGGACTCCCTCCCGGCTAGGCTAGCCGTGGTGCACTAACCGCTTCAGGCTGTGTTCAGGCCGCCAACCCCAGTCCTCTCCCTCGGTAATTGCTTTCTTAATGGTCCCTCCTCTCCCTGCTACTCTGTACCATCCAGGCAGTCAGGACCCCTGTCTGTCTAGCCTCTGCTATCATAGTGCTTGATACACAGTTGGTACTCAAAAAATATTTCTTGTCTAAAATAATGTGGTCATTGTTGATAAAGAGAAATAACCAATTTAAATTTATTTCTTAACTCTAGGTTATATCAATAGTTTTTTAATTCTTCAAAATTGATAACCCATATATTTTTTTCATTTAAAAATGGCTCATTTTAAGTTCCATCCTTCTGAAAGCTCCAAACGTCAAAGAGAAGTATTTGACATTGCTTCCAGATATTCAACTGTTATTTCATGCTTCTTTTTTTAAGTGAAAGCAGGTTTTTTTGAGATACACATTGCATAGACAGAATGTGCTCCGTTTCACAAGGCAAGAGCAGCCTATTTCATTCTTCTTAATCTTAAATTAAGTGTTTTTGTTAGACTGAAAAACCTCTTAATCAACATTAAACTTCTTTTAAGCATTTTCTGCAAAATAAAAATACTCGTATTGAAATTGTATTTACCTTTGATGGATCATATCTTCTGAGTGCTTGTAAGAGTTGTGGAATTTGTATTCTTGTCTCTTCTTCACAGAAGAAAATCCATGATGAATTTCTGCTATATGTTACAGAAAAGCTGACAAAAACAAATAGGTTATAGTAATCACCTTTATAAAGTGAGTTTATAATAAGGTTTAAAACTGATCAACAGGAAATGGATGAAGGACATACAAAATGGCAAGAAATCTGGATTTTTTTCCCATAATATTTTTCTTCTGTGTATAGTTTAAGCGTAGAGGAAAGCCAGATACTATTGGTTTATGAAACAGCTAGACTTCTTAAAGTTAATTCTTTCTATGACAAACCCCAATTCAGAAGAGACATAATTCTCAAATAAAATATCAAATATATTGACATTATATCCTTTAAGAAAGAAACATATTTAAAAATAAAAGCTATTCATGATTAAGAATCAATCATCAATGCTTAAACTGTATGAATAATGCAGTTTGACTATAAATATATCTAATTTCTCAAATAGTAAGTTAAAGTAGTTCTAAAGACACATGGTACACTAGATATAAAAACAGGAGACTCAGAGAACTGAATCATTTTTGTAAAAAATCCAAGAAATACTTAATTAGTTTGAAGTAGTACTTATGATGTATAACTTGGGAAGAACTGTTTTAGATACGAGACAAACAGTAAGGAGCTGGGGAATTACGGTCACTGTAGATTAATTCAAATAAAACCCACTGCCTAGTGAAACAGGAAAAAAAAAAAGAATCAATCATCAAGAAATCCGATTACAGTAGTGGTCATGGAGTCCAAATGGACTTTACTTACTGACTGAGGAAAAAACACCCTCTGAGTAAGAAAACTAGGGAGCCTACGAGCGTCAGGTAGAGATGCCAATAATGAGCACGTGTCACGTGAAACGTACTGCGGTAACAACGGAAGAATGGTCCACGCGCCTTCCTGCTGAGCCAGCTGGTGAAGGAGGAGGACTCTGGGGACTTCCTGAAGAAACAATCGTCAAAGCAGAGAAACAAATAAAAAACACAGTATGACCGCAGCAATTTCTTCAAAAGACTCAAATTTAAAACCAGGTATTTTTAAAGATCTGACGCTTTGCTCTTCCTACTCGTCTCTTTTCTCTTCCCTTTGGAGCTACTAGAAGTGAAGGATTTTCGCTGAAGCCACACAGCCTCCTCAGCCCCCAGGCTCCGCATGTCTCAGAGGCCCTCCAGGAAGGGTCTTCAGTGACACCCGGAGCAGACCTGGAATTTGCAGGCGTGCAAAGGCGACTGGAAGGCAAGAGCCCAGGGGCAGTCAGGGCAAACTCAGAGGCATAAAGACAGCTTTCTCTGTGTACACAACAGAGGAAAGCACGTGGAAAATAAAACACTTCAGGCTAAACAAGAGGATATAATAGCCAATTTACCTCAAGTGAAGAAAAAATTTTAGAGTGCCCCTAAAAACACTAAAACACTAGAACACCATCATAATGAAGAGCTTTGGGTCTAAACACTAGAAATAGAATCCTCAAGTATTCAGGCAACAACAGTAATAGCATAATGATGTGGTATCAAAATTTATAAACCTAGGAGGAACTAAGATCCAGAAATAGACACAACTACGGTTACATATACATACCTGCTCTACTACAGAGAGAGAGAGAGAGAGAGTCATATCTTTAAAGCTATCAATATGAGCTTTGAAGTTAAGCACTATTTAATCTACTTCAAGTTGAGACAAGTCAAAACCCAGACACCTAATATGCCTGGATGCCCCCCAACAAACTGTAGGCTATTCTGTGTTCTGTAGTGCCTGCAGTCCCGGTAATTGTTACAAAAGACTTTAAGAATACATGCTTAACTATATGAAATATTACCACACTAAAGTAGACGCCATACCATTCTTTAAGTTCACATAAGTTTATTATTTAAGAAGAAAAGAA
The DNA here is from genome assembly GCF_003031525.2 of Neophocaena asiaeorientalis asiaeorientalis. Taxonomy (NCBI): domain Eukaryota; kingdom Metazoa; phylum Chordata; class Mammalia; order Artiodactyla; family Phocoenidae; genus Neophocaena; species Neophocaena asiaeorientalis. Next base: position 16,223,865 of record NW_020174268.1, read on the forward strand.
TGCCTTCCAATATAAATCTTCGGGCAATCAAATAAGCCTCATTTCTTCGTCGCATGCAGTATTTTTTTTAACTGCCGTGGACAAATATGAAACGTAAAAACAGTAATCAAAGGTTAAATCACACTAACAATACGGCACGTCAGAGAGAAAAAGCAAACTCCTAGAGGTTGAATTAGCAGCACCCCAATGTAATCTGGGCTTTCCTACTGTTGATTCTGAATAATGAAGTGATTTTCGTTGTCTTTTCAAAAACTGCTATATGTATGTGTATATATATACACATATATTAGCTATATGCTGTATACATGTATATGCCATACACTTACATATATATGCCATATCTATACATATACATGCATATGTAGCTATATGCTTATACATACATATGGCATACATATATACACATACATATATATCACACACATACATATTCATGAGGATTACATAAGAGCAAAAATCGTGTGAAGAAAACTAGTAACATTAATATTTGCATAAAACTTTCAAATAATTATGGGAGCATGCTAATATGAACGAGCTAGAAAAGAAACACAGCAAACACTAAAAGAAGTCTTACAAGAAAATAAGCAGCAAATGAGCTGTTATATAGCAACTGAAATTATAATAATGAAGACATTATGACAATGGGAATGTCAAATGTTAAAACACATAATTCCAACCATGTAAAACAAAATCACAGATGAATAGAGACTGGAAAGGAGCCAGAATCAGAAGGATGAAATTATTACATATATGCTTTAAAATATATTTTAACTAAAAAACTGTTTTGAGCAAAAATAAATACGAAAATGTGGTTACCAAACAAGAACCACCCTTCCGAGTTTTAGGAACTATACAAGTGATGTCAACAAGTATTACACCCAGACAGGTAACCTCTGCAGAAAGGCTGTGAGGGCGCTTTCCTGGCAGCGGTGCAGAGGCAGGCCTACGAATACCTTCTGTCACGACAATTTGCAGCAGGCAAAGGTTCAGTCAGCGCAAAGGAGGAGTTATATTCTCGACTAAAATAAACTCTCTGGATTACTAGTGGGTTACAATCTTTCCTATCTCCATTACTTTCTGTTTACTAAATCACATGCCTGGATTTTGTAATTTGCTTCAGTTGGTGAACACAAAAATGGCAATCAAGTTTTCTGTACCCCTGTATCTCCAAATAGAAACATTTCAAAAACTAGTATGCTATGTTGATAACTATCTCCAAATATGTGTGAATACGTTTGTCTTAAAAATATAAAATAGGTCCTCCCTTGATACTCAGAAACCTGGTCTTGATTAACTCTTGATTAAGCCAAAGCCATTCTACTTATAAACTTTTGTCTACTAATTCTCAAAAAGGACCAAGAGCTTTTAGTCTTGTTTTATATATGTGTGTGCATATATATATGCATGTATGTTTGTCTGTGTGTATATATTCTGTGTGCAAATGCACATAGACCCAGACTTAGATACACACATACTCATATGTATTAGCACCTCTAAGATAAAATAATTTAAAAGGTCACAATAAAATTTTCCATCAAATGATCTTATCTCAGTTCTTACCACTCGGGATTGTAGTAATTTATGTTCTTTATATCTACTGTCTGTTCTATCCACAAGAATTAAACCTCCTTAAAGATGCCACATCACCACCTGACAGCACTTTTAGATGAAAATAGAGTTTTTTAGTATGTAATTGCAGGGATGAATGAGTTTTCAAACGAAAAATCAAGGAAAAAGTAAGAAAATGTTATATCAACAGAGCCCTTTGGAATAAAAGCTAAAAGCTATAACAAAGGCAGTCATGCCTGTCGGCAATCTAAATGATGCCTATTCACCAAACCATGATTCTATTTCAAACCTAAAAGTTGAAGGTAAAATTCTATCACAAATGAGATAACACCATAACAGAGGCAAGCATAAAGGGACTAAAAATGCAAATAATCAAATATGGGTAAATGACAGAAAAGGAAAAAAAAAAAAGAAAAAGTTGATCACAGTAATTTAAACATCTTACGTTAACACTATTTGTCTTGCTGAACCAAAATCTACCTTTATTTCCATCACTGACATCTACTGCTATCCTAATAAGCATTTTGAAGTCAGAAGGCCTACTGGACCTTCAGGCAGTACCTCCTTTGAACATTTTTTATCATGGCATGTTCACATTTAATGCCATTAATAATTACTGAGAACCAACAAATTCAAAGCCAACACTCTACTTCATTACCTGTTTCTCATACATATTCATCGTCTTCATTTGGGAGAGGGTTTTGATCGCATAGCTGCGCCTTCTAAAAATGCTTTGAGAATGGAGAAGGCCCATTATTCTTGATATGGAGGCAGAAATCATTAAAAATTTATATCTAGAACTAGTATGAATGAAAAAGCCAACATCTGAACATGGATCAAAGTAGATTAATATTTTAAATGTCATAAATGACTTTATTAGGCAAATTTGGTTTTGAACCACTTTAGTCTTTCTGCCTCTGTCTGGAAAAAGTTCAACTAATTTAACTCCATGATGCTGGCCTCTTCCCTTGTCAACAGACTATTTCCCAATATTCGTTACTTGTCCATACCTTAATTTAAGTTCATGAGTTTACGGTCTAATTCGGCCTCATTATTCAGACCAAGTACTAAATTAGAAAGCAAAAACCAAGATATTTGTTCAGTATTAGGCAAAAGTTCTAAAGGCCTGAATCCTGCTTTTAAGACTGATTCCAGTTCAACTGTATTTCCAAATTCCAACTATTACATAGTTCTTAGGCACTGAACTTTTAGCCCAACAAATAAATCATGACAAAATTTAACATCTGTTTATTGTTATTTCTTCCATAAGAAGTAGGTCTATCTTATGAGGATATAATATCCTGTTTGGAACATACATCAGACAGATTTACTAGCCTTTAAAAACCCAGGATTCACATGTGGACCGGGAGACTACAGTAATGCTATAATGACAAACATTCCAGAAATCTGAGCCTATGTTAAAATATATTTTTTTCCCCAGAAACCTGTCATTTCCTAACAAGAGAAAAATATTACCTCATCATTGATATAATTTCTTTATTAAATATTTACTTTGAAATGCATTACTATGTACATTTTTATAGCTCATATAACTCTGTTTTAACGAATCATTCACTCACTCATGAAAGGCAATAAAGCTTAGCATGTAGGGACCTGATTTCTGGAGGCAAAGTGCTTGCATCAGAATCCTCGCTCCAGCTCTTCAGCCTTGAGCAAGTTCCCAGACCTGCCTGTGGTCTGTTATCTATCTCTAACATGGGGGTCACAACAGTGCTGGGGTCAAGTGAGTTAATACATGCCAAGCACTTGGCACAAGCTTGCATGTGATGGTTATTAATATTATTATGATGGTACAATATTTGTTGAGCAACTACTATGGGCCAGGTGCTGTTCTAGGAACACAGGAAACATCTGTGAAAAGACCGGGCAGAGTCTTGGATCTGGCCTCTCGGATCTCAGGTTCTAATGCAGGATACGGGCCGTAAGCAAATATATCTAGAATATAATGCCAAGGATAAATGGTATTAAAAAAAAAAAAAAGCCGGGTAAGGTGAGAGAGGGCACAGACCACTGTTTACGAACTGGCGTGGAATTCCCTGCACACAGCAGCGGCAGCGATCTGCCGCCGGGCCCCGTGATTAAGGCCCCACCTGTGTGTCAGCAGGCAGCTCAGAACTGAGACGCAAGCCTGGCCGCACTGCTCGTTAGTGATGTGGGCGTGGGCAAGTCGCTCAATCCCTCTAAGCCCGTTTCCTCTCTGCAAATGGGGAGAATTACAGACACCACTTCATAGACGTAGAGGAGCTGACGCTTGAAGGCGGTATAGTGTACTGACATGAGCGCGAGGTAAAGTAACGGCTATGGTGAGCACTCGGTGAACGTCCGCTGCGGGCACTACTATGGCTTCCAACCCTCGTCCAGGGTCTCTACTGCAGACCCCGGCGCCACGTGTTAGGCGTCTCACTAGTCCCTCCAAGCCCACCTCCCCAAATGTGAACTCATGGTAGTAGCTCACAGAGTAGCTGAGCCCTTTGCCAACATCCCGCGAGACCCGAGATTTCCTCTCTCCATCAGTGGGGGTCCTCACAGTCGCCCCGGCAAACTCTTCCTGTTTCTTCAAGGCTCAGTTCAAATGTCATGACAAAGCCTCCGCTGCCCTCCCCCGGCAGGGCGGGCGGGCTGCTGCCTGGCCTGTGTTCTCATGGTGGCTGCTGCTGCGGCTGCAGGAAGCGACATGCAGTGCCCCGCCCCCCATCACGAGCCTCCCAGAGGGTGGCACAGGCAGGGCCCCCCTCCACAGTGACTCACCGGGAAAAGGTCGCCCTGGAGGGCATCACCCGCCCCAGAGCACTGGCCTCCTCCAACACGTGCATGCATGCATTGCCACCTCACTTGGTCCCCTGGGCACCGATGTCACCACCAGGAGAGTGAGATCTAAAGTGACCACTCGGGACTTCCCTGGTGGCACAGTGGTTAAGACTCTGTGCCCCCCCCCCCATGCAGGGGGCCCGGGTTCGATCCCTGGTCACGGAACTAAGATCCCACATGCATGCCGCAACTAAGAGTTTGCATGCCACAACTAAGGAGCTGGCAAGCTGCAACTAAGGAGCCCACCTGCCACAACTAAGACCCAGCACAACCAAATATAAATAAAGTAAGTAAATAAATAAACCACTTGTATGGGTCCCTAGCTCCAGACTCAGAATCCTGCGTGGCAACGCCAGCTGGCCACCCTCCATGAGCTGGGGAGACCCCGAGTCTGGCCTCTGAGGTCCTGAGTGGGCCGAGCCCACTCCCACCAGATTCACACCAGGTAGAAATCTCCAGTAAGGGAAGGTGTCCAAATGCTGGGCGCCAAACAGAGACCCACATTCACGACATGGTGTGAAGAATTCATTACAGCTGAGCAAGCCCCAGAGGAAGTGCACTCGGTCTCACTGCTCTGTTTTCTCCTGCAGCATCTCGCCCAGGCCCTTGCCTAAGTAAATACTCCACAAAGATTTGGTAAGTGGATGCATAAATTCTTACTCAACAGCTAGGTAGTAAGAACTCCACTTTAATAAATAACTTAACGTGATTACTTAACACCTACCGATTACGACAGAAAACAAACTTTCACTAAGTAATTTAGCATCCAGTTGCTCTCACCTAAAAAGGAAAGTTTTGTGAAAGCGACTTGATTCTCACAGCTAACCTTTCAATGAAGCACCTCACGCTGTCTCCTTGCCAATATGATAACGTCTAAAACTAGAAAATACAAGGCCACTTTCTCAAGCTTCTTCTCGCTCATCTGTGAAAGGCTTTGCTTCCAGCTTTCCTGCCTTATCGCATGGAAATGAGGTTTTTTCAACTAATGAGCCCAGACCTAACTCTTCTTGAGAAAACAGTGATTCCCAAAACTTTCTGTGAATAAGCAGAATCATTTATTTGTAAGGTTGTGATTCTGCCAGCTTTTAAATAAAGTTCGTACCACAAAAGAAGGCAACAAAATTGGAACTGTCTGCTCTCTTCAGAAGCTATTTAGCTGTGGGAAGGGAGAGTATGGAGGTTTCTAAGCAGCTAGTCTGGCCCCTTTGGGCCTAAAACGGAAAATGTAATCCATTATTGCCATAAAATGAAATTTACAGGGGCACCATAACCCCCCTAAAAAGAAAACCTTATAAGCCTAACCCACTTCTGAATTTTCTTTTCTGTATTTGGAGGATGCCTTAAAAATGCGTCCAAACGTAGATGTAGAGAATGGACTTGAGGACACGGGAAGGGGGAAGGGTAAGCTGGGACAAAGTGACAGAGTGGCATGGACATATACACACTACCAAATGTAAAATAGATAGCTAGTGGGAAGCAGCCACGTGGCACCAGGAGATCAGCTCGTGCTTTGTGACCACCTAGAGGGGTGGGATAGGGAGGGTGGGAGGGAGACGCAAGAGGGAAGGGATACGGGGATAAATGTATATGTATAGCTGATTCACTTTGTTATACAGCAGAAGCTAACACACGATTGTAAAGCAATTATACTCCAATAAAGATGTTAAAAAAAAAAAAAGGGTCCATAACTTATCCGTGGTTCTGCCCCTCCCTCAGGTCCTGCCTTCATTCTAAATCCAGCCTGTCCCCTCTCTCTGAGTAGTCACTCCTACAGGGGCTTATTCCCTGTCTCCCATTCAAAGTGATTCCCCAACCACACATGACCTGTGCCTTGTGCTAAGATCATACTTCAGAGTCTTCAAAATGTACATGAGTCTTTATTTTACTAGAACCTAGTTTTAAAAAAACACAATGATGCTTTCTCCTCTCTCCTTTATTGCCTCCAATTTAATCTTATTTTGAAATTCCTTTGGCGAACATTAATGGCTTCTATAATTTTAAGCAAGTGTTGATACATTTCTGAAGGTGCAGTAAAAACTATGTCAATCTAGGATCAGCCTTGGTTACCGGATCCCAGGTCCCAGAAGGAAAAAAATACTCTCATTTGACAGCCTCTCCATCACAACATAAACTCAAGCTTCTCCAACAGAGTCTTCGCCAGAGACCGAGCTGACTGCGCCCATTTCACGTAACAAAAAAAATAAGAATTTTCACACAAACACTGACTCAAGAAGGAATTTTTTTCAAGTTCAAAAAGCAGAAGTCAAATCACAATTGACACACAGATGCCACGCACATAACAGGTATTTAAAACAAAATACACTCAAGGGCCTGATTAATTCAGAGATTGTCGCACAAACTCTCCTTATGGGTTTCTGTTAGCCTTACCTCCACCTGGCTTTTGTTCATGCACCTCTTGGTATAGTCAATCTTTATAAGTTCACATTACCCTTCCATCTGTAATGCAGGGAGAAAGCACTCAGGAAAAACGGTAGCACTTCTTCCAAATCTGCATTCTTCTATCTGTAGATGTACATTTAGGAACCCTGGACTGGTCAACCATATCACCAGCTCTACTTTCCATCCATTCTGATCTAGAAAGATCACTATTCCTGCTAAAACACGCTTTACTCATCCCCCCGAAGAAATCCTAGGTCCCCTGGCATCCTAAAAGCAAACCTTCCTGATGACTCATGTCTTCGTCTTCCAGATCTGGTTCCGTGTTCCAAACCAACATCCCTCCAGCTAATTTCCTGTCTCTCCTATCGGATCTGATAAAAGTCTTCCTTCATGTGCTGTTTACATATCGCTCTACTTCCTAAACAGCTTCATGACCACCATCTTTCTCAAGGGCCCCATGGACTGTCTAGAGATGTCCTGTTACGTTCAAAAGTACCTAATGTAGCTACAGATGTGCAATGAATATTGCTGAATAGATATTTTAATAGACTTATTTCGGATTTCTAATTTCTACTTAATGATACAGTCATTTCTATTATGAGATCGTTACCATCTATCTTATAAGTAATTCAAAGAACGAGAGTATCTTTTCTAAATCCTCTCTAACTCTGCTCCACCACAATCCAGAATGGTTCTCTGTACACAGGAAGCACTTGGTAAAGTCTGCTAGCTTCCTGACTAGAAGAACTATATCATTATAGACTTCAAAACCATTATGAACTGCCTGATAAGCATCAAACCTGGAAATGGGAGTGACAACTCACAATGACCCAGACTGTTGCAGAAAACAAGGGAAACAGCTTCACCACTCTGGTAACAACTCCGAGGACAGTGTCATGTTTCAGATAGAAAGTTCGCTTAGGCTCCTGTTTTTATACTCAAATGAGAAGAATGAAAAACGTTTGTGTTTTCAATAAGACCACATTTTAGCACCTTGAGGCGAAACAGGCGTAGGCAATGACTTGCCAAAGCAAAAGAGAACAGCTGGAAGCAGATGCCTAACTGCAGAAACCGTTACATTTTTGCACCTTAATTTTTGGCAGATTTCGTAGTCAAGTGCAACCCGACAGAAGTAACGAATAAATAAACAGCAGTTCTAGACATCTGGTGGCGTGGAAGCGGTATTTTGGACTCTCAGATAAATATTCAGATGGTAAAACGTGTAGCTGATTCCTCCCTCACTAAGCAACTGTGGTGAATGCTCGTGGTGGGCAAATCGATGGAGAAAACCAAAACTGCAACCTCAAGACCTAATGATTCAGGTCATAGGTGACATCCTGTCCCGTTAGAGGCACAGCACATACCTGGCAAACCATGGGGCTGACCCCTCCGAGGAGCCAGCCTGCTTCTGCCGCAGCACTGGGGAAGCCCTGACGACTCTGCCCCGGATTCGGCTGTCCTTGTCTTCCCCAGCTGACGACTAGGCTGTCAGTTCTTTTTCAAGAATATGTCAGTTCCTTAAACCAAGGTCCAGTCAAATTGCAACTAGGGAGCCATGACCTGCCTCTCCAAGTGACTTTGCTGCCCTATAGTCTCTGCATCTCAGCACTTAATTCTCTGCAGTTAATCTTCTTTCTCTGTTTTCATGTAGTTCTAGGTCAGGGTAGCTCATCATTGCCCCAGGTATTGTCTACAGACCCGGTGTGAGCTTTCGACAATCTGTGGATCTCCAAGATGCTATTCATGGAATAAATTCAACTTTAAATCACATACATAACATAAAGAACTCTACAAAGAGAAAAAAAATGAACCAGTATCATGTACAGATGCAAACTGTAAAATCTTTCCAGCCATTTCAACTACCAAAAGACTTGTTAACCCAAATATGAAATTACCTAAGTTGTAACAGCACACCCTGGATCTTGTGAGCAAATTAAATCCAAGCGCTAAAACAAAATTCTGTCATAACTACTTCAGTACTCATAGCTGGCCTCCATGCTAGGAAAGAACTGAATAAGAAAAACAGACTATCTGATAATTAAAGGGAGGTTTCCAATTGCTTTACTCTAGACTCCATTTATTATCACAGAAATTAGATGCTGGGGGAGAGGGGTTTGCTTGATGATACTGCTTTATTAGGTGCCTTTAAATGTAATACCAATACTGCCACCTAGTGGCAATCTAAGTCACCAGCTAAACAGGTGGTCTAAATGGCAAACTGTAAATGCAAAGGACAATACAAATTAAGTAGAAGCATACTGAAACTAAACAGAAGCACAGAATAAACTGCTAGAAAAGTTCAACACTTTAGAGAAATAGAAATGTTTCCTAACCTTTCTAGGAAAGGTTACCACAAGCAGAACACTGAACATGGTTGAGCCATATTACAGCATGTAACCAGGATGTTACGTTCTTATGTTTTATACTGACCTCAGAGAACTTTAGAAAAGAGAGACACAAGGGCTTCCCTGGTGGCACAGTGGTTAAGAATCCGCCTGCCAATGCAGGGGACATGGGTTCGAGCCCTGGTCTGGGAAGATCCCACATGCCGCGGAGCAACTAAGCCCACGTGCCACAACTACTGAGCCTGCGCTCTAGAGCCCGCGAGCCACAACTGCTGAGCCCTCGTGACACAACTACTGAAGCCCACGCACCTGGAGCCTGTGCTCCGCAACAGGAGAAGCCACCGCGATGAGAAGCCCATGCACTGCAACGAGAGTACCCCCTCTTGCCACAACTAGAGAAAGCCTGCGCACAGCAGCGAAGACCCAACGCAGCCAAAAAATAAATAAATAAATTTATTTTTTAAAAATTCATAAAACACACATGAATCTGCCTCTACAAAAGGGAAGGTACTTCTGGGAACAAGGTACAGAGATATATGTGCACATAATTCATATATGAATTCAAACGATACGTAACTCTGTCCTGACATCATCACTGATTCACAGTTTGGGGTAACAGCCAAGGCCCAACTGAGCTAAATTGCATGAATGCTCACCCAGACCCCACTGAGGGACTATGTGGGGCCCTGCTCCCCAACCCCCGCACAGGCCTCTACCAGAGCCCACGGAGGAACCCCAGCCTGTCAAGGTTGCTGCAGGACTTCCTCTCTGATGGAATCTGAAAAGGTTTAGTAGAAGAAAATCTCCAAAGTTGGGTTTCCAGACAAAGGGGAACTTAAAACTCATCAAGCTGCTCCTATCTCCAAGTACCTCCCCCGAAAAAAAACAAAAAAACCAACCACCTGTCTATAGCCTGCAACACTTTCCTCTCCCTTGAGAAGGTATGAGGAACCGACGGACTGTCCTTGCGGGGACGTGGGGAGGGTGGATGAATTTCATACGTAAAGCATTTAAAGATTAAGCACAGTAAGCTTTACTGTCAGCAGTGCCTTAACCTTGAATACCATTTACAGCTGTTCATTTTTCCATCGATATCTCCAACCCTTTATTTCCCGGCTCCCACCAACAGAAAGAAGCTGTCTGTCAAACACACAGGTCTCTTGTCAGAGAGCTCTTGATGGCTTTTACCTCCAGACAGCACTTCTGTGTTGAAGGCCACAGGCATATAGTGGAGCGGGCTGGGAGGAATTTCTTTGCTTGGCTAAAAAAGAAAGCTCCTATATGGCAGCACAAGAAGGTAGATCTTCCTTTGCCCCAAACCTCCAGCATCATTCAGAACAGATTTAAACTCAGCTCACGCCTATTTCAAACATCATTAAAGTGTACCTGGACGTGTCAATCTTTCTCTCCATAATCCTTCTTGGATATTACATTATAAATCAAATCAAAAGTTCAATTAATAAGATCCAATTTAAAAACGGATTAAGAAACTCACAGAAGAAGCACCGCACTAAGGTTAATGAAAGTGTTATTTCAACATAGAAATTGCCATAGAACTTGTTACCAAAATTTTGAACATTAATTATCTTTGCTATTTTAAGCTCTGCCTTTAAAAAGTTATTTCTTCCACTTTTTTCTATCATACTTTATGATGAAACCATGATAGTCCTATACATTTATATAATTCTCTTTAAAAATATATATAGTTTGCAGATGACATGATACTATACATAGAGAATCCTAAAGATGCTACCAGAAAACTACTAGAGCTAATCAATGAATTTGGTAAAGTAGCAGGATACAAAATTAATGCACAGAAATCTCTGGCATTCCTATATACTAATGATGAAAAATCTGAAAGTGAAATCAAGAAAACACTCCCATTTACCATTGCAACAAAAAATATATATACATATATAATAATTTAGAATACGATGCTTTGAACATTAGAAATTAACTAGAGCATTTTAAACAATATAGTCCATATTAAGCCAGCAAAACAAAAACGAGGTATTTTATCTCAATAAAATTGATCATCTATGGACCAAGAGCTTTGGAAAACATAAATGAATCAAGAAATAAGTATCTGACATTCCAAGTCACCTCTACATACCTGGGTAAGATCTGCAGCTTGCTTTAAGATGCTTTGTTTTAACTGTTCTGCTTTCTTTGCATGAAAAGAATTACTTTGACTCTGGATGACAAATGTAATTCCTTTTAAATCTAGAACGACAACAACAAAAAGTTTTCAGGTATTTTTTTAACAAACTTGAAAACAAGTCAAAAAAAAAAAACCACCACAAGGCAAGCCTTCAGGCAATAAACCCTTAGGGAAAAAGAATCAATTTATATGTAATTCTAATAACACAATCTCCCTTTTTAAACTGATCTCTGCAACTTCCTTCCTAGAAGTTAGTAAGTAAATAAGCTCGCTGTACTAGACCAAGTCTGTGGTAACAAACTGTGACATTGCTCCTGCATCTGTCAGAAAGTACGCAAATGTTAATGTGGGAAAGAACACTCACTTCCCTCGTCACTGAAAATCCAATGTCTGCAAGAAGCCGTTTAACAATTCACACATAACCCTACAGTGTGTCTACCTGTTAGGGGCTGCATTGTGTCCCCCAAACTTCATGTGTTGAAGTCCTCACCCCCAGCACCTCACATTGGGACCTAATTTGGAACTGGGTCTTTACAGAGGTGATCGAGTTAAAGTGAGGTTATTAGTATAGGTCCTAATCCGATATACGGTACTTGGCGTCTTTATAAAAAGAGGAAATCCGGGCAAGAGACACACAGAGGGAGGATGCTGTGAAGATACAGGGAGAGGACGGCCACCTGCAAGCCAAGGAGGGGGGCCTCTGAGGAAACCAACCCAGCCTCCAGAACCGGGAGACAAACTTCTGCTGAAGCCACGCGGTTTGTGGCACTTAGTTTCAGCAGCCCTAGCAAACTAACACTCTACCTCAAGCACATTCTGGACAGCCCTTCAAGGTGACGCTCAGCAATGACCTCACAAGGCACCTGGCCAGGATGCAGTGTTATCTCCAGGAAAACAGCCACGATTCCACACAGCAGGGCTGTGGCGGGAAGGGCTGCGTAAAAAAGCCTGTCGGCAACACTGGCCATAGCTGCCGCCAGCTGAGACTGGCTTCAGGGCAGCCGGTGTCTTGACAGCGTCCAGGCCAGGGGAGAACACAGACGTCTCGCCGCAGACGGGGCTGCTCAGGCCCCGCACCAGGGAAGCACATCAGGCCTGAGCTCGTGATAAAGAAAAGAGACTGCCGTTGTGTCAGGACGCTGCCACCAGACAGCGGTGCTGGCTGAAGGCAGATGTTACAAACTTTTAGCCTCCAAGCAACACGGATGGACCTGGAGATGATCATACTAAGTGAAGTAAGTCAGACAGAGAAAGACAAATATGTGATATCACTTATATGTGGAATCTAATAAAAAAATACAACTGAACTTATTTACAAAACGGAAATAGATGCAGACTTAGAGAATGAAACCCTGGTTATGGGGTGGGGGGAGGGATAGACTAGGAGTTCAGGGTTGACATGTACACACTGCTATATTTAAAACGGATACCCAACAAGGAGCACCGTACAGCACAGGGAACTCTGTTCCAGTATTCTGCAATAACTTAAACGGGAAAAGAATTTGAAAAAGAATAGACATATGTATACGTAAAACTAAATCACTTTGCTGTACACACACCTGAAACTAACACAACACTGTTAATCAACTATACTCCAATATAAAATAAAATTTTTTTAAAAATTTAAATTTAAAAAACTGTAGCCTCCAGCAGGCTGACAGTAAATGAATGTGAGGACCCTCCCCCCACCAGGAGCTTTTCACTTTAACCCCTCGACTCAGGGCCGCTAACTTGGTTTTAATTTATTCCATTATATTTTATCGTTCTCATGTTCAGTTCTATAGTTCCATTCATTTATTCACTCAAATATTCATACAACAAATAGCTCCACAGTGAGCAGTCCAGATCCTAAAAATAATCCAAAATACTCTCTAGTTAAAACTCAACAAAAAATTTAAAAGGAAATGCCGAACAACCTGCTGAATATGACCTCATTCTTTCTTTGTAGGAGTTTATATAAACATGAACCCTCCACATACCGATCTCTGTTTTAAATCAGTATAAATCAGACACACAGATAAGGTTCAAACGGGTATCTTCTACTTCAACTGAAATGTAACCTTCGATCCACTACATCTGAAACACTAACGTAACTGACTTATCAAAATGAGAAGTATTTATTTTTTTTAAGACTGGAGTCATTAAGCCTCAGAGAATAACTTTTGCAAAATTTAATAAAGTGGAAGATGCACCTGTGCAATGACCCAGAAACTCCAGCCTTATTAGTCATCCTTGAGAAACTCTCGATGCGTGTACAAGGGAATGTAACAAGAGTGCTCACAGCAGCACTGTGTAAAAAGAAAGAATTGGAAGCAAAGCAGATGCCCCCTAACAGGATACACAAACTGGACTACTACACAGCAATAAGGATTAACTGACACTACGTGGATCAAGCCAGATGGATCCTGGAGATGAACCCTACAGACAGAATGCTGAAAAAAGCAAGGCACAGGGGAATAACCATACAGTATAAATCAATGGTTTACAAAAATATAAACACAAATATATAAAAATGGATATATACCATATATATGCATGTATATGTATCAAATATGGTGTGAAATGAGAATGATCGACACCAAATCAAGATAATGGTTTAAACGCTACAGCTGTGTTAGGAATACTTTATCTCTTAATCTGAGTGGTAGATACACCGTGTTACTCTTTGTAGCTTCCTGTATGTTCAAAATAATTCATAATAAATTTTTTTAAAAGAGCAGCTCGGACTTCCCTGGTGGCACAGTGGTTAAGAATCCTCCTGCCAATGCAGGGGACACAGGTTCAAGCCCCGGTCCGGGAAGATCCCACATGCCACGGAGCAACTAAGCCCATGTGCCACAACTACTGAGCCTGCACTCTAGAGCCTGAGAGCCACAACTACTCAAGCCTGCGCACCTACAGCCCGTGCACCACAGCGAAGAGTAGCCCCGCCTCGCCACAACTAGAGAAGGCCCACACGCAGTCATGAAGACCCAGCGCAGCCAAAAAATAAATTAAATAAATTTTAAAAAAATTTTTTAAAGTTAAAAAAAAAGAGCAGCTCCATCTGTCAAAAGGTTAACCCTGCAGGAATCAACTCCCACCACCTCCTCTACCAGATCAGCAAAGTTCCCACTGTTGGCACAGAAGCAGCTCTTTGGTGTGGGGAAGAGGCTTGGGGAGAAGAAAAAAAGCGAATTCTTCCCCTTTTCATATCTGGGTCCTGTGCTATTTCCTCTGCTCCTGAGAGATCATCCCCTTCCTTTATCAAGTGCTTGGATCTCGCATGCTGTGTGCACTCATTCAGCAAACATCTCCAAGCCTCTCCTAAGCAGGAGGATCCAGGATACACAAAGGAGCAAGCGTGACCCCAGCACAGGAGTCTAGCTCAGAAGACGCCATCACAGCACGAGGCCGTGGGTGTCACTGCAGAGCCAAGCGGGGACCCTGGGAGCACAGAGGAGGAGAGCCAGTGCAGGGAGAGCTTCTGGGGAGGGGTGTTTCCTGAGTTTCCTCTAAAATGCAGCAGTGGGACTTCCCTAGTGGTCCAGTGGTTAAGACTCCGCACTTCCACTGCAGGGGGCACGGGTTCAATCCCTAGTCGGGGAACTAAGATCTCACATGGGCACAGTGTGGCCAAAAAAATAAAATATTAAAATTAAAAATTAACATAAAAAAATTAAAATGAAATAAACATTTAAAAAGTAAAAAAAAAATAAGACAGTTTCCTACAGACTCAGGCACAAGGTAGCAGATCAGCGGCAGAAAGAAGAGAGTTATCACAGAGCCCACAGCCCACCTTATCTTGGTAGCAGCCCTGAGAGGTGACCAGGGAGTTTATCGGGCATTTCTGAGAAAAGGATGAAGGGAACAGTCAGTGATAAAGTTAGAGAGGAAGGCTGCGTCAGCCAGATCAGATCAGGAAGGATCTATGTGCCACGCAACGAGGCCGGGTCTATAGACTAACAGCTTTCAAACTGGGGAAGGGCTCCAGAGCGCTCTGGGACCCCAGACAGCAGAGCCTCCCCAGAGGATGTGGTGAGGACACCAAGTCCTGGGGACACCCAGGGACGACTTTTCCAACAGAGAGAGCAGTGAAGGTTCGGGACAGCAAATGGAGTGTTGGGCCCTGAAAGTATTACAGTTAGGGGAGGCTGTACGGTGAGGTAAGGAACAGCGTGCGTGTGCTGGAGTTACCTGTATGAGGCAAAAGCGGAAAGGTGTACCCAGGTCCTACAACCCTGACACAATGAACGATGACCACGTTCAGCCCTACCCCCAATCCAGGAAAGAACCAGCATAGTACAGTTTGGTTCTTAAATTCCTGCTGTTCTTTATATATCGGCACCAGGAAATATTTCCTGACATACATCCTAAGCCCTCCTGGACTGCATCGCATTCTGGCTGAGTCTAGATCTCCGGGTTGTCTTCTCTGTTCATGCCGTTCAACCACTTGACTCTTAAGCTCTCACTGCCTGGTCAGTGGAACCAAATAAGACGATTCCACTATTTCCCCATCCCTTTGCTGATACTTCCCTAAACCCTGCAATGTGCCTTGAGCAAACACAGTCACAACTCAAGACAGATTGTCACTGTATCTCCTCCAGGAATGAGTGATAAATGGGTCACACACTAAGTGCCTGACAATAATGATGAGTGTGACGGGCGAGAAGGGAAGATAGTCAAGGATACAGCGAGGACCCACTCGGTGTTAAAGCCGACGGTAGCTGTAGAACTTTCAGGAAACAGGACCAGAGATGGCTACAGAGGGAGCCCTGTAGGAGGATTAACTCTTCTGTGAAGAGGAAAGCAATCAAAGGTGGGGACACACAGTTCTTTGAGGCAGAAGCCCAGTATGTCTCCCTTTGCTACCAAAGCAATAAAGCTATCCTTTTCTTTTTTTTTTCTTTTTTATAAATTATTTATTTTTAGCTGTGTTAGGTCTTCGTTGCTGTGCACAGGCTATCTCTGGTAGCGGCGAGCGGGGGCTACTCTTCATTGCCGTGTGCGGGCTTCTCATTGTGGTGGCTTTTGTTGTGCAGCGTGGGCTCTGGGCACACAGGCTTCAGTAGTTGTGGCACACGGGCTCAGTAGTTGTGGCACACAGGCTTAGCTGCTCCATGGCATGTGGGATCTTCCAGGGCCAGGGCTCGAACCCGTGTGCCCTGCATTGGCAGGCAGATTCTTAACCACTGCGCCACCCACCAGTCATTGGTTCAAGATGCTGGAGTAGAAGGACGTGCGCTCACTCCCTCCTGTGAGAGCACCGGAATCACAACTAACTGCTGAACAATCATCGACAGGAAGACACTGGAACTCACCAGAAAAGATACCCCACATCCAAAGACAAAAGAGAAGCCGCAGTGAGACGGCAGGAGGGGCGCAATCACAGTAAAATCAAATCCCATAACCGCTGGGTGGGTGACTCACAGACTGGAGAACACTTATACCACAGAAGTCCACCCACTGGAGTGAAGGTTCTGAGCCCCACGTCAGGCTTCCCAACCTGGGGGTCCAGCAACAGGAGGAGGAATTCCTAGAGAATCAGACTTTGAAGGCTAGTGGGATTTGATTGCAGGACTTTGACAGGACTGGGGGGAACAGAGACTCCACTCTTGGAGGGCACACATAAAGTAGTGTGTGCATCAGGACCCAGGGGAAGGAGCAGTGACCCCATAGGAGACTGAACCAGACCTACCTGCTAGTGTTGGACGGTCTCCTGACAAGGCAGCGGGTGGCTGTGGCTCACCGTGAGGACAAGGACACGGGCAGCAGAAGTTCTGGGAAGTACTCCTTGGCATGAGCCCTCCCAGAGTCCACCATTACCCCACCAAAGAGCCTGGGTAGGCTCCAGTGTTGGTTCGCCTCAGGCCAAACAACCAACAGGGAGGGAACCGAGCCCCACCCATCAGCAGACAATGAGATTAAAGTTTTACTGAGCTCTGCCCACCAGAGCAACAGCCAGCTCTATCCACCACCAGTCCCTCCCATCAAGCCCCTTAGACAGACTCATCCACCAGAGGGCAGGCAGCAGAAGCAAGAAGAGCTACAATCCTGCAGCCTGTGGAAAAAGCACATTCACAGGATGACAGACAAGATGAAAAGGCAGAGGGCTATGTACCAGATGAAGGAACAAGATAAAACCCCCAAAAAACAACTAAATGAAGTGGAGATAGGCAACCTTCCAGAAAAAGAATTCAGAATAATGATAGTGAAGATGATCCAGGACCTCAGGAAAAGAATGGAGGCAAAGATCGAGAAGATGCAAGAAATGTTTAACAAAGACCTAAAAGAATTAAAGAATGAACAAACAGAGATGAACAATACAATAACTGAAATGAAAACTACACTAGAAGGAATCAACAGCAGAATAACTGAGGCAGAAGAACAGATAAGTGACCTGGAAGACAGAATGGTGGAATTTGCTGCTGCAGAACAGAATAAAGAAAAAAGAATGAAAAGAAATGAAGACAGCCTAAGAGACCTCTGGGAAACATTAAATGCAACAACTTTCAGATTATAGGGGTCCCAGAAGTAGAAGAGAGAGAGAAAGAACCCAAGAAAATATCTGAAGAGATTACAGTTGAAAACTTCCCTAACATGGGAAAGGAAATAGCCACCCAAGTCCAGGAAGTGAAGAGAATCCCAGGCAGGATAAAGCCAAGGAGAAACACACCGAGACACACGGTAATCAAGTTGGCAAAAATTAAAGACAA
Organism: Neophocaena asiaeorientalis asiaeorientalis; assembly: GCF_003031525.2. Lineage (NCBI taxonomy): Eukaryota > Metazoa > Chordata > Mammalia > Artiodactyla > Phocoenidae > Neophocaena > Neophocaena asiaeorientalis. Next base: position 16,241,864 of record NW_020174268.1, read on the forward strand.
AGAAAAATTATTGAAAGCAGCAAGGGCAAAATGACAAATAACATACAAGGGAACTCCAGTAAGGTTAACAGCTGATTTCTGAGCAGAAACTCTACAAGCCAGAAGGGAGTGGCATGATATACTTAAGGAAGCCAGAAGGGAGTGGCATGATATACTTAAGGTGATGAAAGGGAAGAACCAACCAAGATTACTCTACCCAACTCTACCCAGCAAGGATTTCATTCAGATTCGATGGAGAAATCAAAAGCTTTACTGACGAGCAAAAGCTAAGAGAATTCAGCACCACCAAACCAGCTCTACAACAAATTGTAAAGGAACTTCTCCAAGTGGGAAACACAAGAGAAGAAAGGGACCTACAAAAACAAACCCAAAACAATTAAGAAAATGGAAATACGAACATACATATTGATAACTACCTTAAACGTGAATGGATTAAATGCTCCAACCAAAAGACACAGACTGGCTGAATGGATACAATAAAAAGATCCATCTATATGCTGTCTACAATTAAGAAAATTGAAATCATATCAAGCATCTTTTCTGACCACAACACTATGAGATCAGAAATCAATTACGGGGGAAAAAAATGTAAAAATGACAAACACATGGGGGCTAAACAATACATTACTAAACAACTAAGAGATCACTGAAGAAATCAAAGAGGAAATCAAAACATACCTAGAGACAAATGACAATGAAAACACGACGATCCAAAACCTACGGGATGCAGCAAAAGCAGTTCTAAGAGGGAAGTTTATAGCAATACAAGCCTACATCAAGTAATAAGAAAAATCTCAAAGAAACACTCTAACGTTACACCTAAAGGAACTAGAGAAAGAAGAACAAACAAAACCCAAAGTTAGCAGAAGGAAAGAAATCATAACGATCACAGCAGAAATAAATGAAATAGAAACAAAGAAAACAATAGCAAAGATCAATAAAACTAAAAGCTGGTTCTTTGAGAAGATAAACAAAATTGATAAACCATTAACCAGACTCATCAAGAAAACGAGGGAGAGGACACAAATCAATAAAATTAGAAATGAAAAAGGAGAAGTTACAACGGACACTCAGAAATACAAAGCATCCTAAGAGACTACTACAAGCAACTCTATGCCAATAAAATGGACAACCTGGAAGAAATGGACAAATTCTTAGAAAGGTATAACTTCCAAGACTGAACCAGGAAGAAACAGAAAATATAAGGAGGCAAGGATATACAATGGAGAAAAGACAGTCTCTTCAATAAGTGGTGCGGGGGAAACTGGACACCTACATTTAGAAGAATGAAATTAGAACACTCCCTAACACCATACACAAAAAATAAACTCCAAATGGATTAGAGACCTAAATGTAAGACCGATACTATAAAACTCTTAGAGGAAAACACAGGAAGACATTCTTTGACATAAATCACAGCAAGATCTTTTTTGATCCACCTCCTAGAGTAATGGAAATAAAAACAAAAATAAACAAATGGGACCTAATGAAACTTAAAAGCTTTTGCACAGCAAAGGAAACTACAAACAAGACAAAAAGACAGCCCTCAGAATTGAAGAAAATATTTGCAAACGAATCAACGGACAAAGGATTAATCTCCAAAATATATAAACAGCTCATGCAGCTCAATATTAAAAAAACTCATAACCCAATTCAAAAATGGGCAGAAGACTTAAATAGACATTTCTCCAAAGAAGACATATAGATGGCCTAGAAGCACATGACAAGCTGCTGAACATCACTAATTATTAGAGAAATGCGGATCAAAACTACAGTGAGGAACCACCTCACACCAGTTAGAATGGGCATCATCAGAAAATCTACAAACAACACATGCTGGAGAGGGTGTGGAGAAAAGGGAACCCTCTTGCACTGTTGGTGGGAATGTAAATTGATACAGCCACTATGGAGAACAGTACGGAGCTTCCTTAGAAAACTAAAAATAGAACTACCATATGACCCAGCAATCCCACTACTGGGCATATACCCTGAGAAAACCATAATTCAAAAAGACACATGCGGGCTTCCCTGGTGGCGCAGTGGTTGAGAGTCTGCCTGCCGATGCAGGGGACATGGGTTCATGCCCCGGTCCGGAAGGATCCCACATGCCGCAGAGTGGCTGGGCCCATGAGCCATGGCCGCTGAGCCTGCCCATCCAGAGCCTGTGCTCCACAGCGGGAGAGGCCACAGCAGTCAGAGGCCCACATACCACTAAAAAAAAAAACAAGACACATGCACCCTAATGTTCATTGCAGCACTATTTACAATAGCCAGGTCATGGAAGCAACCTAAATGCCCATCGACAGATGAATGGATAAAGAAGATGTGGTACATATATACAATGGAATATTACTCAGCCATAAAAAGGGACGAAATTGAGTCATTTGTAGAGACGTAGATGGATCTAGAGACTGTCATAGAGTGAAGTAAGTCAGAAAGAGGAAAACAAATATCGTATATTAACACATATATGTGGAACCTAGAAAAATGGTACAGATGAACTGGTTTGCAGGGCAGAAATTGAGACACAGATGTAGAGAAGAAACGTATGGACACCAAGGGGGGAAAGCAGTTGGGGGGGGGGCGGGGGGATGAATTGGTAGATTGGGATTGACGTATATACACTAATTTGTATAAAATGGATAACTAATAAGAACCTCCTGTACAAAAAAGTAAATAAAATACAATTCAAAAATTCACAAAAAGAAAAAGCAATCAAAGGTTCTCTAATTCTCCCATTTCTGAGTATATACCATGCACCAACCATTCCACTAAGTACTAATCTCTCCCGGTCAAAAATTATCTCACGCTGGTGTTTTTCCGATGTAAAATCAATGTGATGGTCTTCTGACAAAAGCTGCATAACAAGTGCCTGGGACTTCAGGCTGGGGGATGGACACACACACACACGGTAAGAGCCACCGGAGGGATGTCGTACTTGGTGAGAACCATGGTCACCAGTGAATGTCCTGATTAGGCAATGAGTCAAAAGAGGAAAAAAGACCGCCCCACGCTTGGAGTCGGTCACCCAGCCCTGAGCACTGTGAGACCAGGATCCAGGCACCGATTCTGCTGGGATGGCTGCTTTCGTAGCCCCACCGCCATCCCGGTCCTGCAGACTGACGTTAAGAGTGTAGCAAATAAGCTCCCTGAGTCGTTTTTCAAGTTCAGTTATCACTGGATTTGCCATTTGCAACTTGGAGACTGTAGATTCACTTGCTCAGGCAGCTCCCCAGGTACGTTCAAGACCACATTCCAGATCAGGGCCATTGTTCATTTAAGAACCACTTACTACGAGGAGGCCCACCAGCTCCCACAGAATCAACACACAGCCAAATGCCCAAATGCCTAAGGCTCGGCCGCAGAGGTAAAATCTCTGAGGATTTTAAGTCTCCTCCCGTGAGTAGAGGCTCAGCCACACAGGGTGTTGTAATGCAGGAAAGGCAGAGCAATGAACCCCCGTGGCTCCTTAAACACTGCTGCTCTCTGATCCGAAGACTCCAGCCCACCCCCTGTGGTCCCCGCACACCCAGGTCCAGCACAGGCCATCCTACCCTGCCACCCGGAGGGGGGCCTCTCCTGCCTTCTAGACGCCTCAGAACCCAGGCCCAGGCAAGGAGGGCCTAGGAAGGAAAGCGTCCCTTTCCCCCGTCCAAAGGCCCACCTCCCAGGTCTCCATGGCCCACCCTGGGATGACTGACAATGATCAAGTTCACACCCTCTAGGAAGAGACCCAACACACAGAGGCGCGGCCCTGCCCTCCCATCAACACCCTGGGGCCCGCTGCCCACGGAATCCAAATCCGAACTCATGGTCACACCCCTGAAGATGCTCACTATACATGGGGAGAAAGATGTGTGTAAAAGGGAGTGCAGACATGAGTGCTGATGGGCTGTGAGGCGGGTACAGTGTGTCTGCAAGGCAGCCAGGAGCGGCCTCGCCCCATGTTTTAAAAGAAGACGCGGCTGCCAAGCCGACCCGAAGGGGACGGGCATGCTGCCTGCAGGTCAGCAGTGGCGACCCGGCTCCAAGCGGAGGGCACGTGAGCAAAGGCCACAGCTGACCCTTCATCCCGCGAAGTGTGCCACCCTAAGAACAGCCTCTGTCTCATTTGTCTCTGCACCCTCACAGCGGCCCCCCTGGCATGGGAATCTGTCCTTATTGGCAACTCAGTAAACTGTGGCCGAGGGAATTCAATCCAACATATTAGCTGTTACTTCCAATATGTCAATCTGAAAAGTGTTCTCCCTGTGTCTTCATGAGGGCAAACACCGGGCTGGGCCAAAGACGGCCTATTTGGACAACAATATTTATCCCATAAATAAAATCAGAAAGGAAAATTCACTTCACTGAAACATAATTTACAAGGAGTACACCTGGATACATACTCTTAAGTTAAAAAAGAAATCATTACTCACCTACGTCATTTTTCTCTGATATACCACTTTTCTCCAAATTCTGTATTTTAAATAAAAGAGAAAAAGATAAATCTCGTCACATAACAAAACTAGCAATACACCAAATACATATGTATGGTACATATTAACATTTGGGGGTAGACATTGAAAATGAGAGCTTAGAAATGCTTCCCTAAAGAAAGAGACCAAAATTAAGCGGGTGGGGGGGGCAGCAACAACGTATCAATACTTCTGCATCACAGCAGAAGATTCCTATGGGGCCGTTCCTCTCTGATGTGATCCTGAGCACGTCACTGAATTGAGGTGAGGCTCGCTCTTCCCGAGTAAGATGGTTCATGATGCTCTTGGGAGGGTTAATTTTAAAAACTTGTAAATGCTAAGCATTACAAATACATCAGCGATAGTACCAATTCTAGTTGTGTGTTCCTCAGGTAAACGGGCTCTACTAATTATCATATTTAACATTTTGGGGGCTCAGACGTACTGCCGTCAAGAATGACACCACCAGGACTTCCCTGGTGGTCCAGTGGTTAAGAATCCTCCTACCAATGCAGGGGACGTGGGTTCGATCCCTGGTTGGGGAACTAAGATCCCACACGCCGCAGGGCAACTAAGCCTGCGCACCTCAACTACTGAGCCCGTGCGTCACAACTAGAGAAGCCCACGCGCCGCAACGAAGATTCAGCGCAGCCAGAAAATAAATAAATAAATATTGTGCTTGCGTGGTACATCTAAAAAAAAAAAGAATGACACCACCGTGTTCTCTCCTACCTGAGAAGTAGCCCTGAGGGCCTGAGTAGGACCGTGGAGAGGGTCAGCCTCGGGCTCATGAGCTTTCATGAGCACAGAAGGGACATCTCAGAGCTGCAGAGCTTCAGACGCAGAAATATGGACGTGGGCACATGAGCACAGAAGTACCTGATCCTGATCCTGATTAAATCAGGGAGGAGCTCTTCAAAGACTTCTCTGACAAAGCACAGAGTGTCAGCAGCTAAATCTGCCACTTTCATTGTCTTCTCTGGAAGAAGGAATTTTCTCTCTAACTGCCCCTTTCCATTTGCAACGGTACATGCTATAATTATGATAAATGGACGGTGACAAATACCCCTCCATCTTCTTCACAGACCGCAACAAGAAGTGCAGTTGTGAGCCTTTATCACCAAAACTGGAACAGCTTAAAAGCCAAGACACTGCCACAGAGAAGTGTCCTCTTAGGATGCAGGAGGGACCGTGACAGCAGATGGGGAGAGGGGGAGGAACACAGGGGAGCGGCCACCTTCGGTAGCATTTTCTGAAATTATCTTTGTCTCAAGAACAGAAATACCACCGAGTCGAGAAGAACCTCAGAGTTACGTACTGATTTGCTGTACCTCGGGATCCAGTGACACTTTACCTAATCCTGATAAAACTCTTTTCAGAAGAGCCACTAAAGAAGACTGGAGGGCTTCCCTGGTGGCGCAGTGGTTGAGAGTCCACCTGCCGATGCAGGGGACATGGGTTCGTGCCCCGGTCCGGGAGGATCCCACATGCTGCGGAGCGGCTGGGCCCATGAGCCATGGCCGCTGAGCCTGCGCTCCGCAACAGGAGGGGCCACAACAGTGAGAGGCCCGCGTATTGCAAAAAAAAAAAAAGAAGACTGGAAAGCTCAAGCCACTTCCCTACATGTGCTGAAGCAGAGCCAGGCTATCATCCTAGGTTAGCGCGTGTGAACTCACTGCCCCTCTGGCCAGGAGCATGGCCTGCGCTCGGGGAGGGAACCCTCGGCTTCCCCTGGGGCCAGGCTGCCTTCTCCTTGCCAGGCCACAGCTCTGGCTGCCAGATGAGGATAACGGAAAATTGGAGATTTTCGATTTAAAAATAGCACTAGAATGGATGAAGAAAATTTGGTCCCTCCATACAACGGCCTTAGAAAGGAAGGGAATTCTGACATCTGCTACAATATGGACGAACCTCGAGGACATTATGCTAAGTGAAATAGGCCAGTTATAAAGAGACAGAGACGGTATGACTCCATTTACATCAGGTACCTAGGACCACTGAACTCACAGAGATGGAAGGCAGGGTGGTGGGGGGCTGGGGGAGGGGGATGGAGAATTGTGGCTTACTGGGTGCAGAGGTTCAGTTTTGCAGGATGAAAAGAGTCCTGGAGACTGCTTGTGCAACAGTATGAATATACTTAACACTACTGAACTGTACACTTAAAAATGGTTAAAATGGCTTCCCTGGTGGCGCAGTGGTTGGGAGTCCGCCTGCCGATGCAGGGGACACGGGTTCGTGCCCCGGTCCGGGAAGATCCCACATGCCGCAGAGCGGCTGGGCCCGTGAGCCATGGCCGCTGAGCCTGTGCTCCGCAACGGGAGAGGCCACAACAGTGAGAGGCCCGCGTACCGAAAAAAAAAAAAAAAGGTTAAAATGGTAAATTTTATGTTGTGTATTTTACCACAATTTTTTAAAAATAGCACGGGAGATGATCCAATCCAACACTCCCCTTTTGGAAGTAAGGGAGGCTCAGAAAGATACAGGATTTGCCCAACCTCCAACAGCCATTCCAGCCACAGAGCCAGGATTAAAATCCAGGTCTCTGTCTCCTTTCCGGCGTTCCTTCCTTACACCCACTGGTAACGCGTGCCCGGTCCTCCTCCAGAGGCATTCTTCAGAAAATACGTGTCATTAGATGGAAATATATTTTGAGAGTACACTAAGAGCAATACCTACAATAAAAGTCACCTTTATCCACAAGTAGAACACAAAAACTATCCTGAACTCAGCGATTCCAGACTAAACAAGCTGGAACAGGAACTGGACTTTCTACCAGATGCCCTGGTAAAATCAAAGAAAATCAACCAAAATTCCACAGCTTTCTATCTGTTATTAAGCACTGCGGCTCCGACTGCCTGACACAATAGCTAGGACGTGTAAACTGTAAAAATAAAATATCCAAGAAATACTTGCATGAGGTGAACTGAAACGGAACCAGAATGGTCTGCAGTAATTTCCCCTTTGAGAAAGAAAATGAGACTAAATGAACGAATTGACAGAACATTTACAATTCTGTCTCCAGCTTCCCTCGTGAAAAGGCTTAGCTCTTCCCAAGAAGAAACACACGGTTTGTTTCATTATCTCTGTTTCTGACACTGACTATCAATACCCATCAAAATGTGCTCACTGTCAAAGTTTTCTAAGTCAACGGGATTGCTACTCAGACAGGAATGACATTTGCTACCAGGGCATCTACTCCCCAGACAGCTCCTACCCTGGCCAGGAAAAGACAAATCCAAGTCACCCTTCCGTGCAGGTTTTATTTTTAAGGCACGATAGATTTCAACATTTGCAATCCATATATGCGATGCTCAGTTTATAAATCCTTCATTAAAAGAAGATAAAACAACCTCAAAGAATTTGTTATGACATCTTTTAAGAAGAAAGAGACGTAAACTGGCATCTTCTACTTGGTCGCAAACAGTCACCACCCCCTAGATCTCGAATAAAATGAATGAATCAGATGTGGTCATTTGTTGTAAGCTGGGCCCGTGCTCTAATTCTGTCTCTACCATGCACTAGTTCAGGGCTCAGTTTCAGTGAAATAGGAATCACAACTACAAGACCTACTTGCCAGGGTTGTTGTGAGGGTTTCGTTAGATGGCATAATGTCTGCCCAAAGCAAATGCTCAGTAATTATTAACTCCTACCCTTTTTATCCTCCTCCTCATCCGCTTCATATGAAGTCAACAACCGCCAGAAAAGACATTTAACTGATAAAAGCAGGAAGGTCTATGGTTCCTCCATTACTTTGATCTGTGTGGGTACCTCTTGAAAGGTTGCATAAGACATTTCTTGCTGTTATAGCAGGTCAACATTTAAACAGGAACTGGCACTGCTCTAAGTGGTGGACACACACACCCACTTCATCTTCAAAACAGCTTTTTGAGGGCAGTCCTGTTACCCCGTCTTACAGACGAGGACGATGAGCTCAGTGAGGTTTGGTGAGTCCCACAGGGGGTCAGGGTTGTAGAAGGGCCGTGAACCACAGCAGTTTGGCTCCAGAGCCCAGCTCTAAGCCTACGTCCCACAGGGTCCAGGATCACAAGCCAGCACAGAATGTAAGGCCAGGCAAACGTGCAACTGGAAGACAGTTTGGTGGCTTGGCTGAGGTAGCAGCTTGAGCCCCAACCTGGGTAGGCAGGCTCCACGGAAAGCTGGGGTGGGTCAGAATCTGACAGAGCCAGGGGCCAGGAGCCCAGGAGGGGAGCCTGGGCCAGAGGGCAAGCCCCAGGCAGGATGACAGGGCACTGGCAGCCTCGGGATTCTGGTACGAAGCCACCAGATGCCAACCAGCGAATCTGATCGGTCTGGGGAAGGACCCCAGCCCTGAGCAGGGCTGGCCTAGTTCTAGGGAACCAGAGCCCTTGACCAAAGCGAGCAGTGCAGTGAGCAGGACGGAAGGCGGCCTTCTGGGCAGCAGTGTCAGATCCCGATCGGTTCTGCTGAGAGTGATAAACTAATGATAATCCAGGATGCATGCGGTTATTGGAAAGAGCCTTAACTCCTATCTCATGTTCATCTACAGATGACCTTGGACAAATTGATTCTCCTCCATCTCCCAGCCTTGGGTATGGGCTACAGTGGACATTTTATCACTGCCGCTCCTCATTGGATTAATGGATTTTCGGCTCTGCGGACCTAAGCACAGATGGGGTTGATGGCATTTTTCAAGGGCTTTAATACTTTTGCATGAGACATGACACTAAGATATAGGACTCACCTTATCTCTATTCTATTTATATATGTATTTAAGGCCAAATATATATATATATTTCCTCTTTTGAAAAGATTAGTAAAAACCTCCATTTGAAAGAATGGGCTATAATTTCTAAATTTATTACACAAAATTTTAATTCCCTATTAATAACCCTTAAGTTCATTATAAATGAGCCTCATTACTGCCAAACACACACGTGGCAATGCACGTGACAATGTAATACAAAATTGCAGTGTGAAAAATTCAAGGAGTCTGAAAATTTGGATTCTAACTTCACCTTTTAACAGTCACGTGACCTCGATCAAATCACTTAACTTCTCCAAGGGTAAATTTTCTCTGCTCTCCATGCGAATGTCCACTTTGCTTAGCAAAAACATGATCACTGAGAAAATCAAATGAAATGAAATGCCTGAAAACGCTTTATTAATCACAAAGAATCTTAAAACCGTAAGGAATTATTATTCGCATTTAGGGATCCCATGGCATAGTTAGCACAGTCATACTCTGATGGTAAAAGAAACGTTCTATTTAAAAATGCTTTTATACTAAATTGCGAGGTAAAAAAATAGAGTCAACTGAGCCTTAATTAATGTGACAAAAACAACTCATGGGCTTCCCTGGTGGCGCAGCGGTTGAGAGTCCGCCTGCTGATGCAGGGGACGTGGGTTCGTGCCCCGGTCCGGGAAGATCCCACAGGCCACGTGGCGGCTGGGCCCGTGGGCCATGGCCGCTGGGCCTGCGTGTCCGGAGCCTGTGCTCTGCAACGGGAGAGGCCACAACAGTGAGAGGCCCGCGTACCGCAAAAAAAAAACAAAAAACTCATATTTTTAAAATATTCTCTCTCTCATATGCTAAACTGATCTAACGCAACCCCAAATGGTAAAATTTAGATGCAGTTCTTGAATGCGACCAATGATGGCAAAGGAGTAGCTCTGAGATTTGGAAAAGTGCTATCCCCTCTCCATGGGTCCCCCACGTCTTGGTTTCGGGTTCTGACTGTGCAAGGAGCCTGGCAGTCACCTTTGGGGTCTCTTGACCAGTCCCCAGGATGCCCTCTCAGACGGTGCCACCTTCAAGGTGAGGGATGCTCAGGTGACCCTGACACAGCAGAATCCTTTCACAGGCTGGGAAAATTAAGGCCAAGGTTAAGACGCAGTAAGACTGGAGAAAACTACGGTATCCAAGCAAGACTTCTAAAATGTCTAGCTTCATAACCAAGCACCTTTTTTCTTAAAATGAAATTTAAAATCAAGTGGATCTGCCTTAACTATAAAGGATTTTTTTTTTTTTTAAAGCAAACCTATCTGTAAGTTGCTGCTTGGGTTCAAAAATCTGTGTTAACCAACATTTCATTAATTCATTGAAAGATGAAATCATTACAGCTCCTATTAAAGAAAATACAGACAAATCTCAGGAGGAATAGATTTGACTTTACAATTCGTACCTTAGACTGTTTGACCTCCTTCTTCACATCTTTAGAAACCAAAGCAAAAGCTGGAAAAAGAGAGAAACATTTTTACATTAAAATCAGCAATAAGGGTTCATTCTCATAGTCAACAGTTTTACTTCAAATGGGGGAAAAAATCATAGTTTAACATGATCAATTTTGCTCATTTTTAAAAGCACCTGCAATTGCTACAAACTAGTACCGCAGGCTGCCTTTCTCCAGACTTAAGATTATCCATCGGTGTGAAGGCAACATGCTTAGGCTACCAGCTAAGGAAATACTACATCAACGGAGATAGGATCTGAGTATACCATTCGTGTCTGTAGCTACAAACCACAAGATAGATGCATATGGAATACAACTTCTTAGAAACCTGGATTCTGGTGCCTTCTGAAGCAAAGGGGAATTGCTGAGAATCGAGCAGGAAGAAGTACAAATTCCTACTCTCACATCCCTGCCGGAGCCTGGCGGGCCGCAGAGCTAAATCTGGGGCAAGCTTTCCGTCTCAGCGGTTTCGGGTCAGCAGCACGCCGCATATACTGCTCCACGCACGCAGGGGAGCGTTACCAGAACCCTGCTGAAGCCACGGGGCCAGGGGAGCGGGAGGAATTAGAATCATTCCCCATTTAGAATGATTTAATGTTTCAAGTCGGAGCGTGTAAACAGACAAAGACATCCCTAGAGACACATCCAGGCTCCACATTAAAAATCGTAATAATAGTAACCTGACAGTAACATGTGGAAAATAGAAAGCAAAATGATAAACCCAACGGTCAGGAAGGTTAACCAGGCAAAGAATAATGCCTTAATTTTGCAATGCACTTCTCCTGAAAAGCTAAGAGGAAAGCATTTCGTAGAGTTTGCTTTCTCCAATTAGCATTCCCAGGGAAAAAACGAGCAATGCCATGGAGCAGGAAGGTACTGAAGGGCTGGCCAGGCAATTCCAAGGAACAGTAATGCAGTGCAAGCCCCATGGGGGTTGGGGGTAGTCCCTGAGTAGCAGGAGGTCCTACTCAGAAGCAGGAGACAACGCCACCCATCCCGATACCTCTGATCCCTCCCACCCTATCCCCAGACATCCACTACCTCAAATTCTCTCTCAACTAACATTTGTTCAAAGGAGATAATCTGACACATATTCACGCTAAGAGGCAAATGACTAACGTGGTTTAATCATTCCCACCTCCAGGATGACGTTTCAGAAGGCAGGGTGAAATACAAATGAACCTCTCTGTGGGAGCTGAGATGCCAGCAGGTGTTGTATGTGGCTCCCGAGAGAAAAGCCCACCACTGCCCCCGCCCTTGCCTCTGCTTTATTCTCCTCCAGAGCACTTACCACCACTGACATAATATATACTTATTTGTTTACTGCTTGTCTTATATATTAGTTTAATGTAAGCCCCATGAAGGCAGGAATATGTGGTTTTATGTACTGTTTGCCCCCAAATCTAGAACACAGCCAGCACACAGAAGGTCAATAAATATTTACCCACATGAGTGACTGAACGAATGAATGCAAGTCTTCCCAATCCGTCACTTCAGGGCTGTCTCCTCCTTACAGCGAACATGGCCAACCCAGCAGAACAAAGGAGCTTAGTGCCCCCATTTAATTTATGTTCACTAGGGTATGATCTGCTTTCTCACTTTTTATACACACACGCACACACACATGCCAAGGCAAATGCAGAGCCCAAATCATTCATTAAGTTCTAAGAAAAGAGGAGAGATTTAACCTCAAACACCATTTAAATTCTGCTTCTGGGTATTTAATATTCTGTTTTTGTTTATCTCTAAACTAGCATGCACATTTAAAACCCTCAAGAAGGTCTCAAAAATAGAAATTTTTTTTTTTTTTTTTTGCGGTACGCAGGCCTCTCACTGTTGTGGTCCCTTCCGTTGCGGAGCACAGGCTCCGTCTGGACATGCAGGCTCAGCGGCCATGGCTCACGGGCCCAGCCGCTCCGCGGCATGTGGGATCTTTCCGGACCGGGGCACGAACCCGTGTCCCCTGCATCGGCAGGCGGACTCTCAACCGCTGCGCCACCAGGGAAGCCCCAAAAATAGAATTATTAACAAACATCATACAGGGAGGTTACAACACATCAACACCACTCAGCATCACAGGATTCCAGAAAACAGAACACTGTAGCACCTTGTGGGATATAAAAACTGAGGTCAATCTAATGCAGGACCTGATACTCAAATATCCATCTTCCCCAAACCCATCGATGCCTTATTCCAAACATGGACAGTCAAAGCTCTCTGGGTTAGAATTTCCTCTTTTATCAAGAAAAATAACCTTCCCAATTTAACAAGTTCAGTGACCCCTCAGCTAATAACCAGGGTTAGTCTTACCTCACTTTTTTGCCAAGCCAGGTAGCTATGTGAAAAAGAAGAGTATGTTAACACAAAAGCCCCTGCCCTTCAGAACACAGATTCTGTACTGAAGAAAAACTGTCTTTAGTTGGTGTTGGTTCTAAATATTACCAACACATAACCTTTCATAAATAAGCAACTAATATTAGTTGACATTGTTACTGTTTAAAGTAGAAATTACAGAGAGGAAAGATGTTCCCCTGAAATCAAGTGAATTCCACAAATCCCCCCTGTCTCTATGGAATAAAGACACCATACTTTTATTCAGACAAGGCTGCACTGAGGGAAGGGTAAACTAGATTTTAGTTCTCTCCAAAAATATACCGGCCTAACGGTAAAATATCTTTCTAAAAAAAAGGAAACAAAACACATTTCTCCCTATCACTCTGCTGTGAAATTAAGAACTCCTTTTTCCCACGATAGAAATAAATTATACAATATTTAAAGCAGTAACGTAAGAAATGCCGTTACTTTCAGGCAGAAGAGCAAATCATAATATGGCAAGATAATCCCCATTAGATGAATATTAAAAAAAAATACTAGCTGGTTTTATCTTTGCATTTCCATAATCTAAATAAAACAAAAGAAATCATCAAGGAACCAAATGCATTTTGAAGGCACTGAATACGCTACACCATTAACAAATCCAAATTGAAAATAATGAATCATTTACAGAATTCCTACCAACAGAATGCCAGCTTTTGCAGTTCGTGGAAATGAAGGAGAAATGGTGCTGACAGAGGAGGAAAGTGAGAAAAATTAGCAAGTGAGGTAAGAAAAGACCTGTCACCTTCAACAAGGCTAACAAGAGCACAGAGTAGGTATCTCACAG
>NW_020174268.1:16255712-16265716 GCF_003031525.2 Neophocaena asiaeorientalis asiaeorientalis
ATTTCCAGGTTCAGCGGGGGGAAAAAATTATTCCTGAAAGCTTGGCCTTAATGCACAGTTGGAGAAATACTCGAAGGTAAATCGTGCTCTTCTATGCCAAACTGCTGTTTAAAAGTCATTTTCCCTTTTCTATTTTCAACATGAATTCCTGTGAGTCGCTCCAGGGAACTATATTTAAAGTGCAAATCAGGGCAGGCAACAGAAATAAGACCTTTCTCAGGATAACTTTAAATGATTCAAGCCAGCTAATGTGCTTTAGCACACCTATCCCGAGAGATAAATCAAACTGTACAGCTAACCTGGGCCTAAGATTTATAGGCCAGCCTAGCCCTCGAGTGCGAGAGGGAGAGGAATTAATTGCAATGACTTAAGCAACACTAACCTACGGTCTTCTGTTCCTGGGAGGGAAGAAGGGAGGGAGCAGGACCAGCCCAGGCAGGAAGGCGACTGCGCCTCCTAACTCCCGTTTCCTTCCTGTGCCGGACTTATCCTCCCACGCTCTCCCGGTAACATTTATCAGAGAAACCAAATTAAACACCAAAAACCGAAAGCAGTAAGACGTTAAATGACCCCCTCGGAGGAGAGCTGCCGGGATGAAGTGAGACGAGGCGGAAAGCGTCCAGCGAGGGCTCAGTATAGACTAAAGGCTCAGGAGGTGCTGGCGGTGGCCCTGCTGGAAGAGGAAACAAACGATCGACCGCGGTGGGGCCGGGTGGTCGTGGGTTCTCCACACAAGCCGGGAGGGAGGGATCTGAGCCAGGCCGGACAGGTCGGAGCCCACCACACCCCTGGGAGCCCGCGGCTGGAGCCTCCCCTGGCTCAGGGCTCCCCCTGGTCCGTTCTTTGCTGCGACCTACTTCACTGAACAGGTTTCAGCGGCACAGCCTTGCCCCCGGCGACTCGGGCTCCCTAGGGCTTCCAGGTTTAATCGCAGCTCCTCTGAAGGGGCCTGAAGCTCCAGGATGCAAGGTCTGCAGCCAATTTACTTTGCTCCAACTACCTGCTTTGAAGATAATCCCTGGCAGCAGAGGGAACAGAAACAAACGCGCTTGGTCCAGGAACTGGGGCAGGACCTGCTTTCCTCATCGTCCTCCTGACAAATCCACTGTCTCCAGGGTTGTGGACATGTCGGGGGGAGGAGGGGGCACCCAACCACAGGATGGAGGGCCCATCACTATGCAGGGCCGAGGACAGAGGGCAGAACCAGCTGCTGGAGGCTCAGGATCCAGTGGTGCAGCCCATGTAGCGGGCCCAGAACGGGGCCTGGCACACGCTGAGGCTCTGGGTGTTAGCAGCTACTGTCACTATCATTATTCATCTATGCTATTGTTTGTTCAACAGAAAATCAAAGAGTGGCTGCATGTGTCACAGCCACGTGTCATGCCAGCAGCCGGGCGAAGATGAATGAGCAGCTCCCCAAGGAGCTGATGGTCTCACGTGACAGACGAGTCCCTCCACCAACGACCAACTGCAGATGGGCACCCTCTGATGGCAGCTGTTCTAATGGCACCGCCAAGGGAGCCCCTGAAGAGGGAGGGCAAAGCACCAAGCAGGGCAGCAAGCTCAACGCGGGGCTTGAGCAAGTAAACTCCAGACAGCAGAGACTTCCAGTACAGAGGAGGAGGCCTGGAAACGGGCTCCTGCACACCAAGCACATTAAACAGCCCAGTGTGCCCAGACCATGGACAGCCTGGGGGAGGGGAGCGACCCGGGCGTGGACAGCTGGGGGGGAGGGTGTGACTGGGGCCAGAGGTGAGGCTGGGGATGACAGGGCCAGCAGGAAAGGGATTAACGCTAGGGAGTCTGGTTTTGTTCTGAGTGCCATTAAAAGCTTTGAGAGGCTTTTAAGGAGGGGAGTGCCATGTGGAAATGTGTGCCCTAGACAAGTTTCCAGAGGCAGCGTGTGGGGTGGGCTGTGGAGGGACAAAGAAAGACACACACGCATGCCAGCTGGGAGGGTAACGGAGCCAGGCAATGAGAGGTCAGGGACTGAATTAAGACGAGGCAGCACCTGGGCAGAGCGGCGTGGGGAGCGAGAGTGGAGCTGGAGATACCGAAGAGGCAGAATTTCCAGGCCTTGAGATGGACCCTACAGGTGGACGAGGGCAGGGAAGGAGCGGGCAGAGAGACGAGTGTAGGTGATTCCGGGTTTCAGATCCGAGGGGCGGGTAGACTGGGGTGCCCGTCACACGCTGGAGTATAACGAGCGGTGAGCGGATTGTGGGAAAACTCAGTCTGGTTCCCAGTCTCCCGAGGTGCTGCCGGGCATTCAAGTGGACACACCGCATGGCAGCCTGGTCCCCAGGGGGCCGCTCGGCGCAGAGGCGTGAGGGGAGCCTCCGCGCTCAGTGTGTCCACGAGCCAGGGAACTGAGGGTGCAAGGCTGGACGGGGAAGGCAGGGGCGGGGGAGCCCCGACATCTCAGGGGCAGAACTGCAAAGGAGACAAAAAGGCACGGCCAGGCAGAGAGGAGGAGTCAGGCATGTGAGGCGTTTTCAAGGTGTCCTTTGAAGGAGCCCTCTCGTGAGAGCTCCACAGAACGAGGGAAGACGCCGCATCGCAGGGGCCCTGCGTGACCCCGAGGACGAGGGCAGCACCCTGCTCACACCTGGAGTCTAACTCCCACACCACGTGCCATCCAACCCACCGCTGAGCAGCTCGGCAACGAGGCCTCTGGGAGCTTCTGCCCCCCTCCCTGTACAGGGGGAATTTAAACCGGGGAGGTCTAAGGCAATGCTTGCACACGTCCCGGGCCATGGCTGGCCTACGGGGAGAGCTGGAGCTGAGCCGTTTGCTCAGGTGCCAGGTACCAACAGCAAACTCTCAGGGATCTGCCGCTCTGGGGACAACGCCAGCACAATTCTGCCACCACAGCAGGTGGAGAGGTGGATGGCACTTCGTGTCGGGAACCCCTCTGCGGTGTTCCAGGGGTTCACTTACAAAGGATGCAGCCAGTTGGGAGAAGTAACGAGAGGCGTGGCAGGGAGCACACAGCCCCGACACTCAGCCCACGGCTGCCCGCGCTTGCACTCGCTCCGTCTGAAACACGTCCCCCGTTTCCTCATAGAAGTCAGTGGGAAAGTGGAGCTTGGAATACAGATTTTTCCTCACTTGGAAACGACGTTTGCCAGGACCAATATATTCTATGTGCCAGAGGGTAAGCATATGCACAGGGAGGACAGTAAATGGGAGGGAAAAAAAGAAAAAGGAAATAACCGTATATTTTAGGAAGGAAAAGATCTTTGGCTTCTTTGATTCGTATCTCATTTAAACAGATGATATGAAAACCCATATGCCGCTCAGGATCTGAAAACAAGAAAATTCTGACTCAAACAGAGTTTGGGGAGAGATTCATAAAGCACGTTCCACAGGCGGAGTCATGGGTGAGGGGCAGAAGAATCCTGATCACACAGCCCATTCCAGAACACACACAAGGGCTCCGGGAGAGCAAATATACAAACACAAGGAAGTCGGCGCTCCGTGCAGTTCCTCTACACTGCTAGAGTATCCTCAGCAGTTAACTGTCAGGCTCATTTACGCCTGACTTCTGGTATCTTAATTTTGTAACATAAAAAGTCGGTCCCAAAAAGCACGCCCGCTGGTGCCACTGAATCCGCGGCACCCGCAGCCTGAGATGTTCTAGCGCCTCTGGGAACTCACCTGTCTATTATCCAAAAATCTCTGCTCCAACAACGTACTGCTTGCTCCTGTTTTTGAGACTCATGCTCCACGCACTACAGTCCCTCCAGCAGCATCTATAAATCTGCCAAACGAGGCCGGAACCAGAGGAAGACTTCTTAGTTCGAGTTCTGGGGTTTCTAGTTCCCTTTCCAAAGAGACAGAACACCTGACTGCCGAATATCAGGCCTCAGTTCCACACTTGGCTTTCTCCATAACAGCTCCTGACTTCAGCTTAAAGACAAAGCAACCAGCAATCACCTTTACATTCTACAGACTTGCAGGAAAATCACCCAGTAACAGTCCCAGTTTACACCTGGGCCAGGGGGGCCTGAGAAGGGTTCTGCACCTGCCAGCACACACAACTCACCTGGCCCCTTATTAAAGATGCAGATCCACGGGGCCTCATTTTGGCTCTCTTGAATCCGAAAATTCTCGGGCTGGGACCCAGAAATCTGCATTTTAACAAAGGGGACCTTAACAAAGGGGACTCTTTAAGACCCTGAGGTGTTCCCGTATGTGCTGGAGTCTGACAGGCACTGGGATGGACAGGGAAACTGGCACTCAAGGGGACGGAACAAGGCTTTTCTCCCAACAGGCTTTGGCCGTTTATCTTCCTTTACTTCCTTCATTCCATAAATGAAATGCAAGCTCCTGCATATCCACCCTCGAGGATCCAGAGAAGATAAATGCAGCGTGATGTGCAAAGGGCCCTGAGCTTCTTATGGGAAGCAATGATGTAAACCAAAACATATCACCTTTTCAGATCATAAAATATTCCTTTATGAGTGGAAGCAAGTCGTATCCCTCAGAGAGACCAGCATTGCTATACTTGAGATGCATTCAAATCTTATTTGATGGTACTTTAACTCATTTGCTTTGTCTAAACCTACAGCTTTACATCATATCAGCTTTACAGATAGACTGTTTGCTTCCCCAACTTCTTCCAAATCTTCAGTACACATACATTTTGAGTAAACGTTTAAATAAATTTATGTTGTCAATCAGTGCTCTCTTCTTTAAAAAAGAAAAATAACAGGGCTTCCCTGGTGGCGCAGTGGTTGACAGTCCGCCTGCCGATGCAGGGGACACGGGTTCGTGCCCCGGTCTGGGAAGATCCCACGTGCCGCGGAGCGGCTGGGCCCGTGAGCCATGGCCACTGGGACTGCGCGTCCAGAGCCTGTGCTCCGCAATGGGAGAGGCCATAACAGTAAGAGGCCTGTGTACCGCAAAAAAAAAAAAAAAAAACAACTCAAATTTCCCCCAAATCTCTCTTAAGCTGACCTCTCCTCTGAGTTCCAGACCCGCAGAACTAACTACCCACCAGACGTGGTACCTAAGCATCTCACATGCACCCCCAAACTCAACTTGACCAAATGGAACTCATCATCCTCAGCTCCCCTTAAAACTAAAAGTAAATTTTAGAAAACCATCTGGGTACTTAATGCCACAGAACTGTACACTTAAAAATGGTTCAAATGATTCATTTTATGTTGTATATATTTAACTACAATAAAAAAATTTCTTCTTTGGATTAAATCTGGTCCCTCTCCATCAGTGCCTGTATCAGTAAACAGAGGCACTCTGCACCTACAGCTCAGAGCAAGAACCTATGACATCCTTGACCCTCCTCTCAGCCCACTGGACCAGTCAACCACCACGCCTCAGACCCTTAATCAGCTCTCACGTGGCCTCCTCACTGGTCCCTCACATCCACACTGGCCCCTCCCATCCCTGTTCTAATGAGCATGAGCTTCTTAAAATCGAAGTCAAATCACTGTCACTCTGCTAAGACAACCCCGCAGTACCCACTCCCACTCTAAGGACAAAGCCCAGAATTCCTCCCCTAGCCTTCACAGCCCTGCATAAGCAGCCCCGACTGACCACCCAGCCCCTCCCCTCTCCAGTCCTGTCTTTCTCCACCAGCTTCCTCCAGCACAGCTCTGCCCCTGTGGGCGTGCTCCCCCTCCTTCCTCCCTCCCTCCAGGTACCTGATCTCTGCTTCCCCTTTGGGTCTGAGCTCTGATGCCCTTCCCTGAGAAACTCCAGAGTTCCCTGGTGGCCTAGTGGTTACAAGTCCGGGCTTTCAATGTTGGGCCCTCTGGGTTCCATCCCTGGTCTGGGATCTCAGTTCCCACAAGCCGCACAATGTGGCAAAAAAAAAGAAAACAGGCAACTCCAAGGTTTCTCAGCCCAGCACTGTTGATGATTTGACCGGATAATCGACTCTTTTGCGGTGGGAGCTGTCCCGTGCACTGCAGGCCACTCACCAGCACTCCTGCCAAACCAGCCCCTGTGACAGCCATCTATAAGCGCTCCCTGGGGAGCAAGGAAAAAAGCCACAACCATCCCCGCAACACTTAGCACAGAGCCCTGGACACCGTCACCGCAGCACCAGGCAGACTGCAATTCTACTCCTGGTGCAGTTCGTGTTCAAGGTCCCCTTCAAGACTGCGAGCTCTACGAGGGTAGGGACAGACTAAATGGGTCTCCTTCCTGCCCTGTCAACCCCAGGGCTTGACACATAGTAGACAGTACTCGACACTTTCGGAATAGATGAAGAAACTGTGAGTACAGCTCTTCCTTTTAATACTATTAAAGTTATTAACACGTTCTAGTAGTTCAAATCAGCACCTACACTGAATCTGTTTTCTTTGGGGGGAGCTTAGTGATCAGACGGTTGAAATGTGACATTAAGAGAGACTCTCAACCAATAAGAGGTCTGATAAGCCCCTGATACCCACCATCATTTTTCCTTTATATTTGGAAAGATGGAATTAGCACTCCTGTACATTGTTCTTCAGCGAGAATCTGCTCAACGCCAAGACGGACTACCTGTAATGCTGCAAGGAAGCAAAACAGGTAACATTTGCAAACTAGGCTTGCTTTATAATGTTTCTAATGAAAAGCAAAACACCTGGCCCTTAATGGTCCAAATGAGACCAGTAATTATGACCTGCTCAAGTACTGGGCGCACAGTGTTTTCCTCAGAAGAAGTTAACAAGAGGGTCTCGACATCTCCTCCCCTCCCCCACCCCCACGTGAAACAGCTACTCTTCCTCCCTCCCCTTCCACCACCCGCCCCCGCCCCCTAGCCTGACTATTGGCCACAGGCCAACTCCCTTGGGTCAAGTCCATGAGCAAGCCAGCCATGCCAGCTTGGGGGGCCTGGACTACCTGGACAACAGAGAATCCATCCAGACCGTTAAAATCTGTGCCAGTAATATCTGAGTACTGCTGAGGAAATAAATGGAGGGCTTAAAAATCCAAAATAAAAAAACACAAACCAGCCTGGAGCCAGGTGTGACTCTTGGGGTCCTAAAATGTCTGGCTTACTGCAATGAAAAGAATCAGAGCGAGACCTGGATCAGAATGAAAAATCATCCCTAATTTTGGCAGGTGCTAAGAAATATAATCCTGACTCAGAGTAGAAACAGGGATACGAAAGATAAACGTTAACATCTATTATTTGACCACTGGTTCAAATAAGCTTCTTCACAGATGTATCAATTAGAATTAGGTTTGGCTGCATGTAATAAACGCCCCCCCACCAACAATTGAGTCTTAAACAAGGCAGATTTTTTTCTTTAATGCAATACAAGTGTGGAAATAGGTAATGCTGGCCTAGCACAGTGCCCCACATCCACCTTGCGCCCAGGTGGTACCATCCTTTCTGCTCTACCATCCTTACTAGTAGGCTTCTGTCTTCAAGGTCACCTCGTGGTCACAAGATGGCCACTGTAGCTCCAGCCATTAGATTCACATAATAGGCCATGGGAAGGGGGAGGAAACAATGGCAGAGGACCTACATCTCAGCTGGGTCAGCCATCTTTAATAAGCTTTACCAAGAGACGCACCCAAAGAGCTCTACAGATAGCTCACTGGCTACCTCTGTTTGCAAGGGCCAATGAAAAATGTTGTCCACTAGACACACTGCCACCACCACCACCACTACCACTCCTACACCCTTCCCCTTACCCCTGTATTATTAGTTTGCTAGGGCTGCCATAATAGAAACCATAGACTGGGGGACTTAAACAACAGAAATTTATTTCTCACAGTTCTAGAGGCTAGAAGTCCAAGATCAAGGTGCCAGCTGGGTTGGTTTCTGCTGAGACCTCTCTCCTTGGCTTTTAGATGGATGTCTTCTCACTGTGTCCTCATACAGCCTTTTTTCTCTGAGCCTGTCTGGCACCTCTTCCTCTTCTTATAAGGACGCCAGTCCTATTGCATTAGGGCCCCACCCTTATGGCCTCTTTTAACCTTAATTACCTCCTTAAAGGCACCTCTCCAAATACAGTCATATCGGGGATCAAGGCTTCAACATAGGCATTTGAAGGACACAACTCAGTCCATAACAGTGCTAATTATCTAAGAGGTTTTTCATCCAGGAAAAGAAGGAACTAAGGGTTTTGGAGGGGCAGATAGCAGATTCTGCTACAACAGAATCAGTTAAAACTGTTAAGAGATGGCAAAGTTCTAGTATTTTATCTAGTCTATGCCTCCTGTTTTATATGAGAAAACTGAGACTCAAGGCAACGAGAAGCCACAGTGGCTGACCTAGAAGATTTATTCATGCCTCTAAGTCTAGTACTAGCTTTGGACTTCAGAACTGAAGTTGCAGTGGATTTTGTCTGTATAACCATATGGGTGTAAGATAAACGTTCTATATTGACTTTTCTCTAAAAGCTCAAACGAATATACTACAATTTGTGGGAAAACTAAACTATATACAGTCAGCCCCCACCCTGCCCTTATCAGGGAATATTTAAGGTATCTTTACTCTCTCCAGATTGTTCACATGCCTTGGAACTCCTATCATGTTCTCTATTTCAGCAAGAGTCCAAGAACCCTGATTCCAAGATATAAAAAGACTAAGTACCACAGCTTTTTATTTCTTGGTGCCCCTCCACTACATCAAAGCAGAGCTCAATAAAAGGAACTCAAGATTTACTTCAGACCTGGAAGAATACAGTTTCCTCTCTGTACCAACCCATGAAAGCTAGTTCACAAAGCCAAATGTCTCCCGGGGAACTCTTAACAGGTTTTATGTTTTACTTATTGTGCTTATCCGACAACTTCACAAGGCTAACAGACATCTCTAAAAACATGTGGACATTTTAGTTCATTCTTTACGTCCTTTAATGTGTTACCAAGTGTGGACAGTGCAGATATTCCCTTACGTGCAGTGAAAAATAGATACACATAGCAACACAAGTGTGTACTTCAGCCTGTATAGTGAATATATATTATATACGTATGTTATATCCCCAGTACATCTTACGAAGTGCAGGGCTATTAATAGAATGCCAATTTCAGTTACCACCCACCCCATTTGGTGAGTTGCAAAACGTCTAGGCAGCAGGCCAACCGATGCAGCCAGGAGTCCCCTAGCCCCCGGTCCCACTCCTCCAACCTCCCCTTCTCCCAGGGCTGCCGGCCCCCCTCCCAAGTAATGCAACTCTTTTCTTCCACTAAAGCAGATCCCCGCCAAGTTCCGTTGCTCCCCACCGTCAGTTATAGCCTTCTCTGCCCAAGGTGCACAAACATTTTTAATTACATTGTTACTTAATCACGCACCTGAACAATTACCAATTAATCTCACTCGATTTTCCCACACTTACGGAGCTCCTATAGACATGCCAGGGGTACACAGATTAAAGTCCTTATTCGGAGAATTTAAGTCCAAATCAAAACGTCTGTCCGGTGGGCTACCAAAACAGCACTGTACAATGACGCTATGTCTTTTTCTAAATCGCACCAGTCTGCCATTTCTAAAAATCTGAAATTACTGCCTCTTAACAGGCTGGAAACACAAAAGTCTGTGATAAAAGAGACAACAACCCTGAGAACACTGAAAAGGAATAATTTTTCCTCCAAGCTTGAACACATCTCATCGTGAAAGTCAATTGCAATGATTTTTTTAAAAAACGTTCATCACATTATTTTATGATAAAGGGGGGGAGCACGCTCTTGTGAGGAGCATGGAAGAAAAAACGGAAGGGGCATTACAGCAGCAGCAGACAAGCACCGTTTCCAGAAGTGTTCTCTAATTTTCCCCCATGAAGACGCAAGATTCGGGAAGGCTTCCCCACGGCCTCCCCAGAGGCACGACCGATACACGGAGGCCCAGCCGGACACCCGGCCCTCCCTTCCTGGTCAAGGAATCCGTAGAAGGGGCTGGTGCCCGGTGGGCACCCCAGCCGAGGGGGCCAGGGCAGGTCCGCGAGACCGCTCAGGAAGCCCCGGGGGCACCGCCGGTCGCCCTCGCGGGCCGGGCGGGCGGGGCGGAGCGGAGCGCGCAGGGACCTGGGCCACGGAGCTCG
>NW_020174268.1:16266032-16266226 GCF_003031525.2 Neophocaena asiaeorientalis asiaeorientalis
CGCGGAGAACGGAGCTGCGCCGCTGCCGCCGCCGCCCCTGCCGCCGCGGCTGACCCTCCTCCGCCGGCTCCCCTCTTCCCTCCCCCAGCTCCGCGCCGGCTCCAGACGCGCCCTCTGGCGGCCAGTATCGGGAGCGCCCGCCTGACTCGCGGCCGGGGTGCGGGTCGAGGTGGCCGCTCCTCTGCGGGGCCAGC
>NW_020174268.1:16266377-16291151 GCF_003031525.2 Neophocaena asiaeorientalis asiaeorientalis
CAGAGGAGGGGAAGGAGAATCACTTTTCTTCCCTGCTAATGTACCATCTGCTATATTAAAAAAATCAATAATTCTACTCAACATCCTTGGCACCAATGTTCTACTTTGATGAAGGTGCTTTTAATCAGCTCAATTAATTTACTAAATATTGTTTTTTTAATGGAATTTGGCCAATAGCTTAGGCCTGGAATTTGGCTTTTAATAGAAATTTGTGTAAACGTAATTCTGTATAAATGTAATTTTAAGGGTTCACCATAACGGAAGAGGGAAGGACTTTTATTCAAAAGTCTGATAAAAAATAAATTACATTAAAATGCAGAAGAGTGGAGGGACCACAGAAACCTCCTTTGGAAAGTCCCTCTTGTCCCCAGGTGACTGTCCCTCCCCAGCTGGGAAGATGGTGGCCTAAAAGGAAGCAATTACAGAGGAAGAACTGCAGCCCCCTCTGAGGGTCCTGCACCCGCTCTGCCTCCCCCAAGCCTTGACACACTTCTTTCTCCCAGGAAGGAGGCGGGACCAAGTGCGAATGCTCACCTGAGTTTAGACCGTGACCTCCTGAAGGTCACATCAGTGTTCTCATTCATACTTCGTCATGTTTTTTGGATGCCCACTCTGTGCCCGGGAGTGTACCAGGCACCCCATGAACACCAGCATCTTCCACATGGACATGCAACGTTCACCCAGTTGCTAAACATTGCATGAAGACCAGTCCCAGGCCTTAGGGATACCAGCACAATGTGGGGAATATAGGGAAGCGGGTGCCGAATGAATGTTTGCTGTCTTGAGACTAATAAACTTGAATGCTCACTGGGAGGTTTAACCTTGAACACACGAGGCCAGTATGGTCATCTGTCCTTACAACAGCTGCTACAAGTTTTTTAAAAGGAAGTCTGGAGACAAAGGGTTTTCTCTCTCTGGTTTATGTTGCCATCTTAAAACTGGGAACTGAATATTTTGTGTGTTTTCCATTTTATGTGAATGCAAATAGTGCCATTTGTTCCGTTCAGCCAAGGTTTGTGGCTCCATGTCAACACCATTTATCTGGGAGGGAAAAGAAATGTAAGACTGCTTCCTTGCCTTTTTTAGTGAAGGTTTGCAAATTTATGGTCGACTACATTGATCCCTTCTATCCTTCTTTAAAACCCACCTGCCTGGTTTAGAGTTCTAGAAGTTTTCCAATTTCCAAAGCTGTTTAGCTTTCTTCCAAGAAGATATTCCTCACGTATGTTAGATATTAAACACTAAAACAAGGCGTTTAAACAGACACAGAAACCTAGAAATTAAGCAGCTTACTTACTGAGTATGTGTTCACATACCTACTCCATGTTTGGTAACAAGCAACTCTAGGTGCTTAATCAAAATTTTCATCCAAATTCATCATGTGAAAGGTGTGGGAAACAGCCCTAAATACAGCCGAGAGCACCGTCTAAGTCATAAACTTGCCCCAGTGTTCTTCCTTCCCACAGCAGATGCAGATAAATGGTACATCACAAAGCTCCATAACTCACATTTTAAAAAGGATTACCTTTCACTTACTCTAATCACATGATAAATGGACTTGCTGGGAGTACTCCCTCCGGATCACAGGTTGAGAGTTTCCTGGAACCAAACGTGCTCGCGGGGACACTAACATTCCTGGTGATGCATGGCCTGCCTCAGCACCTGAAACACCAACTGTAAGGGGACACCTTTCAACAGAGAACAGTTAACCTCACGCACCGTAAGACTGATCTGCAAAAAGGGCAGGTCACAGCTCTGCCTTCCTGGGTTTCACTCAGCTGAATTCCAGATGCCATCCCCACACTGGCCCTCAAAAGTATGCCCTTCCCCTGTGCAGGGGTAGAACAGGGTGTCACCTCTTTTGGGGGGCCCTATTGCATCATGATTAAAACAGGCTGGTAATTTTGGGGGGGCACGGGTTTGATACCTGGTCAGGGAACTGAGATCCCACATGCCTCGCAACGCAGCCAAAAAAAAAGAAAAGAAAACAGACCGGTTATTTTTAAAAGAATTTTCTAAATACTCAAGGAGAACATAAAGATATATGCAGAAAACCATAGATAGCCAAATAATCTAATAAGTTCCAAACAGATGGTTTCTGATCTCATAATAACTATAGGCCCGAAAGACTGGACTACATTCATTCATTCAACTGACGCTGAATGCCTTCTAGCTGGCACACCCATTGCTAGGCTCTGGGGCAGATACAAAGAAGCATAAAGCGTGACCCTGGGCACAAGAGCTCACAGTCTAGTGAGGGAGATAGAAACGTTCAGAAGTAATGTTCCTGCTGCAACGTTATGCTATAGCACAGGTGGAAACACTTTGGAACATACGGAGGCAAAAACAGAATCTATCAGCGCCTTGGGATTTGGTCAGAAAAGCAGAAGTGACTTTAGGGCAGGGTCTTAAAGGGGAAATAGGAGGTTCCCAGGCTCAGAAAAAGAGGAAAGGCATCCCAGGCAGAGGCACACACGCACAAAGCAAAACTCAAAGTTGTCTGGTGGGTTGGGGAGTGGCAATAAGGGCACGGGTGTCTTGCCCAGCCCCGCCCAGCTGGCTGCCTCTGTCCCATGACTGGGCATCTTGTCCTGAATCAGCAAAGGGACAGATTCCAACTCTCCATTCTCAGGGCCCTCTTACACGGCGTCAGGAAGGCCATTCTCTTTGTGCACTGAAAAGTGGTCTTAGGAACCATGAGTGCCCTTGGGGGTTATTTTCCAAACCTAAAATCCGTCCTGGTGTCTGACAGTGGACTAGAATGTCTAAAACTGGGTTTTGTGATAATCGGACCCATGATTTAACCACCGGCTAACCATGCCCCATACCCCCAGAGTCGGTGCACACCTGGTCATGGGAGAGAAACCAGTCACTTCACCTGAGGCTTTAACCTTTAGGGAAGCAAGGGAATCTTTATCCCCTACTGGAGAAGAGACAGCAAAAACCTGCATGGCTTTGAGTAGATCCACTGGCCACAGCCTCTTCTGCAGCAGGTGCTCAGAGGAACACTCTGATGACAATTAATATGGGGGTCTCTCCCACGCCCTGGAGGAACTTGTCTCCCTTTGCTTCCAAAGCTATTCCAAGATTATAAGTGAAACCACAATTTTTACCGTAAGAAGCTTAACCGTGGGGTTCCTACAGACTATCAGCCCTGAACCAAGATCCAGGAAGCACAACAGAGGTTACCATCTTGGCAGGCCCCCAGGACAAGCCCCCAGGACAAGCCCAGAAATCTGACGCTGTTGCCATTCTGGTTTTGGGGGGGCTTTTTAAGACAGAAAAAGGTGTAAAGTCTTCTCTACCAAAAAGGGCTATCTCCTAGAAACTTCTGATCAGAAATAGATTAGCCACTTGGCTCTTTTGTTCTCCTTTCTAGAATCACACAGCCTCCACTCTCAGTAAAGATCAGGAATCGCTCCTAATAGGCTTATCGACACGAGCACTAGGAAGTGTCTGCATCTAACTTTTTTTTTTTTTTTGCAATTTAAGTATATTTTATTTCCCCTCTATGATCCATTTTTAAAATTCAATTTATTTAAACTTAAAAAAATTCATCCATTGCTCTCATCCTCTACTCCCCTACCTCTGGTAACCACCAATGAGCTTGGTGTGTGTATATATTAACTCCCACGTATAAGGTAGATCATACAGCATCTGTCTTCCTCTGTCTGAGTTCACTTAACATAACGCTCTCAAGGTTTATCCATGTTGTCACAAATGGCAAGATTCTGTTCTTTTTTATGGCTCAAAAATACCCCACCAAATATAGACCACAATTTCTTTATCTATTCATCCAACAATGGACACTTAGGTCATTTCCATCTTTTGGCTATTGTAAATAATTCTGCAGTGAATATGGGGTGCATATCTTTTCAAATTAGTGTTTTTGTTTTCATCAGATAAATACCCAGAAGTGAAATTGCTGGATCTGGTAGTTCTATTTTTAATTTTTTAAAGAAACTCCTTCCTACTTTCCATAGTGGCTTTACCAATTTACATTCCCACCAACAGTAGTGGGATCTGTGCTATTTGCAGATAACATGATATTATATACAGAAAACCCTAAAGATTTCATCAGAAAACTGTTAGAACTAATAAAGGAATTCAGTAAAAAATAAAAAATCAGTACATAAAAATCTGTTGCATTTCTGTATACTAATAATGAACATCAGAAAGAAATCAATCCCGTTTGCAACTACATCAAAAAGAATAAAATACCCAGGAATAAATTAACCAAGGAGGTGAAAAACCTGTACACTGAAAACTGCAAGACTTAAATGAAAGAAAAAGACAAATAAATGGAAAGATATTCCATGCTCATGGATTGGAAGAATTTATACTGTATTGTTAAAATGTGCTAACGTGCACTGAACATTTGCCATAGGTAGATACTCTGCCAGTTACTTTCAAATATATTATTTCATTTAACCCTCACTGAAAAATATATAGGGCTTCCCTGGTGGCGCAGTGCTTGAGAGTCCGCCTGCCAATGCAGTGGACACGGGTTCGTGCCCCGGTCCGGGAAGATCCCACATGCCACGGAGAGGCTGGGCCCGTGAGCCATGGCCGCTGGGCCTGCGCGTCTGGAGCCTGTGCTCCGCAACGGGAGAGGCCACAACAGTGAGAGGCCCACGTACCACACACACACACACACACACACACACACACACACACACACACAAAAAATATATATATAAAAGGACTACTGTTTTCCCACTTTACAGATTAGTAAACTGAGTCTCAGGCAGGTCAAATACCAACAGCCAGAACTGCCTTTAATGGAAGTTTCTTTCCACCAAATCATGCTCTGTAAGCCGGGTGGTAGCAGCAGGAATGGGAGGAAAGGGACCATTGTGAAGGTGTGACAGAGGTCACATCAACAGTACTTGTGAGTGAGTAGCTACTGGCTGGAGTGAAGAAAGGGACCACAAAAGGAGACAGATGGAGCCATTAACTAAAACGGAGATCTGCCAAAGGAATGAGTTTATGGAGAAAAATGATAGAGTATGATCACTACTACTATTGTAAATGGTAGCTATACCCTCACAGTATCAATAGACTAATAGTAGCAGCAAACATTTAACAAACACTTATTATATATCAGGCATGGTACTAAGTGCTCTCCATGCATTATTTCTTCTTAAATAATATTTTATTTAGTTCTCAAAACAGCTTTATTCCTATTTTAGAGAGGTCAGGTGGCTTACATGAGGACAGCAATTCTCATGTGTGGTCCATGATCCTCTCAGGGGTCCCTAAGACTCCTTCAGGTACCCAGGTTCACAAGTCAAAACTTTTTATAACAGTACTAAATATTACAACATTACTTGGGGTTTGTTTCTGTGTTGAATTCCCACCAGTGGTGCAAAAGCATTCATGGGAAAAAGTATTATTGCCTTAGCGCTAATCAAGGCAGTGGCAACAACAACACAAAAAAGCCGAGTTCACTTAAGAGGATCCTTGCTAAAGTGGAATAAATTAATACTTTTATTAAACTACACCCTTGAGCACACATCTTTTTAACATTTTGTGGGGCAAGCTGAGGCGTAAATTAAAGTACTCCTGCTGTATATCAAACTAGGATGTCTCAAGGAAAAGCACCTGTGTGATTACTCAAGTTGCAAGCTAAACTAGTTGCTTTTTTCACAGAACATGGTTTTTAGTTGATAGACTGACAGGTAAACTATGGTTATTCAGCCTTAGGGACTGGGCAAACACGTTCTCAAAAATAAAGTGAGCCTGCCAGTTCGAGGAGAACAACTGATGTTACTTGTGACAACTACAAGATTCAAGCTTTGACGTGAGACTTGAATCTTGGACTTGTTTCTGCACCCATGAGCTTCATAGCCTCCCCATCCGTGAAGACTTTTCAGTGTCAATGACAGTGTTAATAAATGTGATTTTTTGATACTGTATAACAACATGTGTCAACGTTTGGAAGTCCTGCAACTTCTGGGAGACAATATTTTCCAAACAACTTATGTAAGATGTTACAAACTCATGAATGGGCTTTTAAAAAGTTCCATTCAAAGTAAAAGACAGACCAATGTGGTTTTTTTGTTTGTTTTTTTGTTTGTTTGTTTGTTTTTTGTGGTACGCGGGCCTCTCACTGCTGTGGCCTCTCCCGTGGTGGAGCACAGGCTCCGGATGCGCAGGCTTAACAGCCATGGCTCACGGGCCTAGCTGCTCCATGACATGTGGGATCTTCCTGGACTGGGGCACAAACCCGTGTCCTCTGCATCAGCAGGCAGACTCTCAACCACTGCGCCACCAGGGAAGCCCCAATGGGTTTTAATGTAACCTCGTACAAAAGTTCACTGATAGGGCTTCAGATTCATGTTACAACTAACCTTTAATAAACTCCTGATTGTCTCGAATTTTGGTGTAATATCAAAGAATGCCCACAATTTTATGGAAGGATTATTGAAAACCCTTCCATTTTCCAATTGTGTATCTGTGAACCTGGATTTTCTTCATTTACTTCATCCAAAACAATACATCCCAACAGATAAAATGAAGACACAAATATAAGAATCCATCTTCCATTAAACAAGATATTAATGAATTTACAAGAATGGGGGCTTCCCTGGTGGTGCAGTGGTTAAGAATCCGCCTGCCAATGCAGGGGACACGGGTTCGAGCCCTGGTCCAGGAAGATCCCACATGCCGCAGAGCAGCTAAGCCCGTGCGCCACAACTACTGAGCCTGCGCTCTAGAGCCTGCAAGCCACAACTACTGAGCCCGCATGCCACAACTACTGAAGCCTGTGCCTAGAGCCCGTGCTCCGCAACAAGAGAAGCCATGGCAATGAGAAGCCTGCGTGCCACAACAAAGAGTAGCCCCTGCTCGCCACAACTAGAGAAAGCCTGCCCGCAGCAATGAAGACCCAATGCAGCCAAAAATAAATAAATAAATATTTTAAAAATTAAAAAAAAAAAGAATGTAAATTAATGACAGTCTTCTAATTTGGGGGGAATATATAGTTATTTCTCATAAAAATATATTAACATGTGATAGGTTAAGTATAGTTATTTTTAATGAATTGATAAATCACTGTTAAAAATTTTTGGTCTTATACCTAATATTGTACGACAAATATTGAGACATGACCCGCATAAGCGAAAGTTCTTTGGGGTCCTCAATAATTTTTAAGAGTATAAAGGGGTCCTAAGACCAAAAAGCTTGCAGACTGCCAGTTCAGGGCATGTAACTTGTGAACTGTAGGAGCCAGGACTCAATCTCTGGTCAGTCTGACTCCAAAATGCTCCTTCTTACCCTGAATTGCTCCCTGTTTTGCTTTAGATTTGTTGCATTTAAGGTGCCAAATTTCCCAGAATCCCACTTAGCCTCTCAATTACCTATTTATACCCCTAATCACTAAGGATTTAAAATAACAAATATCAGTTAGATGGGCAACGTTATGCTATGGTAACAAACAACTTGAAAATTTCAGTGGCTTAAAGCTACCAAGGCTTTCTTGATCCTGCCAGGTCTGCTGCTGGCCCTGATGCACCTCCAGGCCAGCTGTTCTGCATCGTGGGTGACCTCTGGGCTAGCTGCCATCTCAGCTCAAGTTCCCTTTCATGGCCATCATTGCAGTGGGAGCACGAGCGCCAGCAGACAAATGCTTCTGCGACAGTCACCCCTGCGCAGGTTTCATTGCAGGCTGGGGAAGGTGCAGTCCTCATAGGCAGATGAGAGGAGAGCTGGGTACTGCTGAGCCCGGTGCTACACACCACCTACCCTTGCTCTGCACCTCCGTCCTGTAACATCCCAACATCTGCTCTGAGGATGGTATGCCAGGTGGTGTGAGGGGCACCAACAAGGTTCAAGGTTTTCTTTTTCTTTTTTTTATTTTATTGGAGAATAGTTGATTTACAATGTTGTGTTGGTTTTAGATGTTCAGCACAATGATTCATATGTGTGTGTGTGTGTGTATATATATATATATATATTTGAATATATATTTTCTTTTTCAGGTTCTTTTCCCTTATAGGCTATTACAGAATATTGAAATATTAAGTATAGTTTCCTGTGCCTCTATTTCTGTTTTTAAGTAAGTAGACCTAGAGATTATCATACTACATGAAGTGAGTCAGACAGAGAAAGACAAATACCATATGACGTCACTTATATGTGGAATCTAAAGTTTCAGTTTTAATATCTGGAAAGAAAAGATGAGACGACAAGTATGTCACCTTAACCTGTGTACGGCTCCCCACTATGTACCAGGTAACCATATAAATAATCGCACACAAGGCCGTTAGAGAAGAAATCTAGACGAACTGAGCAGTTATGAGTGTTCTTGGTAGAAAGAAAACTCTGGCTTGGATAATCAAGGATGGTTTCAGGGAGAAGGTGGGATTTGAATAGAGGTCATGAAATGGGGGAAGGACCCAAACTGGTAGAAATGGAAAAAGGGGGAAGATGATGTAAAGACATAAAGTCAGTGAAGTAAGAGAAATACTTGCAGGAAGGCACATACACAGTGTGACCACAGTTCATCACATCAGGAAGTGTCTTCTAGCACACAGATGATTTCAGGCTGAGAAGACAGGAAAGCTGTCTGCAGGGGACAGTAGCAAGCCCAGGAGTGAGCACTGGCCCTGGTGAGGACACAAGTCCCTGGGAGGGGAGGGGGCAACTGACCAGGCCCAGGGAAGGAGGCCACGGGGCCCTGAGGACACCTCATTAATCCACGAGAGAAATGTTAGGCTTAGCGATACGGACATCAGTTAACTGAAAATGCTAGAACCAAAATGTGATTTATGTCTCTTTTCTTCTAAAAATATACTTCCTTTATAATTCCTTGACTTCAATAACAATAAAATAGCTATGGCATGATAATGTCTCCCACAATTGAAACACAATTTTCAGAAATAGCATTTTACTAGCTTTAAGTCAAGTGGATGTTGGAATCTCTGGCTTAAATGAAACTGTCATGTTCTTTGGCTTTTGAGAGGAGGCAAGTCCTGGTTTGGTGTTTCCCTGAATTGTACACTATCTACTTTGGGAGGGACAGAAGGGAAGGAGAAGAAAGGAGACCCCAAATCTTGAGGTCCATTTATGCCTCTGCTCAGGGAAGCTGCCGTGACTCACTGAAGCACCCAGGGGTTGGTTGAGAATAGGGAGAAATTAAAGTGGGGCAGTGGTGTTGGAAGAGAAGAGAACATGGCAGGCACAGAATTTAAAGGACTTCTCAATGTTTGCAATCAGCATATTCTTTCTATAATCCCTTCGAGGTAGCATCCCTCAGTCTGCTTAAATGTTTGAGGTTAAATCACAGAATATGTGAAGCTAGCACAGAGGAAGGAAGTTGAGGCAAGATGGTTGAGGCCTTGAATGGCGAGCTTACAAAGCTGTGCTTTCTTTGATGGTCAGTCGTGACCCTTTGTGTTGCTGAGAGACTGACTCTCACCAAAGAAGTCTCTGGAGGGTGAATCTGGATGCACCAGAGTGTAGACAGACGACAGTCAGGTGCTTTGAAGACTGTTGTGATGGTCCAGGCATAAGTGGACAGGAGCTGAACTAGATCCGTGGCTGCAGAATTAGGAAAAGAAAGGGAAAGTAGGAGTCATCGTGAAGGATAAATCGAAAAGACTGAGGACTAGCCACAAGGAATCAAGCGTGATTCTGAATTTGGAATCTGAGTGGCCAAGTACCATGGTCAGAGGAGTGAGGGAAAAGGGCATGTTAAGTGTTTCTGTTTTCTGTATTAGACAAATGGCATTCGAGGTGAAGGTGAAACATTCAGCTACATAGAAACATTCAGTAGGCAGATAGACACGAAGAATGAAACCAAGAAAAGGGTCAGTGACTGAAGCACAGATTCCAAGTGACCCACAAAAGAATTGGAAAAAAAGTTCACAGGAGTCATTAAGAGCAAAGAGAGTGGGAAATGGCAGAACACCAAGTTAGGGGCGCCACCCTGAGGGCTGTTAGGTGTTTTCCTCTTGACACCAAATACTTTTGCAACACCCCATCTCCAGCTCTCTGACACCAGCTGGGGGTCCGACGATTCAATTCTGACACTATCTACCTGGACTTACTGTCAGATCCCACAAGTGAAAAGCCTCAGTCCCACAGACTGCCCCATTTCAGATGCCAGTTGCAAGCCCGCATCACCCATACTTCTGACCGAGGGGCTAAACGTGTGGGGTTCCCACAACCTTCTGTTCAGGTTCAGTGATTTCCTAGAACAGCTCACAGAACTAAGTCACCTTAGGTTTATCAGTTTATTACAAAAGATGTATATGAAAAACCAGATGGACAGGTACTTGGGGCAACGTCCAAAAGGGTCCCAAGCACGGAGCTTCTGCCCCCAGTGAATTGGGGTGCACCGTCCTCCAGGCATATGGAAGTACTGGCCGACGTGAAAGCACTCCGAATGCCATCATTTACGGGTTTTTATGGAGGTTTCATGACATAGGCATGTTTGATTAAAGAATTGGTCATTGGTGATTAACTCCATCTCCAGCCTCTAGCCTCAATCTCTCTCTTCCCTGGAGGTTGGGAGTGATGGGGGTGAGGGGAGCTGAAAGCTCCAAGCTTCTAATCAAGTCTTGGTCTTTCTGGCAACCAGCCCCACCCTGAAGTATCTAGGGGCCCACCGGGAGTCACTTCATTAGAACGAAAGAAACTGCTATCACCCTTATCACTTAGGAAGTTCCAAGGGTCTTAGGAGCTCTGTGCCAGGAGCCAAAGAAAAGACCAAATACGTTTTCATGATATCACAGAGGCTGTCCTCATGTAAGGGTCAAGGGAAGGAAGAGAAGTGAGTGACAAAGCACTCCAACAGGTTGGGGGGAGCCAGACCAGGCATTTCAGAAGGAGGTAGAAAGTGAATATGGAGCTTTCCTTTTTTTGTCTTGGCTGCACCTCACAGTTTATGGGATCTTAGTTCCCTGACCTGGGATTGAACCCGTGCCCTCAGCAGTGAGAGCGTGGAATCCTAACCGCTGGACCGCCAGGGAATTCCTTTTGACTCTCCAGCATCTCAGCCCTTTGCTACATTGAGGGAATTCCTCACCTTACTGAGCAAAGCCTAATCACTTTCCCAGCCTCCCTTGCATCTAGGGAGGAAGTGGGGCATAACCTTGACCCTGCCGATCAGACACTCATGTCCCAGGCTCTGAACAAGTGGCTAGGGATGTTGCAGGGGACACTGCAGTGACAGGTGGCAGCAGCAACATGTCGTCCAGTGTTGGTGCCACCAACAGCGTAAGCAGCAATGCCCAGGGCCAGTGGCGGATTCCATGGATCAATCTCCAGCAGGATTTAGGGACTTATTCTTGGTTCCCTGCCCCTCTGCCATGTCCACTCCCCAATCCCCCCAGATTATTTGAGCTACCCAGTACCTTTCTGTTCCTTTTCTCCTTAAATCAGCCTGAGCGATTTCTGCTACTTGCAACTAAGACCCAGAACTAGTACCAAAATGTTGCCAACAATATTAAGTACTGCAGACTGTTCAAGAGGGCATTTGGTTTCACAATTTGGTTATTTGTGATTTTAGACAGGTATCTAGTAACACGATATTAGGAGTGGAAAAGACAGTGAGTACAAAGATAATGCTTATCTAACCCCATGTCTGAGATCAATGCCGTGCTCACCAACAATATGGATTTGGCTGTAGACAGCTGGAGGACCATTATGGTCCAAGAGAGTTAAAAATCTGAGGCCCTCTCCTGCTCGGGGCTACATTTTGGAGGTTCGGTGAGGCAGGAGAGTTTTTTGATTCTCACTCCTTCTTCCTCCTGCAGAGATAGACCCACTCAGCATCACAACTAGGAAGAGGGTCCCACAGATTGGTCCAGTGGGGCAGTGGGAAGGTCTGATCAGCCGTCCTTCTCTTTCCTCCCCTCCAGTCCTTCACACGGGGTAAAACACAGGGCCAAGAACTTGGCAAACAAAGTCCTTCACACCCTGGTCTCGACCTTTCCACCACCTGGTCCGCCTCTCCTTCCCCTTGCCGATCCCAACACGGATGCAGGGCTCCCTCCAGCCTCCCCACATTTGGTAAAAGGGTCATACTCTTTCACACATGTGAAAAACACTGCGATATTTTTCTTCTAACATGCTCCCTCCACTTTTCTGCCTGGCAAAATCACAGGCTTCCTGGGGCATTCAGATCAAATATTGCTTATTAAGGGATGCTATTCTCAGTCCTCCACACCTCAGATCACACCTCAATCAATTCCTGTTTCTGGTCTCATTTAGCAGTGTTCACTAAACGACCAATTATACACCACAGCTACCTATGTCTGTTTATAAATTATATGTGTGTCACTGGACCAATGATGTCTATCTAAAAAATACAAAAATAGACAAATTTAAAGTGTGAGATAAAAAATATGCAGACAAGTTCTAATATTTTTTTCCTGTCCCTCTCCACCCCCACCCCTGGGACCACACGCTTTGGGCATAATTCTATCATATTCATATTATCTCTCACATCCTATTATAATTCTGTTTCAATACCCTGTCTAATTTGCCTGTGTATCCACACAGTGCCTGACACAAAGTAGGTGCTTATAAATACCTGTTGAATTAACTTATATAACATTAGAAATCATTTATTATAAATACTTCAAGGTTCCCATAATTTCTCAGTAATGGCTGATTGTAGAAGTTGGTGCATTAAATGACTTACGGGAAAAAATGCAGTTTAAAACTCAAGCAGGGGCTTCCCTGGTGGCGCAGTGGTTGAGAGTCCGCCTGCCGATGCAGGGGACACAGGTTCGTACCCCGGTCTGGGAGGATCCCGCATGCCACGGAGCGGCTGGGCCCGTGGGCCATGGCCGCTGGGCCTGTGCGTCCGGAGCCTGTGCTCCGCAGCGGGAGAGGCCACAACAGCGAGAGGCCTGCGTACCGCAAAAAAAACCAAAACTCAAGCAAATTGCTCTCCTTCATTCAAACTGTCCCAACACTCGTGCTCAATTGGGTTTTCTCCTGTCAGTCTTGGATGTATGCCTTAGGGCACAAATGAACACAATCCAATCCCATGTCTGGGCTATTAAAAATTCTAGATTTGAGTTTGTTTTGAAATCAAGTATCTGGAGTAATATTACCATCTCAGCTAGGACTGGGTCATTAATTTGCAAGTGTGACACTCTCCCCAAACAAGCCAAAAGCCCAGTTATTCACACAAGTTTTGAGTCGGAGAAAACAAACAAACAAACACTAGGAATATACTTTAAATAGTCACAATTCCCATTTCTGAAAATTCTATTCAGTTTGGGCATTCAAGGCTCAAACTTTTCTTATTTTTTTTTTTCTTTAATATGTATTTATTTTGGCTGCACCGGGTCTTAGTTGCGGCATTTGGGATCCTCGTTGCAGCATGCGGGATCTTTTAGTTGTGGCACTTGGACTTCTTAGCTGTGGCATGCAGGATCAAGTTCCCCGCCAGGGACTGAACCCAGGCTGCCTGAATTGGAAGCACGGAGTCTTACCCACTGGACCACCAGAGAAGTCCCTCAGTGCTTTTTCTTATAAGAATTATCTGAGCGTGAACACTTGTTAAAAAATAGAATCTTTAAAAAAATACTCTTATGTTGTGGTCCTTCATGGTCATGCTAGTTGTTTAAATTATACGGCTGATGACCAAGCTAATCAGGCAACAATGTATTAACGTGTTAATAATTGTGTGAGTTCTCTGAGGAGAGTTCTCTGTGAGAGCCTGAGCGCACCTGCCTGGAGGGGAGGTGCCTGGTGAGTGTTGATTCTGCATCAAGTTCTATAGCATCATTTCCCAGCATCCTGCAAATAAACCTCCAAAACATACCCTTTAGTTTTTGGGGTTTTTTTGTTGTTAAAAAGAAGCTAACTTGAAATAGGTCCATAAAGAGTCTTAACTGAGCACTTATTCTTTATTTTGTTCTCTGTTTACTTCTCCCTCAAGGCAACATTACATTTCAGTTAAGGGGCATTTGGAAACAATAATATGGGTGAGCTATCAGGAATGCTGCTTTTGTTTGGGAAACCCTACAGATAAGGAAATTAACATTAGATTGTATATGTTATTAAAGGAGCTGCTTAGGGTTTGAGGTGGCACTTAGGGTAATAGACCACTCATTCATCCTTCCCCCTTGGGATTTATTCCCAAGTGTCCTACACCCAAGGAACAGTAGCTGAAGAACTGCTAGAACATCAACCTCTACTGCTGAGCTGGAGTTAGGCTGGGTGCATATGACTGAATGTGGTTGAGGCCAGGAGGCTAAGAGAAGCCTTTTGCTTCCAATCCTTCCCTTCCAAGTCTAAGGTGCCTGGGTCGGTAGAGCAGAGCAAATCCATTTGCCCAGGCAATCAAATGGTGAGAAATGACAAGCAGGGACCTGAGGAGGCAGAACATAAAAAAAAGGAGTAGGTCTTGTCAGTCTAGACTTTTAAGACCAGCAACACAGCTCACTAGCAAAACCCAGGCCGGGGAATGTCTTGAATTCTAATCATTCAGATCATCAAGTTCTTCCTCTGCAGAAACACTACAGTGCTTGAGAATAAGGATAGATATGGGTTAAAGTATTCCATCCACTATGGGGAGGGAGGCTGAAAATGATGAGAAGGTCTGAAAATTCCTCTTCTCCAATAATGGTAATATTCAGTTCTGTGATTTACTGGTGTTTTTGAAATTTCATGGGTTTGAGGTTATGTATCTGTCAGGTTAGGCTGTGTTATACTGAAGTAACAAATGACCCCCAAACTCTCAGAGGCTTACATACTAAAGATTTATTTCTCTCTCATACTAAGTGTCTATCAAGGGTCAGCTGAAGTTCTACTCCACATCATTCTGATTCTAGGACCCAAGATGACAGAGCAGCCTATGCCTGGGACCTTGGCAGTTATACCAAAAGGAGAGAAAGATACAACAAACTACACATCATTTTTGTTCACACCTCTTTGGGCAAAGTAAGTTGCGAAGCCACACATTAGGGAGGGGATGTGTCAACCTTTCTAGGAAAGGTTACCACAAGCAGAACACTGAACATGGTTGAACCATATTACAGCGTGTAACCAGGATGTTACATTCTTATGGGGTTTTTTTGTGTGTTTTTTTGGCGGTACGCGGGCCTCTCACTGCTGTGGCCTCTCCCGTTGCAGAACACAGGCTCCGGAGGCGCAGGCTCAGCGGCCATGGCTCACGGGCCCAGCCGCTCCACGGCATGTGGGATCTTCCCGGACCGGGGCACGAACCCGTGTCCCCTGAATCGGCAGGTGGACTCTCAACCACTGCGTCACCAGGGAAGCCCCATTCTTATGTTTTATACTGACCTCAGAGAACTTTAGAAAAGAGAGACACAAAAGAGACCTGGAAATGGAGAAATACAGCTATGGAAACGTTCTAGCCTCAGATTTGCTTCACTGTCAAATAAAAAAAAAAAACCCACAAGAAACAAATATAGGCCTATTTTTGTGCACAACACATGTGCGTATCAGGGCGTCCTGCTCTCTGGTGTCCTCACTCAGAGACACAAGTCTTCATGCCATCTCTGCTGTGGGGCCTTTAGGGACTTTCCACCCCCTCACTTGTTCCCGTAAACCAATTCTTCTCCCTATCGTGCGCCACTCCTTCTCCCTATCGAAACCAATTCTTGGAGTTTTTCAGTTGACGGGGACTTGCCAGACAGCGGGTAATTTTCCAGTTGCCCGTAACAGGTATACGCCCTAACCGCCACAATGAACAGACAACTATAACGGCCAGAAGAGCCACACGGTGGACCCAGGGCAGGGAAAGAGAACATGGTCACGTACACACGCCGTCTCAAAGCCTTTCACCAAGAGGTAACACACGACACTCCTGCTCCCATTCTGTTGACCAAAATAGGTCACGTGGCCATGCCCAAATTTAAAGGGAAAGTTTTATCCCACAAGGTGCCTGGAAGGAGGAGAACCAAACTACAGGTGACCACCCCCCAGTGACACCCATGGGAGGTATTGAAGAGGTCACATCAGTTGAAGATGGCCAAGGCTGAGCAATCGAATGAAGAATCCAGCACCTGTGACTGCTCGGGCCAGAGTTTGAAGAATAGGGGAAAAAAGAAAACAAAATACATCTTTTATTTGTCCCTTCAACTTTAATTTCTTTGTGGGGAAAAAAAATGAAGGGGTTAAAGTGTTATATGTTGATGCAAAATTTGAGTTATCTTGGATACTAGCCCTGAGTTATCTAGGCTGGGTTCACACCTGATGCTCACCATGTAAAACTGAGGGAAACCCAGTTGGGCATGGAAATCAATTATTGATGACTTCTCGGCCTGTCGTTGAGTATGACCCCGGCTATAGCAACGAATGTCTTGCCTTGAGCCAGCTTAGAGGCCGTGTCATAAAGGTCTTGGGGGACTCAGATGCCCTTATCGATTCCTGTGGGAGGGAAGAGGGGGGAGGACGGAGAGGATAATTCTGTGAAGGGCCCAGGGTCAACTCCCACACTGGGCACAGGGGTGCGGTGTCTGGGGCCCACGGTTCTTTTAGGGGCCCAGGACAATGTTTTATGTTCTTTTAAAATCAGAAGAAAAAAATAACTTTAGGTCAAAGAAAATGTTTTAATATATAGTATTAATAGACTCATCTTTTTACCAATGGGTTAGTAAAATATAGTTTTTATTTTTTATGGGAAAAAGGGCTCATGAAGACAAAAGTGCCTAAGACCCATGAAAGTCATAATTTGGTGCTAGAAGGGGCACCCAGGATTGTCCCCTCTCTGGAGAGCAGCAGAAATAGGGTTAGCTACCATATGATCCAGCAATCCCACTCCTGGGCATATATCTGGAAAAAACATAATTTGAAAAGATACATGCACCCCAGTGTTCACTGCAGCACTATTTACAACAACCAAGACGTGGAAGCAACCTAAATGTCCATCAACCGAGGAATGGATAAAGACGTGGTACATATATAGAATGGAATATTAGCCATAAAAATGAACGAAATAATGCCATTTGCAGCAACATGGATGGACCTAGAGATTGTCATACTGAGTAAAATAAGTTAGAGAAAGACAAATATTATATGATATTGTTTATATGTGGAATCTCAAAAAAGGGTACAAATTAACTTATCTACAAAACAGAGACAGAGTTACCGATGTAGAAAACAAACTTGTTACCGGGAGGTAAGGGGAGAGCGGGAATAATTGGGAGACTGGGATTGACATATACACACCACTATATATAAAATAGATAACTGATAAGGACCTACTGTATAACACGGGGAGCTCTACTCCATATTCTGTAATGGCCTATATGGGAGAAGGATCTAAAAAAGAGCGGATATATGTCTATGTATAACTGATTCACTTTGCTGTACACCTGAAACTAACAGAACACTGTAAATCAACTCGACTCCAATAAAAATTATTTAAAATAAAAAAAGAATAAAGAAAAATAAATAAATACACATCCTGAACAGAAAAAAAAAAAGAAACAAATACGGTTGACCCAACCTATCGAATGCATTTGAGATTAACAAGCCAAGAACAGAAATCAGGAAATTCAGGCCTCAAAGGGAACATAAGAGTTTCCACCCACTCCCCACCCCAGGGCACACTGTGTGGAAGAGTGCTGATAAGATGGTCAAGTCTCCATAATAACCTGGGGCTTTCCTGGTGCTGGAGTGTCATGAGAATGGGATTACAATGCTCAGCCAGAGCTGAAAGTCTCCTTTTGGAGTCTCCTCCTCCCATGTGAGGCCCTGTGTCAGGCCTGGAGTTGTTCCCAGCACGGTTCCCCCTCCTCCCTGCAGCGGGCAGGGGTGGGAGATTCAGCGAGTTCTACCCTCTGTCTTAGGGAACGGCTAGTATTTCTCTGGATCGCTCATCCCTCAGGTGCTTTTGCCCCCAGCCTCCTCTTTCCTCACCATTCTCTCTCATCTGCACCAACGCAAGAACATCCGACCTGGC
The DNA here is from genome assembly GCF_003031525.2 of Neophocaena asiaeorientalis asiaeorientalis. Lineage (NCBI taxonomy): Eukaryota > Metazoa > Chordata > Mammalia > Artiodactyla > Phocoenidae > Neophocaena > Neophocaena asiaeorientalis. The sequence continues at coordinate 16,284,274 of NW_020174268.1, forward strand.
GACCCTGTTTCCACCCTTGCCCCCTACAGTGTAGACCTGTGCTACCCAGGACGACCACAAGCCAGGAAGGGCTATTAAGCACTTGAAATGTGACTCTTCTACAGTAAGAGATGCTGTAAGAGTGAAATATACAACAGGTTTTGAAGATTTAGTATATAAAAAAGGTACTAACGAGCTCAATAATTTTAGATTGATCACAGGTTGTGCTCTTAATAATTTAGATAGATTAAGTATATTAAAATATTTCCACCTGTTTCTTTTTACTTGTTAACATGGCTGCTAGAAAAACAATTTTAATTACATATACGACTTGCATTTGTGGCTCATGTTATATTTCTATTGAACAACGTTGCTCTGGACTCCACGCAGCACCTCGAGTGATCCTTTGAGAGCCATGAGTCTCATGTCACTTCTCTCCTCAAACTCTCCAATGGCTTCACATGTCATTCAGGGGCAAATAAAAGATCTTATTTTGGCCTATGAGGCCTCAGATGGTCGTGGATGATCCCAAATACCTCTCCGACTCCCTTGCCTGTCACTCTTGCCTCTGCCACTCCATTCAGGGCACACTGGCCTCCTTGCTACTCACTGAACCTGCCAACCAGGCTTCTACCCCAGGGCCTTTGCACGTGTTGTTCCCTCTGCTCAGAATCCGTTCCCCAGATATTTGTTATGTCACTCCCTCTTTCCTTCAGGTCTCTGCTCAGTTGTTACCATCCTATTTAAAGTAGGAATGCATACACATGTGCATGCATGTGTGCGCACACACACACACACACACACACACACACACACACATTACCCTGTACTAACCGTTCCCTCCTTACTCTGCTTTAGTTTTAGTTTTCTTCATGGTGTTTACCACAGCTGTCATTTTTCTGTCAGTCTCCCTATCTTAGAATGTAAGCTACATGAGGGTAAGGATTTGTGTGTTCTTTACTGCTAAAGACTAAGTACCTAGAACGGTGCCTGGCATGTAGTAGACACTCAATGAATGTTTGTTGAATGGTTATCAGAGCAGTAAATATGTGTGGATCCTGTGGGGGGAAAAGCCCAGGCTGCCCCTCGGGTCTGCCGGTAGCCGAAGCAAAAGGATCTCCTTCACTACCAATAGATTTCTACACTGGGGTTTGAAGCAAAAGCCTCACAGCAATGGGGTCCCCTTTGCCTGATCTTGTCTCTACAGAAACCAAGGAGGTGACTATGGCGAGACGAGACCTGGGCGCCATCCAAATATCATCGACCCTAACACAGCTCACAAAAGTCGTGTGTGTGTGTGTGTGTGTGATTGTTGTTTTCTCTTTTTCTTTGTTTCTTCCTTCCTTCCTCCCTCCCTTCCTTCCTCCCAACTAAAACAAAATATAATATTTTTAAATTCTTAGGTAAAATCAAAAGAAAGCAAGGAAATCCAAAGAGCATAAAACCAGTTACTGTAAGGCTTGGGCTGTGCTCTTGCAATAACTAGAGCCAAGTCACAGATGGATTAAATTTTCAAGAGCGAGGCCCGGCTTCCTAGGGCTTCGGCTTTCATCTGTCTCCAGGTCATCTGTGCGCTGGACATTACCTCATTTCCCATTACCTAGCGTTCTCCTGAACATTCTCGACCATTCAAGGAGAAGCTGGAACGTCAGCTTTCCTTGCTGAGAAACCCTTGTTTTCTAGAGGCCTCTAGATCACAGTTTAGTCTCTCTACGCACAGTTAATCCCAGTCCTTCCATTTGGCCCCCTACTCTGCCCCCACTGGCCTCCAGCGTCATCTCTGTGGGCTGTTCCCACCCCTCTGGACTCAAGGCAGCGCCCCCCTCTACACAGACCAGATTTAGCAGCTCGGTCCCAACTAACAGGGGAATGGGAGCCTCAAGGCTGCGGGGCTCCAGATGGTAGGAGGACCTCCTGGGCCAGCCTCCCCGCCTGAGAGCAGCCATCCGTGCCCCTTCCCCAGGGGAGGGCTGGGCTCCGCTCCGTGCGGGCTCACACAGGAGTACTGTCCCCGCCAACGCTTCTGAAGCCTCCCCCACTCCATCCCCGCAGACTGCCCTGCGCCCCTAACGGAGAGAAAATTCTGCCCCAGTCTTTGGGACTCACCTGTTGGGGATGTGATTGATGACTTAGGCTGTGCTTGAAGAAAGGGAAGAATTACCTAAAAGCACATTCTGTTTCCTCACACCCACCTGCACCCATGTCCACCCCTCTCACCCTCCACCCCGCCAGCCAAAGCCTCCAGGCCCGTCCCCATCACTTCCTCCCCTGCAAAAAAGCGCACGCTAGGGTGTTCCGGCTCCACCACTTAACCACTTCACCGTTCGGGGAATCACTTAATCCAGCTGAGCCTTATTTGTAAAACGAGGATGAAATACAAAGCACCCGGCTCAGCGAGACCTTGGAGGTTCTCTGGAAAACGTGCCTGACGCCCACCCCGTCTCCTCCTCCCGGGGTGGGTACTGCGTCAAGCTGGGGCTGGGCCTGGCTTCGTCCCCACGTGAGCAACGCCCCCGATGGAGGAGGGAAAGCCTCGCGGGGCAAAGCTCACAAGAGAGGTGGATAAAGAAAGACGCGGCAAGTCATGACGAGCCCACCTGGGGCCCTGGATATGGCGGAGCCCAAATCAGATGCACCTCAAAACTTTCAAGTTATGTGAATCAAGACATTCTCCTTTTTTGTTCTTTTTTTGCTGGTTGGTTGTCTTCTTGTTGCCTGAAGTTGCAAAAGCCCAAACTGAAATACTACATTTCTAGCCCCTGGCTCTTAACTCAGGCAGCTTTGTATAAGATTTTCATGAATCTCTGGCTCCCCTGGGTGGCAAAGAGAGTAAATTCACGTTTCTAGGATTCCTACTCTCTGCATCAGCACCCTGATTTCTACAATTTACACTTCGACTCCTCTGGTCTCAGATACGCTCGGGTTTGCTCTTAACCCACAAGTGTTTTAACAGAGATTTTTTTTTCCCCATGGCTCACCTGTTCTCCTGGCTGTGGTCACGCTGTGTCTGCTGTAAGCCCACTGAATCCCCTCACTGGTCCTGTTTGGGGTGGCCATTGGGTTTGGGTCAGGGGTATAGTGAGTGGCTCGAGCCAGTAGGGCAGCGGGTCACCCTCCTCCAGTCAGGACACGAAGCACCATCTTGATATTATTAGAAGGTTTCACCAACCACGTGACTCCATCATGCTTTTTTTAAAAGTCCCAGTCAGGTGAACTGGGTTCATCCAGATTACTCCAAATGAGGAAAGTGCAGAATTGAAAAAAAAAAAAAAGTCAAGTGGATAGGTATTTCCATTATGTAATTTGTGAGGACATATTAAAAACACAAAGGGACTTCCCTGGCAGTCCATGCTTCCACTGCAGGGGGTGCAGGTTCCGTCCCCGGCCGGGGAACTAAGATCCCACATGCCACGCGGTGTGGCCAAAAAATTAATTAATTAATTAAAAAGTTAAAAATAAAAACACAAAGATTTGGGCATATGGGTTTTACTTGTGTAGATCAATTTCCTGGAGAGCCAGTGCTATGACTCGGAACGCTTACAGTTTCATACTCAGAGGCAGTCTGGAAACACACAGTATGTGTTCACTCTGATGTGCTTACGTTTTTACATCATTGTTGTCCATTCCTTATTTCAGAAACCTGCTCGTCCTCACAGCTCTCAGCACCTCCTGTGCATTTGCACATTTGGACCTGAGATGGGGGACCCTTCCTCCACCTGCTCAGCTCAGCTCAGGGGTCAACAACTTATTCCCCCTCCCACACCCTTGCCCCAGGCTGGGCTAGGCTCTCACTTCTTTTCCAACTATTGTTCCAACAACAATGTTCCAACAATGCTCCATGCACAGCGCTGTCATTACAATGATTCCTGGATAATTATCTGTTTAGGGGTTGTGTCCCCAACTCGATTGGGAAGCTTGAGGTGTGGTCTTTATCTCTTTTTGCTTCCTAGCACTGGGCTTGGTTCAAAAATTACTTATTCATTTACTTTTTAAAATATTTATTTATTTGGCTGTGCTTGGTCTTAGCTGCGGCACACAGGATTATTTTAGTTGCAGCAGGAGAATTCTTACTTGCGGCATGTGGGATCTAGTTCCCTGACCAGGGATTGAACCCGGGCCCCCTGCATGGGGAGCCCAGAGTCTTAGCCCCTGGACCACCAGGGAAGTCCCCAAAGTTTATTAAATGAATATATAAGTTAGAAGCACAGGAGAACATAAAATAGCATTTGTTGAGGATCTACTGGCTAGATGTCTTAGAGCACTGTGGTATTTAACGGGAGAGCATAAGTAAATGAATTTAATAAGGAGACGTACCTAGCACACAGTGGACGTGTTTGTTGAATGAATGATGGTGGGTCCACATTCTGAAAATGAAGATGCTGAGGCTCAGAGAGCTTAAGCTGCTTCCTAGAGTCACACAGTTAGAGAGTGAGGTTTGGGCATAGCTCTCTCTGGTCCCTAAGTCCTTGGTTTCACCTTCACCTCCCTGCAGCTTTTCACTTATATCTCCCTGCATCCCTCACCCCAGCAGGTAGGCAAACATTTTCTGTTGATAATGAATCTTTGAATCAACTGTAACACTCTTACATAATGGCTTTTTATGGAAGGAATTCCACAAATATTTGTTGGATGAATGGATGAGTGGCTAGACTTGGGGAAACTTCCCATGCTGAACAAGGGTGGCTGACTAGTCCATGCAGTGCATGGTATTGTAACATTCCTTTAGAAAATGTACTAGTATCACTATAGTGATCTGTTAAGCAGAAATGTAATGCGTTATAAAATAACGCTGGGGGAAAGGGCTTTAAGAACCATGTAATAGAAATAAAGGTTAAAAAAATAATAAAGTTAATCTTTCCAGGACCCTGACAAAGTTAAAATCTATGGCATTCATAATATTCTCAAGACTCTCTCACAGCAGAAAGGAGGCATTTAAATCTCCCTGCTAGAATTTGATTCTCTGATTTTGAATTATCAGCGAAGATGTTAACACAGATCTACCGAACTTTTTGAAATCTGTGACTGTCGATTGTCTGAGCAGCGATGCCAGCGGCACCCCGCGAAGGATGATGAACGGTGAGCAGTTGCGTGTTGTCGTGCTGGGAGAGGATTACGGGGGGAAGGAAGTGTGGAGGTGTCTTTGGTGAGCCGGAAGTCATCAGGCAATAACAACCGCAGCTGCTGTTTATCGCGCTTCCTTTTTGTGGTAGGCACCTTGCTGATGTTCTATTATTTAATTGGTCTCCACAAAGCCACAATGTGGTAGGTTTCCTATCCACATTACAGGTACGATTTCACAGAGGTTAAGAAACATGCCCACGAGAGGTTGTACATGCCAGGACTTACACCCAGAGGTTGTGGGCCAGGACTGACACCCAGATCCATCTGACTCCAGACACAGAGCCTAGTGCGCCGTCTTGAAACTCTCACTGTTAACGCCGAATCCACAGCCCAGCCAGCCAGGCCCTGAACCTTGTCCTAAGAGCTGCTTCCCCTTCAGCTTCCTGAGGGCAGGGCCTCGGGCCGTTCCTTACCACATCTCCAGTCAAAGCGAAGGCCTTGCTCGCCAAAGGTGCTCATCCATTGTAGGTGAAGCCAAGCCTGCAGAGTTGACTAATTAGGAAAAAACACGTCCAGCTGAAGGCTAACAGGCATTTTCATTATGTAATCTGGAAGGACATATTTAAAAGCACTAAGGTCTGGCCGTATTGGTTTTATTGTATCATGCATGATTAATTTCCTGGAGCCCCACTGCTATTGAAAAAAGTCAACGAGGTACTTTGGAGCCGTTCCTGGAAGGGTTCAGTACTGGGGTCCCCCCTCCCCCCTTCCTGCCAAGCACCCCGTCATTCCCTTTCGAACAGACACACTTTACTCTGCCCAGGGAAGAGTTCTGATTCTGTTCAAGGACAAATGCCATCCTCAAGGACATGTCATAGGTCTCAGTAGTGAAAGTGGGGCTTCCATACTCTGAGGAAACAAAACAGTCCTTTTCTTTCATCGCTGCCCCAGTGGTGACAAGCCTAGGTCGGTTCTGCTCGTCCTTAGGACATGTCCTAGCCATTGGAAGACCAAGCAAGGCCAGTGCAGGGACAGAGGGAAAGACGGTCTGTTGTGGTTTGTTCCAGGAGAGAAGGGCACTTGTTTATAATTGATGATGGAAGACAGGACCGGGGCTGCCTTTTGCTCGTTAGGCCCCTCAGCCCTTGGAAGACCAAGAAGAAACTGGACAGGAACAGAACATGCATGCTTAAGCACCTGGGCAGTGGGTGAGGAGGTCAGCAACCCGGACTGGGGGTGGGGAAGGAGGGAGGGCGGACTCCTATCCAGAGGCCAATTCCCCTCACAGACAATCAGGGGGCAAGAGCTCTATACATGGAGGGAGGGGGCTACCTGCAGAAACAGCACAGTCACGGTTAGCTCTGACAGGCCTCTTGAAATCAGTCATGCAGTGGTCTGACCAGCGTCATCTCGATTGCTTTAAATGCAGTTAGTCTTTAGTTCCAGGGTCAGTTTGTTCCCATTTCTTTGAGGCCGGTCCTCAGAATTGTGGCAGCTTATGTCATGGCTACAGCCTGGTCATCAGGTAGTTAACTTCTTCCACCTGGGGGTTTCAGTATCTATAAGACAGATCACAGGATATGGCTCAGATCTACAGCCCTTGAAGAGGAACTAAAGGCGCTAGACTATGCTTAATGACTAAACAATTATTATTGTCTTGTTGGACTGTTTTCCTTTGTTTTTGCACTTTCTCACTTCTCTGATTAAACTTATTCTTTGGCTAAAGATTTTCCACAGACAAAAGGCAGGCAGAGGATATGGGGGGAGGTGGGGAGGACCATGGGGTCCTGCTCCTGTGATTTTTTTTTTTTTTTTTTTTTTTCGCGGGCCTCTCGCTG
>NW_020174268.1:16291174-16484970 GCF_003031525.2 Neophocaena asiaeorientalis asiaeorientalis
TCTCCTTTTCTTTTTTTTTTTTTTTTTTTTTTTTGCAGTACGCGGGCCTCTCACTGCTGTGGCCTCTCCCGTTGCGGAGCACAGGCTCCGGACGCGCAGGCTTAGCGGCCATGGCTCACGGGCCCAGCTGCTCCACGGCATGTGGGATCTTCCCGGACCGGGGCACGAACCCGTGTCCCCTGCATCGGCAGGCAGACTCTCAGCCACTGCGCCACCAGGGAAGCCCTGCTCCTGTGATTTTGGAGAAGGGACAGGTACAATCAAGCACACATCTTGGTACAAGTTACTGCTGGTCACAAGCACAAAAATCTGAATGCTTTTAGTGTTTTCTAAGTATGGGAAGATGTAAGGATTGGGTTCATAAAATTTTTTCCTGAAAACATCTTTCTAAAGGCCTGTCTGCCAGTTCTCCCAGAGCACAGAGGGCCTCATCCTGATCTCTGTCGTCAACTCCTTTCAAGGTATGTTGAAGGTCAGTGACAGCAGCGGCTGGTGACTTAATCCTTGTAGAGCTGGATGGCGAGTGACATACTTTAGTTGGTGAAGGGGAAGAATTTATATAGTCAAAAAATGAAAAGAATTGATAAATTGTGAACTCCTCAGAAGAGAGGCTTTGCAAGCATAAAATAAAGTGCAATAACATATTTGTGGAGTGTACTTTCTTTAAAATGAAAAATAACAATTTACAGGGAGTTCCCTGGCGGTCCAGTGGTTAGGACTCAGTGCTTTCACTGCTGAGGGCAGGGGTTCAATCCCTGGTCAGGGAACTGAAATCCCTCAAGCCATGTAGCATGACCAAAAAAAGAAAAAAGAAAAAAAAGAAAGAAAAATAACAGTTTACAAACTTCCTCAGGAAAAAGACTTAATATTTCAGAATTTAAATATCTGGTTTCAGGGTCGTTAGTCAGTAATGTCAGCTTCCCAACAGTAACTGTTTTCCCCTCTCTAGGAGGTTAGAGGGATACATCTTCTTCAATGCTTTGCTCATTCCTTCGAACATACCTTAAGCCTTATGCTCGCTGATGTAGAAAGCAGCTGGAAGTCATGTGCAATTATTTCGGAGTGCCTTGTCTTTCAGAATTGGCAAGAAATACCCTTTTTGCTATTTCCCCTTTGTGTTGGGGAATTAAAGTAACTTTAATTTGCGTGACTCTCAGTTCTCATGTCTCTCTCTTTTCCACTCTAGTTGTCCACCACGAGACAACTGATTCTTTGCGGTTCTATCCATCCTTGCCAAGATTTCACTTTGCAATCAGGTAGCCAGCTCTCCCCAAGTGTCGAAGAAGGGATTTCATTTCACTTGGCACAAATGACGTAAGAACAGTCCCACGTGTCCAATAAAAACACAACTTGAAAATGTTATTCATTCTACCACTCCCACCCTCCTGAGTGGATTATTAATTTGTTGGAGGAACTGAATACACCCTCAGTTCCAAGAACTTGATGTGCCACCCACCAACGGCATCCATCATAAATGCTAACATCTCTGGAGCTCAGACACATCCTGGTTTCAGAGTCTATCTGGTTCAAAAAAAAAAAAAAAACCAACACTTTGGTGGTTATTTCCTCTCTGAAAGGAAGATGCTTCCTTTCTACAGGGCAAATCCAAATAGTCTGTACTGAAATGACTCATCTTTAAGTGTAAGAACTTTGAATTTACCCCATTATAGTTCAGAATAGAGAAGACACAGGATCCTCTTTCTCCCTTCGCTTTTTCTCCCATGTGCTGAAGAAACAAAGAGAAGAGGAAAAAGGGATCTATTTATAGCATGATGTGAATTTAGTTTTCAGGGTGAGAAATCAGAATGGTATGTAAGGCAGCAATGATCCTGGTTATCCAAACACTAAATTTCTTTCCTTTTTCTACTAAAACAGAATGGTTAAGGTAACCATAAATGTAAGAATTATTTAATAATTTTCAGTAACTCTGCAGGCTTTCAAATTATTATTTCACAAGCAAGGAAACTAAGCCAAAGAAAAGTGGTGAGTTATGCATACTTGTCTGAGGGAAATAGTTTAAAATCACAAAAATACTTCTCAACCACAGTCAAAATGAACTCCTTGGAACGGGTAGGGCACATTTTCACAACCAGCATGTCCCGTAGCTAAACGGGAGGCATCCTACCCCTCCACACCTATTGCACCAAATACAGGCTGGCATTGCCTGACTCATTCATAATGAGGCCATCGTTCTTCCCATCTTAGTCTCTGTGGTTCAGAAATCAAACATACTTTTTCTCTCAAAAACATGTCCTAAGACTGTACCTTTTTTGTGCCAGTGAAGCTTAGATAAAATCTTACAGCTATGGTTCTCAATCGGGGACACCTTTGGGGTCGCGGGGTTACTGGTCTCTAGTGGGTAGAGGCCTGGGGCGCTGCTAAACATCCTACAATGCACAGGACAGTCCCCACACGACCAAGAATTACCTGCCCTAATATATCAACGATTGAAAAGCCCTGTGTTAGAGGAAAGCTGATACATGTCCCTTTTTCCTAACAAGTTTATGAGAGAAACAAGGTCACTGCCTCCCTGAACCATACAACTGAAAGAGAAAAAATAAGTTAATGCATAGATACATAAATAAATAAGATAGTTGCAGTTTGTGGTATATATTGGAAATGAAATAAACGGATTAACAATACAGGGTAACTGGGTAACCGGGTAACCAGGAGATGCTTCGGATAATAGAGCCAAGGAAGACCTACCTTGCAGAGGAAATTAGGATGTTTCTGTCAGCAACTAACAAACTCCCAACTCAAGCCGGCCTAAGCAGTAAGGAAACGTACGGTTCACACAATTTAAATCCAGAGGTAGGGTGGGATTCAGGGTTGGCCTATGCCACTGGCTCCCACTTCTATCCAACTCTGTATGCTAGCTTCCTTTTCAGGTCTGTAGTAAGGGCGTTGTAATAGTCATAACCTCACAAGACCTTGGAGGAGGAGGTGGGGGGCATGGAGATGGAGTGGGGTAGAGAGGTAAGGCTCCCATCTCTGCTTTCTATGTGATGGTACTCAGAGTCCCCTGGTTGGGCTGAGTAGGTCACGGGCCCACCCCTGCACCAATGACTGTGGTCAAGGGAAATGAACGTGCTGATTGGCTCAAGCCAATCAGTGACCACACCTGGCGCCAGGTTCCCCTTAACAACTAAACCAACACTGGGTATTCCTTCGGGAAGGGTGATGTGTTTATTGGTTGGCATTCACAAACTTCCTCTGTGGGAGACGAGATTTACACTGAGCCTTGAAGGACGAGAGGGAGCTGCCCTAGCCAAGAGCCTGAGGAAGAGCTTTCCAGACAGGCCAGACAAGCACAGAAGCCTTGAGGTAGGATAAAAGGTCATGGTGCTCCAGGGGGCAAGTAGTTCTCAGTGAGCTTGGAGGGGCAGATATGAACATTAATCCTATAATGTGAGTTTTGGTTAACCACATTTGTTGTAAAATATTATGATCCTTTGTAGGTTAGAAGAAAAAAAAACATATAGTGTTTGTTTCCTTCAGGATTTTTCCATATATTACTATTTTTAGGTGATCATTCTTTCTAATATAACTTAAAAACAAGACAAAATAGATTTTATGGGTACCAATTAAATTAAAAAAAAAAAATTTATTGATTGATTGACTTTGGCTGCGCCGGGTCTTAGTTGAGGCATGCGGACTTCTTAGTTGCGGCATGCATGCAGGATCTAGTTCCCTGACCAGGGATGGAACCCGGAGCCCCTGCACTGGGAGCTCAGAGTCTTACCCACTGGACCATCAGGGAGGTCTCAGTACCAATCAATTTTTAAAGAATAAATTTCAAGTTAATATATGAGAAGGAAAAAAAAAAACCTTTAGAAAGAAAACACTGAAAGAGGCTGCAATGGACAAGATTTCAGATATCTGGGCATTCAGACGTACTGGCATTACAGACAGGCTGTACAAAAGGCACCCTGATTTAGAATAAGTTTGAACTCCTGTAACCTCCAGCACCCGGCACCATGCTGAATACAGAGGAGACCACAATAATACTGACTCACACCAGAAGTTGAAGGTAATAAGCACTTTCATGTATATTAGTCTATGTATATATCCACTCTTTGCCTATCTCTTCCTTCCTTTCAAGGTAGCACCTGTCACAGCTCTTCACATCTACTGCACATTCTCTCTTTAAGAGGCATTTTTATTTGAGCTTTTTTCCTTTACACTTGCATATTTTGTCTTTTTTTTGTTGTTCTTCAGGAGCTGTCTCTGCTTCCAGGTTTGAGAACCCTCTTTGCTCTCTAAGACAAATATGGGGAAAAAACCCAATAACTGCAATGGTAGCTGCTAGCAGACTTAGGATAAAGTCACCTTAATTCCCTATTTACTTCTGGATCTACAACAAGGTAGCAATTTGTTGGGACTACTTTTACCTGGTTTTATTCTAAAATTTCTGACACTATGGTAGAAATAGTATGAGAAATTGTGTATATATTAAAAACATAATAAATCAAAATAAATAAAATGTAATAAAGTAATAAAAATGATAAGGATTCTAAGAACATCATAAATGCATTATTAGATAATAAATGTGGTAGTTCATATGGCCCCTACTCATTCACTGGTTCCAGTAAATAAATAGTTAAAGTGGACTGATTAAATATAAAAGGGGGCTACACAAAATTGGCATCCACGACAGTACAAGTTGAGCTAAAAGTTCTGGTACTGGCTCTTCTTGAATAGTATTACTACTACTATTACTACAACTTACTGAATATCTATTACCAAACTAGATGTTTTATTTATATCTAATCCTTCCAATCTCCCAACAAGATAGGTATATGTCCATTTTACCCATGTTGAAACTGAAGCCCCAGGAAGAATTCAAAGAATATTAAACGGATATCAGATAATAACGACGCATGTTTAGTGCTTTACATAGCCTTTCAGTCATTACACATATCCTGTGAGGTGGCACACAGGAAGGCTTGGTAATTAGCTCAAGGTCACAGAGCTGGCCAATTCATAAGAAGCATACATAGCCAAGGTTCAAGCCCATGAAGTCTAACTCCAGGGGCTCTCACAAGCTGTACTATAAAGCATATCAGTATTGCCCCAGGATTTGAATCTGATCCAAACCTGTCTGGCTCCAAAGACCTAGAACTGTTCCTTCCTCCTTTCTGCACAAGCTTCCTATAAAAATGTGGGAAGCAGACCAAAAAATCTCAACGTTCTATTTCTGTTCAAAAATGCTATGATTCCATGGATTTTAATATAAGGGTTTCATATACCAAAAAAAAAAAAAAAAAAAAAAAAAAGAGGGCGGGGGAGTCAAGAAGTTTTTGTAAAGCAAACCAAAAATAATTATAGCTAACTATATTTTCAAATTTATGAATACAGTCACCTTTAGAGGCTATTTTATTAAATTCTCTCCACCTTAAAGGTGAGTTAACTGAAGCACGTAAGGATTAAGTACCTTTTGTCTAACTGCCGGGTCAAACATACAAGTGATTTTGTATGCAATATAAACCCGGCCTTTTAGCCTTGTCTCTGATTTAACCTCCTAAAGACTGCCATACTCTTAATTTTTCTAACGTCAGGTCGAAATTCCTACGGATTTCATATGTATTCCTACGTCCCTGAGGGAGCGTCAGCAAGGAGCAAACTTAAAAGGACACTGAAGGGTAGAAAAGACCTGACAATACCAGCAGAGTTACCCCCCTTCTTTTTTTTCTTTTTATGCTCGTCTCATTACTGAAAAGAATTTAACAGGGATACCGCTTTTCAGGGAAAGAAACAAAAGCTGATTCTGATCAAGCAAGAAGCAAAACTTATAATTTATGACTCGGGAGTGGCAGGGCAGAACAAGGTCCGTTCAAGTCAGCTGCATCAAAAATAAACAGAAAGTGATACCACAGAGAGCTTTCCAAATTACGCCACACCTAAAATTCGCTTAAAAAACCCTAAACCCACAGAACCCTGACATTTTATTCCACAAGAGAATATCCTGCCGCTGATGAATACAAGAATATTTAACACAAACCCTTATGCTTGTTACTAGAAGTTGAAACGTAAATTCCTTTTTCTAATTCATAATTCACCAGCCGTGGTGTAATCTAGACAATAATAGAAGCGAATACCGAACAAGCAGGCAAACAAAATAACGCTGTGGCTGGAAAACGAGCGAAAAGCGATAAAGGGAAGCACCCCCTCTCCCGCGAGTCCCCCAAGACAAAGCCGGCTCCCAGCCCGCACCGCGACCGGGACTACACATCCCAGCATGCAAGGCGACACGGTCTCCCAGTCGAACTACGGTTCCCGACACGCTCTCCTGACAGCGGGCCGACCTCTCTGGCGTCCGGGGGGTCTCGGGTCTCTGCAGGAGTGGGGTGTGTCTCCGCCCGCCCAGCTTCTCCTTCGAGTCTAAGGGTCAGATACCATCGCCCACTAGTAAATAACGAAGATTACGATTTTTCGAGTCATTCTTCGTTGCCCGTTTTATTGACAGCAAAGAGCCTCAGGCTAGGGCGGGCGGGGCGTAGGCGGGTCAGCTTGGCCAGTTTGAGCCAATAGCGTCGGAAGGGCTGTCCTGTTGCCACGGCAACGGCGGCCGTCCCCAGAGGGACCAGCCACCCATTGGGTGGAATCTTTCGAGAAGGCTCGAGAAGAAGGAAGCGGAAGTGGCACGTGGAGGGGCCGGTGGAGGCGCCGGTGAGTAAATGCCGCAGATTCTGGAAAGTTCCGATCAGTACGATACATAAGGCTGAGACGCTGGGATCTTCTCTTTCGGGTCGGTAGTTAAGCGGCAAGCTGGTGAGCGAGCCGGTGAATATCCAGGCAGACAGCCCGAACTGCGGAACGACTTGCGGAGGCCGAGCGCAGCTTTCTCCCGTGGTTACTCCTCTGCGAGCCGCCACTGTTCCCGGGAATCCGGCGGTGCCAGACCGGCAGGTCGTCCGTGTGTCCGTCCGCGTGACAGGACCGGACCCCGCGGGAGCCGCGCGCAGCCGGGGCAGGAAGCGGCGGCTGGAGGACACAGACCGACCCGAAGCGGAGGCGGACCGAGAGCCGGCCATGTCGGTGGTGGGGCTGGACGTGGGCTCGCAGAGCTGCTACATCGCGGTGGCCCGGGCCGGGGGCATCGAGACCATCGCCAACGAGTTCAGCGACCGGTGCACCCCGTAAGTGGGAGCCTGCGGGGGCGCTGGGGGGAGGTTCTGGGGCGAGGGCAGCAAGCCCGCGTGGGCTGCGGATCCCGGGGACCCCAGGTTTGCGGCTGACCGCGGAGCGCCGGAGCGAAGGAAGGGCGATGTGGGGAGCGGTGCGCCCTCCGTGGGGTCGGGATGCCGGCGGCCTAGCCGCCGGGTAGGGGAGGGGGCTTGCGGCCACGAATCGGATAGACGGGTCTCCGGGATTCGAGGGGCCAAGAGAAACCCGGGAGTCGAGTCCCCCGGGGTCGTCCCTTCTGGCGGGCTCCCTCTTGGGGGCCGGTCTGCGTGCAAGCCCGAGACTTCGCTCCTTTTTCTTGGCAAGAAGCTTCAGCCAGCTCCTTGCGCGGCCGCCCCCGTTTCCCCACCCGGCTTCTCTGAGCTGGCCGAGCCGCCCCCAGCTCGTCCCCCTCCCTCCGAGCATGTCTTTGCGCACCGCAGAGCTGGGGCTGCCGAGCTTTTTCTTCCGCATTGTGAATCTCGAAATGAGCTGGAAGCTTCCAGAGCTCGTATTGCTGCTTCTTGTGCAGGGAGCGGGCGGATTGTAGTTAGCGACCACAGAATCACTCCTTTGATGATGAATCTACCTTTTCTTGCTCACTCTTGGATCATTTGTGAACGATGTAAACGGCCTTTTTTCTCGTTTTATGAAAGCCGTTAAAGAGGAATCCTAAATCGTGTTCCAATTTCTTTAATTTTGAACGGCTTAAATAAGGAGAGAAAAGAAAAATTGCAGACTTTGGTGCTAGAACTCCTCTAGAGGATGGATGTTGTCACTGAATTAAATGGTATATTCTACAGCAGCATGGGGTGGGCAAAGGGTAACATTTTAATAAGTAACTTTTTTGGAGGGGAGTCTTAATTTCTGAATATGTTGTATGCAAACATGCCTGCATATACATTGATAAAAACAATTGCTTACTTCTCAGGGAAAATGGTGTAGGTATTTATTTTTAAGTGCCTTAATCCCAAGATAAAAATCATAGAATGGAACATCGAGCCCAAAGGTGAAATGACTGGGCTTCTATCACTATTTGAGTGCGGATGAACATTTATGAAAGTGAACGGAAGTGAGAAGATAACCAGACATTGACAGTATCAGTAGCATTGGGAAGACTGCTATTCACAGAGCATCTCCTGCATCAACCTCTTTATAAAGCTACAGTGTTTTAGTTTAGCTGTGTGAAGGGCTCTGATCGGAGTATAGTAAGAAAGAAGATAGTATCTCAGGATTTCATGCTTAGGTGCAGTTTACATCTTTGTTCTCTTTGGTCCAGTAAAAGGAAGAAGAGTTGTTCAAGGGAGAGTAGAGAAAAATTATGTATGTGGCTATAGTGACCACTGTGAAACTAAAGCTGACAGGTGTGTCTCAAAAATGTAAACCAAGGGCAGTACTGGAGCTTCCCTTAATATTTTTTATATAATAGATGTTTGACTCAACTGCATTGGCTACTATTAATTTCTGTTTAGTATAATTAATTTGATTCTCTTCTTGGAAAATGAGTAAATTCGTTCCGCAACTGTATGTTTAGTCTGAGCTCGGAGTGCTGTTCTGTTTTTGGAAGGTATTTTAAAGCTCTAGCCTTTGCTCCAGCAGTTCTCTGGCTGTTAAGATGCTATTTAGCACCTGCTCAGATAATCTAGGTCTAAGATGTCTCTGTTATAGCAAGTTTAAATTTGATTCAGCTTGATATTTAATGCCTTCAGTGTATTCCCATTTTGCTCATATCACACCGTTATTCCTACCTGCCCTGTAATCTAAAACCTAATTCACTTTCATCCTTCTGACAAGACTTTATTGCTCTGTACTACCGTTCCATTTCCATTGCTCAGAAGGCTGTTTAACAGTTACAAGTCACTTCATCTCTTCAGAGCTGACTTAAAATGTAACTGATTATTCAGTCCTTTTGCTCAGCATTTACACTTGGTTCTGTCGTGGTACTTGCTCAGCATCATTTTTACTTGGCTTCCTCAAGTAGAGTCTTCTGTATAGGACCCTCTTTTGTGCGTTTAAACTCCGGAAGCATAGCTTAGGCCCACTTGTTTCCGTTTATCTAAAAACCTTTGATCATAAAGAGTCAGATGATATATCAGGACAGCAATAGGTATGACAGTGACGCTTAGATTTGTATGGAGTTGGTAACTGCGAAGTAGTTACACCATATTTTGTTAATCGTGGCTAGGACCGAGTTAATAATACTCTAACTATTCAAAGCATTTTCACAGTTAATGTCCACTTGCTGATAATTGGGGCCTGGAGAATTACGCTGGTGCTTGCAGTACTGGAAAGTGTCCTCTGAGCCTTGAGCAGACGGGAGTGGGGGCCAGGGTGGGGTGCAGCTGCCACCTAGATTGGATTCTCAGAGTTAAGCAGCTGACCAAAGCTTTGGAGTCCAAAGTTGTGCTGTACTGTGCCCCCTTCCCCCAGAATGGGTAGGATATTTTTTTCCTTTTTTGGGGTAGGAAATTTATGTTAGAATTTTCCTCTTGTCAGTTAAAAACCTCCACATTTATGCTTTTAACATTTGTAAAACATGGTTTTTTAAAATTTCTTCTAGATCAGTCATATCATTTGGATCAAAAAACAGGACAATTGGAGTTGCAGCCAAAAATCAGGTATGTTCTTTAAGAGGATTCTGATCATTTTTTAAGAGAGACGTTTTAAAAGTAAAATCTCAGAGACATACAAAAATACGAAATACCTAAGCCTGTCTATTTTTGAGTTTTAGAATTGTAACGCAGATACTCCTTATGAGCCCTTAGATACTTATTTTTTTTTCTGTTCTCTTCCTTTTGTTTTATTGAATAAGATCTTTAACTTTCCAATTTTCCAACCTTAATTTTTAATAACTTCCTACCTTCTAATGTATCTAATTTTTAAAACTTAAAAACGAGACACATGAAGTTCTTTCATGTGAAGTTTCTCATGATACTCATTTAAGAGTTAAAGCTTCCTTTCGTGGAAGGAACTTCTAAGAAGCTCTGTTTAAAAGTGTTTTCAGGTTACTTAATAATTAAGGTAGTACGAGGAGAACTTGTCTAGGCCTGTGCTGGCCTGTAGAGTAGCTGTTACATGTGGCCCTTGAGCACTTGAAATGTGCCTGATCTGAATTAACATGTGAAGTATAAAATGTATGTGATTTTGCAGGCTTAAAATGAAATAAACAATCTCATCAACTGTTTACATCAAGTACATGTTGAAATGACAATATTTTAGATGAATTAGGCTAAATAAGTTATTGGAATTAATTTTACGTATTAATGGGACTTGAAAATTTACCTATGTGGCTCCCTTTAGGACTCATATTGTAATTTGAACTTTGGGGATCGGGGAGAAAAATAAATAAATATGAAATACGAAAATCCCTTTTGTGAGAGGCTTTTAAGAAAGGGACTGAAAGCAGGCCTGTTACAATATGTAAACATATCAAAGTAACATACACTGTATGCCTTCAGCTTACACAATGTTACATGTTGATTTATTTAGTTTAAAAAAAGTTGAAAAAATTCTCTTAATACAGAAAATAGTATTGCTAAAAAAAGAAAACTAAACCTTGGAGTACTATATTATGGCCAGTTGGAAGAGAGGAACAAAAGAGCAAAGAAACAAAGCAGGGAAGAGAAATGGCCATGCCCACTCAAAGTAACCTGCTCAAAGGGGAGAGACACTAGTGAAGTAACAACCTCCCCAAATGTGGCCGTTGAGAAGACTGATGTCCCGGACCTGAGATCCCGCTGCATTTTTGTGGTTATGTGAGGAAAATCTGTTGAGGCTTAGATCTAGCCTGTAGATTACTAGACATATGTCATCTCGGTTTTAGAATCGCAGGGAATTTTAGTACTTAAACATTGTTTGAAATACTCCATATTCCATATTATTTGAAAACTAGTGTTGCCAAGCTATATTTTTCTCTTTAAAAGAAGTAGATCAGAGAAAGAAGTACACAGTTTTGGTATTTTCAAACTGATAACTTTAGAACTCTTTGTTTTTCATCTTTTAATTATTTTTGTGTTTTAAATAAGGTTCCCACTGCTGACATCTTTGAGTGAAATATGCTATGAAGTGGGACTTGTATATCCAGAGCCTAATCATCAAAAATGTGTACGTGCAGTTGAAAGCATTACCTCATATAGAAACTTTTTGAATTATCCTTGCGTTTTCTGCTTTTTGGTATAGATAATTAACATTCCATGCTATTGATAGGAAAAGTAGCAATCAGTATATTTTGTGGCACAAAGTACGTATCCTGGCCACTTAGCGACTCAACAAATAGACTACTGTAACAATTAACTCCTTTTTTTAAAAAAAAAAGTGACCAGACTATAGTACTTCTAAATATCCTTTTTCATTTATTCATTAGGTATAAAACAACTGTAGTGGGAGAAAAGGAATGAAATAAAGTGATACATACAGTTCTTGGGGTTTGTTCAGAGCTCCAGGGATAGTTTCACTATCTGAGTTTATCTTGCAGACTTTGAAGCCTGTGTGTATCCCTCTCACTGCCTCCCTCCTGGCATTTCTATAGGAAAAGGAGAAAGAATAAAGTCCATCCATTGATGGAGAAAGTCAGGGCTCTGGGGAAGGTTACTTATATCCCTCTGATTTGAGTTGTACAAGTGACTTTCTTTTTAATTGCTGTAAGTACTAATAGGTGTTGAAATTAGAAAAAAATGTAAATCTCAGTGTTTTTTTTTTTTTTTTTTTGCAGCAAATCACTCATGCAAACAATACAGTGTCTAATTTCAAGAGGTTTCATGGCCGAGCATTCAATGACCCCTTCATTCAAAAGGAGAAGGAAAACTTAAGTTATGATCTGGTTCCAATGAAAAATGGTGGAGTTGGAATAAAGGTAATATAATCGAGCAATCTTAGATTCCTTACTAGGAAACTGTTTCATCTACAGAGAAAAGTACTTAATTCTTAATAAATATGTAACTCAGTTTCCTTATTTGGACAAGGTGGTCTTTTATTTTTTATCTAGTCTCTCTTAAACTATAGGTTTATGTTTAAATCATCCTTGAAAATTATTCAAATGGTATATACTGCTGTAACTTAATTTGTGTTTCTCATAACGTCTTGACAATTATAAAATTTAGAATTCATGGTGTTTAAAGAAATCGAGATTGTGTTGTCGTATCAAACAAAAGTCTGTTCCAATACAGCTCATTTGCAGTTGTTTGGAGAGCGACAGTGTAATGCAACCAGAAATCTTTTTTTAAACTACAGAGGCATTCCTGTCTTACGATCTACACAAAATAATATGTACCCCAGTGATTCATCTCTTCAGTTAGAGTGGAAATTTACTATCTTCTATAATACTGTGACTAGTACTTTGGATAGGGGAAAAATCTGCCCCAGCTTTTTTTCTCTTCATCTCTGGGCAAGAATCTTTCTTTTTTTCTTTGCTTTGCTTTCCTTTCCCTTTTTCTCTTCCTTTTACCTTTCCTTTCCTTCTTTTCTAAACAGTTATAACAGTAAAGGTTTCCTGGAAGAGAATGTGTAATAATGTTTGTAAGTTAATATTATTAGCATGTAACTTTTAGGACTACAGTATTTAAAGCATTTTCTTTCCTCAACACAGGTAATGTACATGGATGAGGAACATCTGTTTAGTGTGGAACAGATAACAGCCATGCTGTTGACTAAGTTAAAGGAAACTGCTGAAAACAACCTCAAGAAGCCAGTAACAGATTGTGTTATTTCAGTAAGTAGAGTTCGGCAAGGCAATGTGTTTTATTTTAATTTGCCTTTTTCATGTTACTTTTTAGTATTGAATGTGTGAAAGCTGTCCTACTACTAGAGGTCAGAATTCTGCACTCTATACCATAGTGTTCAGCAGCATTGCATAGTAGGTTTGAGTGGTGATTTTAGCCAGAAGTTGCAAAGGCTTTTCCAGTGGTGTTACATGTCATTATCTCCTGTCAGGCTTTTTGAAAATACAGACTGATTGGTCGAATTGGAGGATATTCTAAAGTTAGTTGATGTATTGAGAGACAGTTGTGTACTTACACGAGAGCTTTTCAGAATTTTATCCACACGTGAGAACCAGAGAGTTGGTTCTTGGTGGTAAGTAGTTTTAAAATGTAACCTACCAGTAGTGACAAAACCTAGGTTTTTTTTTTAGCATTGGCAAGCCCACTACTTTCAATGGACAGTTTATAATTAGGTTATTAAGGAGTATTTGCGATGGACAAAAGTCATTTTTTTTTATATTAAGGTTTATTAACACTCCCTCGTTTATGTAAGGGATTAGGAAATACGTTAATTGATTTATAGGTAAAGATTTGATCTGGGGAAAAGTGTATACATTAAGATTAGGTGTTCGTTATTGAGGTTAGAGAAACAAGGAAAAAGAGAGGCCTTCCTTCTTCTTTTGAAGACTTAGTTCTCTTTTTTTCTCTTCTAAGTAGTTAAAGTTAATTAAGAGAGCTACTCTAATCTCTCCCACTATCTCTTTTCTACCTAGCCCATGTCTCAGAACAGCTGTTACTGTGAGCTGGAGATTGCAACCAGGCTATACTGACTGTATAGGACAGGGTGTCACTTCCCCTGCCCCAAGGATCCTTTACATACATTTTATACCTAATCACCTCTCCCACATGAAAGTTCAGTAGTACAGATTTAGTGTATATCTGTTCCTGTACTGTGGCCCTTTAGACAGCCACAAGCCATTGTAACTAGCTAAATACTTTTTTGTCCTTATGTACCAATTTTCACCCTCTACAACGTTATTATTCTCTGTGGCGAATTTGTGCTATGGGGAAAAGTCATCTTTTATTTGGCAGGGTGGCCTGTCCAGACTTGTCAGAAGCCTTTATGGCAGTGCATCCTGGGATATGCAAGAAGAGAGGCAGAAAGGTTGAAATTTCTCTTGAAAGACAGAAGGTGTTCTACTAAAGGAATGTCTGGGTATTGCTTGGAGAAATGCTATTAATCTCTGGTAAAGTTAAAGAATTAAGTTATAAGTCAGTGGTCCTTCCTTCCTCTCCCACGCCCTCTTTAAATAACCTAATATGGAAAACTGAAAGCGTTCTGATTTGAAAGGTGAGCAGAGACCCACCTTCACTCTTGTCACTCTTTCTGAAGCATTTATAGGTAACTTGGGGAGAAAATGCGAAAGCCACTGTACCAAGTTTTCTCTTAGGTACTTTGCAGTTAAGTGATTATATGAACGTATTGTTAGATGCTCTTCTGAAAGAATGTGCTAGTTAAAGTGCTGTCCTGGAAAGCAATCAGAAGAATTCATCTAGCTAGAACACAACACCGTAAGAAACTTTATCCCTTGAGCTGATTTTGTTCTTCTTCCTCTTAGAAAAATCAACAGACTTTGACAAAAAAGTTTCATTTTTGTAATCTTAACAGGTTTACTGAATTAGAAGGTACCCCAACGATTAATGCTTAAAACCAACGAACAGCAAACTAAGGCGCAGAGGCTAGAATTAGCTGTATTATCTTTAAGTTCCTGTAGTCTTTATAGTTTAATTACATTTAATGTTGACATAGCAGAATAATTTCCAAATGTCAGTAGAAATTTAAGACTCGTTTGGAAATAGTATTTCATCCTCTTAAATGTAAAGCTTTTTGTTAGATTTAAGTAACTGTTAATATGTCTTATGAATACTGGTTAGTTTTTATTTCAGGTTAAAATTTGGTTATAATAAATTTGATACTTATAATTTTAGGGCAATCTTTTCAAAAGTAATTGCTGTTTCTGAAAGTTAAAGAACTTGTCATTCTTCTTCTGTTTTGTGACTTGGCTAGGCACTTATTTAGCTGGACTGTTGTGAATTGATTACAGATGGTTGTGAGGGATTTGTATGTTTTATTTTGTGTGTTCTAGGTAAGTTAGATTCTTTCCCTTCTTGTTTGCAGGTCCCTTCTTTCTTCACAGATGCTGAGAGGCGATCTGTCTTAGATGCTGCACAAATTGTTGGCTTAAACTGCTTGAGACTCATGAATGACATGACAGCTGGTAAGAAAAAAAACTTTTTGTGTAGCAGTTTCGAAACTTTCGAAACTAAAGTTAAGACACACCAGGTCCTGTTATCAAACACTTTCATGTAGGTGTAGAAACAGTCTATTAAAAAACGTGTTAGATTTGAAAGCAAAAATTCTAGCCTTTCAGATGCTTGTTTTAATGAGAAGTTGGCACTTTGTCAAATATATGAATCTGTTTTCATTAGGAAATTCTTGTATATAAATTTTTTAATCCTTTAAATTAGTTGTATTGGATTTCGTTTTTTATTTCCTTACATTGTTTTTATAGTTAAGAAACAAGTTTTCCCAAAACCTCATGATTTTGGCTTTTACAACTACCTTGACTATTGATTTAGCTTACTTTTTTTTTTTCCCTCATATGCTTTCCGATTGTATGTGGTTAGGAGTTGATCATTCATCTTATATCAGATATTAATTTAAGCTGTATGATTTGCCAGGCACCTTGGTAGGAATGGATATAGTGGGGAGCAAAGCACTCACTTATCTTCTCTTAGACCTTGTATCAGCTTCTTGTGATGACAGATGGACTCAAAGTCAGTTACAATGTAGTGTATTCAGGCAAAGCAAATAAGACTTTGTTTAGTATGTTTTTAATAGATGTTTTAAGAACTCTTAAAGTATTGATAAAGGTGTGTTCTTAAGTATACATATTTAGAAATACAGTGGTTTCAAAATTCAGAAGAAGCTAACACAGACTACTTAAGATAGGTCAGTTATTTGCCTTGAATCTAATTGGTAGGACCTGCAGTTGCTGTAGTTATATATTAAATTCTTAATTTTTTTGGATAAGCAGTCTCCTAGCAGGTTGTGGTTAAAATGTAAGTATTGTGTAATGAGTCTGATATTGTTTGTGTGTGGTTACACGTGGTTTACGTGCCATTGTTTTTGCATTACGTATGTCCTCTCTGTCACATCTCTCCATATATTTAAAAGTGATAGAACATTGTTCTAAAATCAGAAAGGGACAAAGTATGAAGTCAGATATAAAAGAAATATGTTCACTTTTAATTAATGGAAGTACAGTCAGGTTTCCTGCATGTGTGATTATATTGGTAACAATGAAATTCCTAAGAAAATGTGAACCAAAGAATCGAAACATACTAATTTTTTTTTAGTTGCTTTGAATTATGGAATTTATAAGCAGGATCTCCCAGGCCTGGATGAGAAACCTCGAGTAGTGGTTTTTGTTGATATGGGACATTCAGCTTTTCAAGTGTCTGCCTGTGCCTTTAACAAGGGAAAATTGAAGGTAAAGTCATAAATCAGAACTAAGTGACCCAAATATTACATGTGTGACAGTTGTCATTTCTTTAGGCTCCTGAGCTTCTTGACTGGGCTCTTCTAGGTAATGAAGAGTTTTGGGTAAAGATATTAACCAAGAGTTGCTCCCAAGGTTGATCCTCCATAAAGCTGATGTAATCGTTTCGCGTCTTGCTCAGGAAAGAAAAGCTTTTTAAGGTTATCTTCCATGTAAGCACTAAAATTAAAGACATCTTAGAGACTTAACATTTCGTTTGGGTTTTGTAGTTACACGTCTCCTTACTGACTTGGATTTCATGTTGTAGTTTAAATAGAAATTTTGAGCCTAGGAGTCTTTGGTTGTTTGAATAGCAATATTTAAGACTCTAGTTGCAAATACGATTGAAATAACCAGATTATTTGTTGTTTTAACTAAATTAGGTACTGGGAACAGCTTTTGATCCTTTCTTAGGAGGAAAAAACTTTGATGCAAAGTTAGTGGAACATTTTTGTGCAGAATTTAAAACTAAGTACAAGTTGGACGCAAAATCCAAAATTCGAGCGCTCCTTCGTCTGTATCAGGAGTGTGAAAAATTGAAAAAGCTGATGAGCTCTAACAGCACGGACCTACCACTGAATATCGAGTGCTTTATGAATGACAAAGATGTTTCGGGAAAGATGAACAGGTGTGTCTTGAATTCTGACAGATTAAAGAAGGAACTGCTTGCTGCAGCTGTAGTCCACGTGTCAGTTCTAGCTGTGGTGTTGGGAGCCTTGGCCCACATTTCAGGATCGTACCGCACCTGCTGGAAAGACTGTCAACGTCATTAGAACTAGGGTTGCTTCTGCAAAGGGGGTTTTTAGGAAGCTCTGTGCTCAGTGCCCTTGTAGTGAAGTCTTTTGGGTCATTTTCACTTTTTAGTATTTCTGGGCCAGTAATTCAATAATGGTTTCACAGAATTATTTTGCAGAAATATTTTGAAGAGAATGGAAATATTCAAAGTAATGAAAACAGGATCATCTAAAACATTAAGGAATAAATGGAAATCTTAATATAAAAGTGATTTCTTCTAGTAATACCTGTCGAACTGATTTTCTCCTCATGCCCTTACTGCATCTGCTTTGTATATTTTTTGAAAAAGAAAAGTAACAAATTACAGTATGGTTGAACTTGGCCCATGTGGAATTCAGGGTGTCTGAGGGGGAAAAAAAAATGTTGTGCTGATAAGACTTATTTTTTAAAAAATAGGACAGGATATTGGCCTTAAGATAAGTTTTCTAAAGATTTCTAAAGTTTTCCTCTTAATTGCCAAGGGCACAGTTTGAAGAACTCTGTGCTGAGCTCCTGCAAAAGATAGAAGTTCCCCTTTATTCATTGCTGGAACAAACTCAGCTCAAAGTAGAAGACGTGAGTGCTGTGGAGGTAGTTGGAGGCACTACACGAATCCCAGCCGTGAAAGAAAAAATTGCCAAATTCTTTGGAAGAGATACGAGCACGACGCTCAACGCAGATGAAGCAGTGGCCAGAGGGTGTGCACTACAGGTATTTCCTTCTCAGCCCTTCTCTCTCTGGGGGCTCATTCCTTGAACCATTTCTGCTTTACTTCATCGAGGTGGGGTCACAGAGAAAGCAGAGCCCAGTGCCCAGTTAGACACCACAAGGGGGTTACTTACATTTCCACAAATCGGTGAGGCCGTGGGGACACAGGATCTGCTTCAGGTATTGGAAGGTTTAGGAAGTTTAAGATTCAAAGAACTACAGAGCTAGTGTTTCTCAAGCTGGGGATTAGGGACAGGCATGATTCTGAGGGGATCATAGAAACACGGCTGTAGAGCGCAGAGTAGCTGTGTGGTGGTGCCGGGTGTTACAGAGCACCGAGGAGGGCGGGGGAACGGCAGTCTGGTGCAGTGAGGAATTGATTTGGGGAGAGTTAGCAGGGCTAAGAGTATTAGCTAACAGGGGGTTTGATGAAATAGCTGTTCCCCCTCCAAACTGATTGTAGCTTATCAAATAAGGAGGCAGCTCAGAGGCATGAAGTTTGGCAAAGTAAAAGCACAAAATCTAGAAGTTACTGATACAAAAAAATTAGTATTGGTTTATACTTAGGATATTATAGTCAAATCTGAGTAGTTTTAACTAAAGTTTTAAGTTAATTTGTTTAAATTTGATCTAGTTAGCACATTTTTTTCAATACAAAGCAGTAGATTCTTTACAGAAAAGTATTTAGACTGACTACTGTGTAAAACTTTTAAAAAAGAGCGTATAGATGCTGACTATTGCCTGTGATCCATTGCATCATCAAGATTCCTCATGTTTTGTGGGGTTTTTGTCTTTGCTTCTTCCTTGACAGTGGCGTGCGCCTCTTTCACTGACTCTTAATTACCCAGGACTTCGGAAGCTTATAGTTTCTGTAGAAGTAGAGCTTCTTTTGGCTCCTCTTCTGAAGAATCCTGTGCTATTGACAGAGTCAGAGATTTACTGACTTTTAGTTTAGTCATCTGTTCAGTCATTTTTATGTGACAAGTCTAAATCCACCGGTTGGTCTGTTGGGTGTTGTCTACCCTAAATTTGAATTGACCATCGCTTCCTTCATTCCTAAAATTACTTGAAAATAGGCACATTTTGGTTTTACCCTTTTTCAGTCTTAGACATTTGAAAGGCAATGCGGACAGAGCTGTTTGGATGTATATACACATTCAAAAGTGACACAGCTTGTAATTAAAATTGCTGTCAGCAGGGCATTTCTGGAAAGACCAGTGCTTTTTCCTCAGCCCCTGAGAAACTTGTTACTAATTAACAGTTGCTAGCCTAAGATTCATTGTACTATTTGTCTTTATATCTAGTGATTGCCATAGTATTTAGATGATAAATCACTTATGCTTAAGACACATACACTGTAAGCAATTTCGAGTTTGAATTTAAACCTACCCGTTCTGTTTGAATTGATTTTTTTCTTTTTTAGTACTTATTTGGTTGCGCTAGGTGTTAGTTGCAGCAGGCGGGCTCCTTAGTTGTGCCTTGCCAGCTCCTTAGTTGTGGCAGGCGGGCTTGAATTGATTTTTATATTAAAAGCTGAGTGAAATTTTTCATGTGCTCATGATAAATTTTTTCTTTTTCTTTCTTTTTTTTTTTTCTTCTTTTTTTTTTTGAAGTGTGCAATCCTTTCCCCAGCATTTAAAGTTAGAGAATTTTCCGTCACTGATGCAGTTCCTTTTCCAATATCTCTGGTCTGGAGTCACGATTCAGAAGATGCCGAAGGGTATGTAGGAGAAAATAACTTTCAGATACTTTATTTTGATATAAAGAAAAATTAGCAAATGAGTTTCATGGTAGAGCGTTTGATTAACTGGGATCTTTCAACAACCAGACTTACCAAAATATTTCTCTCATTCTGAGTTATAAATGGTGAGATGGGATTGATACAGCTCTTAGAATGTGTTTATTCTGTTTGCAAAGCACAGTGAGCTTGAACACTTGAGCTGAATGCCTTTGTTTCCTCTTAGCGTCCATGAAGTGTTCAGTAGAAACCACGCTGCTCCTTTCTCCAAAGTGCTCACCTTTTTGAGAAGTGGGCCTTTTGAGCTGGAAGCTTTCTACTCTGATCCTCAAGGAGTTCCATATCCAGAAGCAAAAATAGGTAAGCAATTCATTGTAATTACTCTTTTGAAGACTTGACTTAGTCAGTGTGCAAACTTGAACATTTTTTCTGTTCTTAGCGATGTTGAGTGGGACGATGCCATGTGAAGACATTTTCATTTTGGAATAATGGTGATGGGGAAATCTCTTTGTTTTGTTGGTGAATAAACTGGCCTGTAGAGATGCAATGACCCAAGTGTATATATATATATAAGAGCACTTGAGTATTTTTCCTTTTCTGATGCAGTCTATACTTAAAGGATTATCACCTACTTTTTTTTTTTTTTTTTTTAAAGAAGATATTGGGGGTAGGAGTTTATTAATTATTTATTTTTGGCTGTGTTGGGTCTTCGTTTCTGTGTGAGGGCTTTCTCTAGTTGTGGCAAGCGGGGGCCACTCTTCATCGTGGTGCGCGGGCCTCTCACTATGGCGGCCTCTCCCGCTGCGGAGCACAGGCTCCAGACGCGCAGGCTCAGTAGTTGTGGCTCACGGGCCTAGTTGCTCCGTGACATGTGGGATCCTCCCAGACCAGGGCTCGAACCCGTGTCCCCTGCATTAGCAGGCAGGTTCTCAACCACTGCGCCACCAGGGAAGCCTTATCACCTACTTTTAATATTAACCTTTTCTCTGGGTGAAATGTTACTTGCAGAATATTGCTTAAAACCTGGCTTGGAAACCATTGAAGCTACTTCTCAAATGTACCTTTGTACTGTAATCTTTTTTTTTAAAAAATACATCTTTATTGCTACATTTTTCCTGGGGAGGTTTGGCACTATCCATCTATTTTGACCCATAGTTAACTCTGAAAATGTGGGAGAGCTACAGGCATCTTCTTCAATGCGCGTGTCTCTTTCCCAGGCTACTGGTAAAATTTGCCGATATTGCTAGATCGCTTCAGGGCTCACCTTTGCCCCACACCATTTCATAATGAAATTGTTTGAAGGAGTCTAACCTGGCCAGTTGTGTTTTCTTTCTTAGTACTTAAAACTAAAAGTGTTCTGACACAGGGGAGTTTATATTTTTTAAAACAGCTTTTATGAATTTATTTATAGATAATTTAAGAAAATCATCGAATATAGACTAAAATTTTGACAGGCTGCATTCTAGTCCCCATTGTGCAGAGGATAAATCTAAGCTCTTTAGCATGGCATCACAGTTTTCATTTTATCGCCAAAACCGAGAAGCTTGCACAGACTTAGAGAGCCGTCTTGCCTCTCTCTCCTGGGAGCCTTCTCGGATGCCCTTCAGTAAATGCTGTTGCTTTAACTGGATCTTTTGGTAATTATTTCCTGAACGTAGTGATTTGATAATCAATGAAGGTCTATTCCAGTATATTTCACCGACCTACTAAACAAATCTAACTTTCTGTGTGTTTGCGTAGACAGCACTTTAACTACAAGGCTATTAAATCCCATATAGTGCTCTGCACATAACAGGTTCAAACTACTTAATCTTGTTTACCGGTTTCTGTAGTAACAGTACTACTATTGGTGGAGGTGATAACTAACACTTAGCCCTTGGTTCCATAGTTACAAGTGCTCAGTGTAAAACACTTGTCAACTCAAACCACAAAAGCACAGATAAAGTGACTTACAGCAGGTCACACGGCCAGGATTCAAGCCCAGAGAGTCTGGGTCAGAGTCAGCACTCTGAACTCCTACTCAGGAATGCTCTGGAACTGCTCTATAATGCATGATAATTTCAGGCTTTGATACAAGCTTTAGCTCACCTCTTCTATTTGAAACATAGGAAAATGTTCAGATCATTCAGTCAGAAAAACAGTATTCCCGGGAAAGGCCCTACAGAATCAGAATGCAGGAAGCACTCGATATCATCTGCCGTACACCTGAGATTTCCATGTCGAGGTTGTGCTCACCTGGAGAAATAGGGTAGGAGGCAGCGGGGACAGCTTGTCATCAGCCTTCACACAGCGTCTGTGTCGGAGTGTTCAACAGAAAGTCACAAGAGTGCCCTTGCCTTTGAAGGTTTTATGACATATTAAAACTAATCCCAAGTATGATAAGTTAGACGGTGTACTTCTGAGTCTATTTTAAGAGGTTGTGTTTATAGTATACATTAAAGGGCTTAAATGTAACTCGGTAGAGAAAACGGGGAGATTTTGGAATAGCAATATATAGCCTTAGCTTGATAGAGTTAGATTCAGTTCTGAAATTGTCAATTTCTTTTTGGTCTAGGCCGCTTCATAGTTCAGAATGTTTCGGCACAGAAGGATGGAGAAAAATCTAGAGTGAAAGTCAAAGTGCGAGTCAATACGCACGGCATTTTCACCATATCTACAGCGTCTATGGTGGAGAAAATCCCAGCTGAGGAGAACGAAGTGTCTTCTGTCGAAGCAGACATGGAGTGTCAGAATCAGAGGCCCTCAGAAAACCCAGACGCCGAGGTAAGTTTGTGGGTAAGCCTTTGAGTTTGAATATATAGTTGACTTAATTCTAAGCCCTAAGAGATGGGTAGGGAAGGGTTAAAGTATATTTTTCTTAATTGTGACTAAAATTTTGGTTAATTGGACAGTAATATACAGCATGGAGTTCGGTGAACTGTGACTAAATTCTGTGTAGCTTTATTTGAACTGGCATGTGATAATTTAGAGTGGGTAAAGGTTCTTTGAATTGTTTTTTTAAAGACACAGGCCATTTGAGAAATCAAATGCCGACTGATTAAGAAAAAAAAGACTAAATACAAGAGCTATTTAGTGAAATACATAGCAGATATTAATGCTGTGGGTTTTGGGGGTTTTTGGTTTCATTTTTTGATCGTATGGCAAAATTTGGCTTTGGCGTTTTAGAACCTACTTGCTTTTATTTACACGGTTTGCTGTGTTAGGGAGGGAGGAGGCGAAGTGTCCACCTGGAGTACAGAAGTTGTTACCGTCCACGATGTTAATGTAGACTGTGGCAGCATGAGTGCTGGTTTTACATGGTCTACAGAAGAATTCTAGGAAACTCTCAAATAGATGAGCTGTTATAGTTCACTTCTGGGTAATAATCAGAAATAGTTTAAATGAAGAGGTGTAGGCAGTTACAGTGTTTCAGTTCAGATGTGAAGAAGGTGTTATAACTATGATCGTTCCTAGAACATTTAAGGAACATTAGCATTTGAGCCTTCATTTTGTTCTCATCAAGAAGAACTTCAGTGTAATGAATTAAATGACCAGGGCCACATACTTTCTCATTAGGCTACAGACACCATTATTCTAATGCCTGTTGTCTCCAGTCTCTTAGTACCTTTTGGATATGCATACACCAGGAGTGCCTTGCTTCTGGATATCTCAGTGTCTGCCTTAGGATCTTGAAACTCTGAAAGAAAAATATGAGAGACTTCCAGGTGGGCAGCAAGTAGTTAAATTTTAATGTTTCAGGCTTCTCCCAAAGATGGGAAAAGATCGTAGCAAGCACTGGTTTACTGGGGATTGAGGTGTCTATTAACATGTAGTATTTGTTCTTTATGCTGGGAGTTTTTGAGGTGTAAATAGTTGGATCACGAAAAGAAAGTGGGGACAGAGAGGGTCTTGCGTCTCTCTAAACTGAGGTGATGAACCCCCAGATAACTGATTGTCGGCTGTTTTATGTAATTGTTCAGTTCACTGAAATGGAGATGTGTCGAGATGTGTGATGGCCGCTGTGAAATTAGGTTTTTGGGAGCTTGTTTCTGGGAGAGAGGCCTAGAGGAAATCTGCTTTCTATGCTTTTGAGAGTTAATATCTGTACAAGGCTAGATGGAAGCTTCTTGAACGAGAGTTCTTGATTGTCATCACATCAATCAAAACGCTTACTACTTGTTTAACTACATTAACTGTTATCATTCAAAGAATTTCTTACAGGTTTACAGTATCTAAGAGGTTTTCAAATACTCAGTGTTTGTATGCTTTTATCAGTAACCCCACCCCCCCCCCATTAAAGAGCTTTGCGGAGTTCTGCGAGTCCTTCCCGTGAATTGCTGAAAAACAGTGGACATCAGCAAATGTCTGCTCAGAAGGGGGTGAGCTGTAGGCTCCTGGGGGCCCCCCGCCCGCCCGGCCCCCCCCCCCCCCCACCTTTTAAAATTTCAGAAATTGAGTGTACTGTGTTTGGTGCCCAATAACCTTTTAAATTTATACAAGTACACCTGCTTTCTACATCCTTTGTGCCTGGGCTTTCATTTCAGAAAAATAGCCAGCAAGACAACAGTGAAGCTGGAACACAGCCCCAGGTACAAACTGGTGGTCGTCAAACCTCACAGTCTCCCCCTTCACCTGAACTTCCCTCAGAAGAAAACAAAACCCCAGATGCTGACAAAGTGAGTGACTCTTCCAGTTCATTCCATTAGACAGTGTTGCAACATGTGATCATTAATGATATCATTCAATCCGCAGTTTCAAGAGCAAGCACCAGGTTATCGTATTCTCCATGTAGGGTTTTTTTCTGATAATTTTCTATATTTTCCAACTAAAACCAGTTAGAGGTACTCCACCTCAACTGAGGGAATTGAGTATCCTGCTTTTTAGACCTGAAAGCTTCTCTTCAATAGCTGCCGCTCCAAGCAACAGGAGGCGAATGCATACCTTTTGTTGTCTTCTCTAGTGCTAGAGTATCTGCAGTTGCGAGCACCTGAAACAGACACATCCTGGTGCTGTGTGATTAGTTTCTATTTGAATTCATCCAATGATAAATACACAGGCTATAGTAGTCTAGTAAATTTTTTTTCTTGTCTCAAATTACCTGTCAAATTTATATAAATTAATTATGATGATCTGGTAATAAGTTTCCATTGTTATCCCAGATCGGCACTTTTTGCAGAACTTCGTTCTTTGTGCAGATGGGATGTAAATCATTAACTTTCATTGGTAGTTTGGTTTTCTCTCATTCTGAGGACAGAATTCTTTACCCTCACATGAATTACAGAATTGTCCCTTGGGGTCCAAATGCACGTTGCACTTGGTAAAAGGTTCTGGTTTTTAATCTCCCATGCCCTGATTGATCCCTTGGGAGCCCTGATTGATCCCTTGGGGGCCCTGATATGAGCTGCAGGTCCTGATTCTGATTTCTGGAAACCTTCTTTTTCTCCTGTTAAAGAGGTATGTGATGATGGTATAGCAGCATTGCTTTCTTTGTAGTGATTGGCTCCTTAATTTCAGCATCCCTCCCCTTCACCACTTAGCGTTGAGCATTAACTGACTTAGGCCAGTGGTCTTAGTACCTGTCTAGAGCATGACACTGGGTAGCATCTTACGTTCTTAGTTGTCAGTGGGACCACTAGTGTCAAACCCTTTGGAACATTACTACAGACCCCCTTGGAGGATTCCTCGTCCATGCCACGTCGAATGCCGTTTTGTGATACGTTGGTTTTGTCAGTAGTTGGTTTAATTTTGTTCGGCTAGATAGTCTTATCCTGACTTAACCTGCATATGTGTGACTGTCATCCATTTGATTCCCAAATATCTGTTGCACTCCTGTGTTTTGCCAGGTGTAGGTGTCATTTTTCTTTCTGTGTTTTATGCCCCCAGAGCATGCACAAAATATTGGGGGGTTCTCGTGCACTAGAGGGAAGAAGAAGACATGGACATTGCAGGCTGACTGACCAGATCATTGCTAGGGATGCAGCTCACAGCACTTCACAGACATGTGATTTCTAAGGAACGCTGAAACAGAAGTCTGGGGAACATGCGGTCTAGTCCGTCTCTGTCTTTATAATTTTAGCCAAGCCATTGAACCTCTTTCAAGTCCCAGTTTCTTATATAAAGAGCCTAGAATTTTAACATCCTTCATAACTCCCCGAAATTCCCCAGTGTCAATGCTTGTTGTGCCTCGTGGGCTTGTCCCTGTTTTACCATCTCAGCCAATCAGGGTACACGTTACATAACCCTCTTCTAATCTGTCCTACAGCTGAGTTTCCTAAATTGCGTTCTTTGTCATTTGTGCTTATAGGAACCTGCAGAAATGAAAATACTGTGAAAGGCTTGGAAAATTCAAGGCCATAGGAGATACTTCTTTAGCCCTGAATTTACATATTTTGGAAAAACTGACAATAAACTTAGCATTTGCTACATCATTCCATTTGCTTCCATTTTAAGACTTTTAAAAATCTTTTGACCTTGCAGAGTTGCTAATGAGAAGCGGTATTACTCAAAGCCAGATAGTAGAAATAAGGAGATGTATATATAGACATATACGTGTGCGTACCTAATTTCCAAATTCAGGAAATCTTAAAAGGCACTCATCAGTGTAGTGATAATTGTAATTAAAGCACATTTAATGCTGGGATATAGGGCCTCAAATATGTATATTACAGGAATAGAGTTGATCCTAACATGCTTAGTAGTTGGTCGAAATCCATCTGGTGTTACCATTAGATTGTAGGCTATAATTTAAAGATGTGGTAATTTAATAATAATATGTTT
Source organism: Neophocaena asiaeorientalis asiaeorientalis (assembly GCF_003031525.2). NCBI lineage: Eukaryota > Metazoa > Chordata > Mammalia > Artiodactyla > Phocoenidae > Neophocaena > Neophocaena asiaeorientalis. The sequence continues at coordinate 16,317,613 of NW_020174268.1, forward strand.
GCCTTTTTGGAGTCGCAAACATTGCGTAAAGGGATTAGAAAGCAAGGACTGATGAAAAGCTTTAGCAGGAGAGTTTAAATTTAATAGGAAATGAAAAATATCCTGGTGGATTCTTTTAGGGAAGTGTGGCATGTTTAAGTGTAACTGCAGCCCTGATTTAAAATGCGTGGGTGGAACATTAGATGATCTCTTATACATTCTTCCAATTTTATGATTTTAGGAATTTTAATTTTTCCTGAGTCCTCAGTAAGTATGATAGGGAGGTTTTTGTTATTCAAGGACTGTTTAAGAATTTCTCCTTTTTTTTTTTTTTTTTTTTCACCCCTCTTCCCAAGGCTAATGAAAAGAAAGTTGACCAGCCTCCAGAAGCTAAAAAACCCAAAATAAAGGTAGTGAATGTTGAGCTGCCAATTGAAGCCAACTTGGTCTGGCAGTTAGGGAAAGACCTTCTTAACATGTACATTGAAACAGAGGTAAGTGCTTCATTTACATATTTTTACTTTGGAATGTGTTTAGTTTGGCCCTTTTATGCATATTTCTAATAGATAAATGGCTATAATTCTTTCTCATATCTCATAAGTCTATACAATTTTTAGGGATAGGATGAAGCCAAAACTAATGGTTTTTTCAGTTAAATTTTTTTTAGCAAGTTTTGTTTATATTTTTGTAACCTTATTAAAGAAATCTATACCATAGATCATTCTGCTTGGTATAAAATTGATTGTCCAAGTTTTTATGAAGGAAGTCGGGTGCTAATATCTTCTAGCCCAGAGAGCAATACAATTGGTATCTCAGGCCACACTAAATATTTCTGTTAAAATACATTATGCTTCTTTGTAGTCTATATATATGAAATAATTGAGGTTCATTTTTCCTTTACTGAGATGGGAACATTGTATTTAGAAATTTAGTAATTCTATTCCATTTATATTTGGTAAATAAATAGACTCTAAGTACACTTATTTATCCTTGATTTTAAAATGTGGTGGCAGAATTGTGTGGCTGTTATACATTGGTCAGTATTAATCCCAGTAGGAGACAACCAAGTAACTACATAAAAGAAAACAAAATTGTATAAAAGCAATAGATTGGTTTTTTCCTTAGTATTAAATCTGAAATGTGAAAGCTATGTAATTTATTATATAATGTTTTAAAAAAAACTCATTCTGTGTATTTAGAAAATGAAGAACTTTGTAGGAATTGTTGGAAGAATTTTATAAGGTATAAATTAGAACTGTTAAGACTGATTTATTTTTTTTTTGGATATAATCCTTGATTTTGTTAGCTCCAGAATCTAAATAGTTAAAATATAGTTACAGGTAGCAGAAGACTGGAATTAACCTTTTCTGTTTTCCTGACAGGGTAAGATGATAATGCAGGATAAATTGGAGAAAGAGAGAAATGATGCTAAAAATGCAGTGGAGGAATATGTGTACGAGTTCAGGGACAAGCTGTGTGGACCATACGAAAAATTTATATGTGAGCAGGTATGTTTAGGGCTCTGTTTTTATTCAGATAATCTCATTATGAAGTGTTTAATATCAAATTTGACATTTAAACCTCTACTAGATTATGTAACTTGAGCTCTTTGAAAACAAAACAGCTTGAAATAGAAGTTGTATAAACAGAGTCATAGAGGGAGAGGCTCACTAGTGATGTGCCATTTTATTCTAGTTTATCCCACTGAGTTTAGTTTTTACCATCAAAGAAGGAACCGCTCGGCACTTTTATTCTTAGCCTGTGACATCACAGTTACTGTGGCCTAGAAACATAAATAAGAGAAAATCCTTGCTTTCAAAGGCCTCAGACTTTTTTTTATGACTCTGGTGCCTTGGTTGCTCTCTGTCATTGCTTTATCCCATAAGACTTGTTCATCCGGTCATTCCAAAGTTCATCAGGCACCAGTATCCCCCTTAGGCTTTTGTCAGCTCCCAGGAGCAGTATGGCTCTAAGCAAATCCCTGAAGCTCATTTGTGAAAGATGGGCCTTGGAGAAAAATTGGCTAGTTAGAAATCTAGAGTGGCTTTGGAGTTAATTCTGAACTTAAGAGAATTTAAACGGGGAGTCTGTTTTAGTCCTGAGATCCTGAGGCTACTTTGTACTGTATTTCTTTCTCAGCTCTGAAGCTGGATTTCTTAAGGTTGGGATTCTGAGGTAGAGATGACCCAAACCAGCTAGACCTCCTAAAGCTAGAGTATCACAGCATACTTTATGTGAGTTTGTTAGGAACGGCTTTTGTGTGTGTTCAGTGATTGAATTGTCAACTTGTTTAGTTTTCCTTTCAGTATTTGGTAGTTGTGGAAGTGAGTAGAAAGTTACTAATTGAGACCTAGTTGCTTTGGCGAGTAGGAAGATGATTCTTTTTTTTTTTTTTTTTTTTTCACTTTTCGGCTGCACTGCGAGGCACGTGGGATCTTAGCTCCCCGACCAGGGATGGAACCCACGCCCCCTGCAGTGGAGGCGCGGAGTCTTAACCGCTGGACCGCCAGGAAAGTCCCTGTGATTCTAGGACCACATTTCAGTGTACAAATTGTCCAAAATCGGATTACCGAAATACAACGTTATAAGTCAATAAGAGCATTTTACCACACATTTTCAAATATCCCTGTGTAAAAGAGAGAATGGCCTTAAGAATAAGTGTCAGTCCCTCTTGTAAAATATTGTATGGCGCTAATAATGCAGTGTTCATCGCTCCCTGATACTTCTCAGTGAAGAGAATCCAGCTAATCAGTGCCTTCCTAGAAATGAAATGAGCTCCTTGATGTTCAACACTTCTGAGGACGACTATTTTGATTATTTTAAAGATTTAAATATTTAATTTAAAGATTGCCACTAAATATTTAAATATTTAATTTAAATATTTAAATTAAATTTAAATATTTAATTTAAAGATTGCCACTAATGCTGATTCTTGTGTTCCGTATGTAGGATCATCAAAATTTTTTGAGGCTGCTCACAGAGACTGAGAACTGGCTCTATGAAGAAGGAGAGGACCAGGCTAAGCAGACGTATGTTGACAAGTTGGAGGAACTAATGGTAGGCCCTTCTCTCCCCCTAGAAAGCAGGACTTGTGTTTTAGATTATAGACTTCTAAAATATAATTATGACAAATACTAATTTATTACATTCGGGTTTAGAAAATTGGCACTCCAATTAAAGTCCGGTTTCAAGAAGCTGAAGAACGGCCAAAAATATTTGAAGAACTAGGACAGAGGCTGCAGCACTATGCCAAGATGGCAGCTGACTTTAGGAATAATGTAAGTCTCTGTAAAGAGCGAGGCAGCTACCCTAGATTTATAAGCTCGTGTTTAAGTTGGGGAACCTTCATTGTGAACAGATGTTCGTTCCTAAGTGAGAAATTGGGTTTTGGTGTGTGAGACCAGAGGTACATGTGAACTTCATGGAAAATTGGGTCAAGTTAGATGTAACTGTTAAATACACTTAATTCTACAGAATGACCAAGTTTTTCCATTTAGGATGAGAAATATAACCATATTGATGAGTCTGAAATGAAGAAGGTTGAGAAGTCTGTTAATGAAGTGATGGAGTGGATGAATAACATCATGAACGCTCAGGCTAAAAAGAGCCTCGATCAGGATCCCGTCGTGCGTGCTCAGGAAATTAGAGCAAAAATAAAGGTGCGTGGCGTTGTCTGGTGTGTACTGCTGGGTTTTCTTAGGGCTTCTGGTTGCAATCCTTTGAACCTTGAACATAGCCGTTTTTGCTTAAATCTTTTTACCTCATCCCAGGACCAGATTTCTGAGTTTGTTATTGACATTACAAAATGTGGAATACTTTGTAAGTTTCTGTTAAAGTTCTGTTTCTTCATTTGTTCATTTTGTTCAACAAATACATCTGTTGAGCCCCTACCATGTGCCAGTTACTGTTCTAGGAGTTTAACTGTCAGTGTACAAAGAATGGAAGTCACCTGCCGGTGTGAGGAGGACTTGACAATAAACAAGCGTGGAAGGATATCAGATTGTGTTAAGTGCCGAGGGGAAAACAGTCAAAAGGGATTAGGAAACTGGGGGCGGTGGAGAGGGACCCAGGTCAGTATTCATCAGGGCAGGCCTTGCTGAGCGCATGAGGCTTGAAGGAAGTTGGGAAGAAAACCAAGGAACTGCTTTCTGCCTGGAAGAATATTCAAACACAGTGAAGGTTAACATGAGCCTTTGAGGTCATGGGCTGTAAGCTTGAATTCCAGCTCTTTGCTCACTACTTTTTCTGTTCCTGAGGTTAAGTTACTTAACCTCTCCTCCGTAGGTGGGGATGATAATTCCTACCTTTTAATAACTGCTGTGAGATTAAATGGGTTAATAATATGCGAGTAGTTAGTAAGTCCCTGACGTACCGTAGAAGAATATTCACATCTCTCTCGATCAGGCTTCAAGCTATAGTTTCGGGCAGGTGTGTTGAGCAAGTGGAGTTGTTTGAGAGTTGGTAGAAAAGTACTGGTTCGGGTATGTAGGAAAGTCATTGGAAATGAACCGGAGTTAGTCTGATTGTTAGTTTTGTCTGCCTTTCTTAGGAGTTGAATAACACTTGTGAACCTGTTGTAACACAACCCAAACCAAAAATTGAATCACCCAAACTGGAAAGAACTCCAAATGGCCCGAGTACTGATAAAAAGGAAGAGGACTTAGAAGGCAAAAACAATTTCAGTGCTGAGCCTCCACATCAGAATGGAGAATGTTACCCTAACGAGAAGAGCTCCATTAATATGGACTTGGACTAGGTGACGTTAAACTGACTTAGTGCTTCAATTAATAAAATATTTTTGCCATGGTATGTGATTCTACATGACATACTGAGACTATTTATATTTTCTTTTTTAAGGATGTTTAGAAATTTTGTGTATTATATGGAAAAAGAAAAAGCTTAAGTCTGTAGTCTTTATGATCCTAAAAGGGAAAATTGCCTTGGTAACTTCAGATTCCTGTGGAATTGTGAATTCATACTAAGCCTCTGTGCTGTATTACCATTTGCATCACTGAGGATGAAACTGACTTTTGTCTTTGGAGAAAATAAAGTGTATTCAAGAGGGCTGTGCTTAAACTCTTCAAGCATTGCTCCGCCAAGGTAGTTTTCTTGCATTTTGCTCTCCGTTTCAGCATGCGTGTGGGTGTGGGTGTTTATAAACAAGACTAAGTCTGATTTCATAAGGGCTTTCTAAAATTAATTCTGTCCAATAGAATATCACTTTTTGCTTTGATATTATTAAAAATCCAGTGAGTAAAAGCAAAAGCTAGTGAAATGTGTTAGCAGCATGCAGAACAAAACCTTTACAATTTCTCTCTCCTTACCCAGTGCAGTGTCTTGTGAAGGTGTAACGTGGAGGAAACGTTGATTCTGTTTGTAACTGATATTGTGAAGCCTCTTAAGAGCTTTAAAATAAAGTTCATGTTATGGTGTCATTTCTAAACAGTTTTGTCACTGATTTAAAAATGGGGTTGGAGCAGCATGGTGTAAACTGTGAGAATCCAACTTTCCTTCTTTGCTGTTTCTTATATATGCCATCACTGTTCTAAATGAGAATGACTTTCTCCTGATAGAAAAGTAGCATGTGTTGATTCCAGTACACTTTTTTAAAACTACAAAGTTAAGTGTAACTTACCTACCACCCAGAGAAAAACAACTCTTTCAGCCTTTCTCTCCTGAAGGTGGTGTGTGTGTCAGCACGGGGGGGTGGGGGGTGGGGTGGGGTGTGTGTGTGTGTGTGTGTTAGTGTAGTGTAGGCTGTTTTTTAAAGCTCTGTGTATCAGGGAAATCAGTAAATATCAGGTTTTATAACTTCACTGCTGTACTGAGTCCCATTATAAAGACATACATGTTAATACATAATAATACTTTGGCCAGTCCCAGTGTTGGTGGGCTTTAGGTGTTTCTCATATTCTAAATAATGCTGCAGTGAATCTTGTCTCAGGACAAAACTGAAGCAGTGTTGGGGAGAAGGCCTGCGTGCTTAGGTTGGATAACGAGTAACGGTTACCACCCACCAATGTGCAGCAGTTACCTCCCTCACCGGCTAGGGGTGTTCATCCTTTACCTGTTGCCAGTCTATTATAATAACTACTGTTGGGCTACTCTGTACCAGGTACTTCACATAGTTTGATTCTCAAAACCACCCACGAGGTTAAGTAATTTACAAGATCGCACAGGCATTTATCAGAGTTGGGAACAAACCTGGGCGCTCAAGTTACTCAGAGTGTAAAGCCCACAGTCCAGACAACCATTCTGCATTAAGTAACGTGTCTTCATTTGTGTGGTGCGTACTTCAGCACTTTAAATTTGCCTATTAGTGTTTCACGACTTGAGTATTTTATTCATTCTCGTCTGTAATGCTTGAATATTGGTTTTTGTGTAAAACGTTCTTATAAGGATCTTAACCATTTGCCAGGTGGTCAACATTTTCCCACTTTGTAATATCTTTGACCTTCTGCCATCTGGAAGCCTTACATTTAAATGTAATCTATCTCTGGACCTGATGATAATGGGGGAAGTATCAATCTGGCCTAAATCAGTTTGTTTCCTATTCAGGGTTAGAAATTTTCTATAGCATCACTTTTCTGTAAAGGTGAAGCAGAATTTCAAAAAATGGCTCAACTGACTATAGTTTGCAGCCCTCAGAATTGCACTTTGGATATGGGAGAACACATTGTCATGTTGACTATTTTATAATACATTTTAATATCATACCTAGTAATCACCTAGAATCCTCAGGACATGGACCAGTTTGGATAAATGCTGTTTCACAAAAGACTGAATTTTGTATTTAATTTTCCCTTAGATTGTCAACGTTATGATAATATTTCCAAAAATGTCTAGTCATTTTAGTAATTGAACTTTGAAAATTAAACCTTTAGTCTAGTTCATCATGAACACTGGTAAAGCCTGAGCAACGATTAACTTAATTTCTTGGGTAAAATCCCCAAAGTTGACTTGATTTCTGTTTGTCCTTGATTCCTCATCAGAAAGAAGCGTAATGTGCCCGTCTCCAAAATAGCCGATGGAGAGTTACTTTCTGAAAGGCCAAAAAATAAACTTCACATTCAGTTAGTGTGAGCAATGACCACACACTTTCATCAGCAACTTTCAGAGTATTTTCCCGTCACCACTCGACAGCTTATGTATACCCCGACTTCTGTTGCCTGCGGTATTTGCTGTGGAGGAACGTCTCACTATATGTAATCCTGGCACAAAGCAGTTGTGTCATACTTTTATGGGGGAGACTGAGTCTTAATATTTGGAGAAAGATTCCTTTTCTCAAAGTGTTGAGTAGGTTTGGTTTGGTTAAGCTCTCCTGGGAAACAGGATGATGAAGTTTCCCTATGCTGTTGCTACTTGGCTGCGGCAGATGTGCGATGGTTCTGTGGGTCTAACTTTGCTAGCTCTGGGTACTTCCTAAAAGACAACCAGTCAAAATTAGTTATTTTTGAGTCTATTTGCATATAGTTTTTAAACAATATAAGCATGTGTAGCATAACTGAAAACTTTAGGATACATTTAGCTTTTCTAGTAACTAGTGGTTTTACTTTCCCAGAATTGTTCTGCTTAAGGACCGGTGGCAGTACGGTATAGTGGAAAGAGCACATTTTGGGGTAGGAGAAGATCTGGTTTCTTATCCAAGGGTCCAGACTGTGCGCCCCGCCACTCCGCCCCAGCACTGTGGTTTTTAGGCTGATCACCTAACTTTTCTAATCTCCATTTCCTTATCCAAATCTATAGAACATAACTGACCGAGTCTGTGTCTGATGTTGTGGATTCCTCTAAGGCAGGGTTTCTCAACCTTAGTTCTATTGACATTCCGGGCTGGATGATTTTTTTTTTTAATTTAACACAGATTGTTTCTATGTAAAAATTGGATATTTTGTTCATCATGGATTTTTTACTTGAATTTTTTTTTTTTTTTTTTTGTCTGTGCGGCATACCGATCTTAGTTCCCCATCCAGGGATCAAACCTGTGGCCCCTGCAGTGGAAGCACAGAGTCCCAACCACTGGACAGCCAGGGAAGTCCCTACTTGAATTTTTTAATTAAAGTATAGTTGATTTACAATATTATATTAGTTTCAGGTGTACAACATAGTGATTCAAAAATTTTTATAGATTATACTCCATTTAAAGTTACTATAACATTTTGGCTGTATTCCCTGTGCTGTACAAGGTATCCTTGTGGCTTATTTCTTTTATACATAGTAGTTTGTATGGGCTGGGTAATTGTGGTGGGCCACCCTGTACACTGAAGAATGTTTACCAGCACCTATGACCACTACCCACTGGAAGGCCTTGTCGTAACAACCAGAAATGACTCCTGCCCCTTGAGGACTTCTGCTGTAGGAAAAGTGACTTTGAACTTCAAAGAGAAAGAAGTAAACCGGCACTTAACTGAATGCCTTCTAGTGAGCTTGGCTGTGCTCTTAGGTTCACAGTAGTCCTCTCACTGTTTTATAGATGGCAAAATGAGGCGAAAGACCATCTGACCAAGTTAAAAGGTTAATCAGAACTTCGATCTGACTCCGAAGCCCGTGTTCTCCCTGTGGTAGTGAAGTGACCACAGCATGCACTTAGCCAGGCGTAGAAGTTGGTCAGCACTGTCAAAACACTTTCATCCTCACTGAAAACTCTTAATGGGAGGACTCAGAATCTGTTCTCTGAAATTCTCCGTAAAGTTCAGTCATGGTAGGATTTGCGGTGTTTTCACCAGGCTGTATCCAGTTTTCTAACCCCGTGCTTATACGAAACACCAGAGCTTTTCTTTACCAAATACAGATTCTTGATCCAGTGTTTTCAAACCTGGTCAAGACCACAATTTTTCTTTAAAAACAGAAAGAGAGTAAAACAAAATAGTGCCTCAGAAGCAGGTGAGGTATTATTTCTTTTTTTTTTTCTTGCGGTACGCGGGCCTCTCACTGTCGTGGCCTCTCCCATTGCGGAGCACAGGCTCCGGACGTGCAGGCTCAGTGGCCATGGCTCACGGGCCCAGCCGCTCTGCGGTATGAGGGATCCTCCCGGACCCGGGCACGAACCCGTGTCCCCTGCATCGGCAGGCGGACTCTCAACCACTGCGCCACCAGGGAAGCCCAAGGTATTATTTCTTGATGCTTTTGTTAGACAGTTGAAATTGTTCATTTAAAAAACAAGAAACACGCTTGGCTTTTCTTTGAGCGCTGGGTTAGAAACAATGATTTAGAACACTGGCTGCATTTCTCAGGGGCTTTTAAAAATATACACCCCCGCCCCAGGTCCTGATGGGACCTGGGCATCAGGAAAGCTTCCCAGGTGAGTGTAATGTATAAACTGAAGAACCGCTGGACTGTTGACTATATGTGAACTGTCCTATGTGATAACTTTGTTATCTCAGCCTTAAGAACTTGCAGTTCCGCTTTCTGAGCAATGATGCTGTATTCTGTAGATAAACTGATACATGCTCACCCATTTACATTTTTCTGTACTTAGCCTTTTCTCACTGGCTATAGATGTTCACCACCCCTCACCTCAACAACCTCTGCACAAGCACATCTCCATCCCAGAGGTTTCCACAAATGTGCTTTTGTCTTTTATTATTAAAAGTAAGTAAAGTACAGAGAATTGGGGAACAACCCCCTCTGTACTGAGTCCTGGCTTCAGCTGAGTTGGGGGCTTTACTGATAGTAAAGTAAGTGCTTGCGTGGCTTTTCCGTCAAACGTATGTGGGTTTACATTCCAGCTCCACGTTTTACAATCGGCATGGCTTTGGCATTGACCTCCCCTGGCCAGTTTCCTCTGTTAAGATGGGTTTGTCCCTCCACGAAGTAGTTGTGAGGATTAAAGGACTATGTATCCGAGAAGTGTTGTTTGGTGATGCTGGCGCAGAGCAGACACCCAGTGAAGGCCACCGTTAACGATGACTGAAGGGCTCCATCGTCTGTCTCCTTCTTGCAAGTTTTCTTCTCTGCCGTCAGCATATCCTGTTTAATCCTCACCTCCCAACACTACACACACACAAACACACTGATTTTTTTTAAAAAATGTCTTCCCTTTCATGTTTTCTGTGGGAAGTGTGGCTTTTTAAATAGACACAGGAAGTCAGATCATGCCTTTCTTCCAGCTCGGTGAATGAACCAGCCAGTGTCTGCTTTTATTGCCCAGGGCTACCTCTTTGCTAACCACTTCCAGGCCGGGGAATGTTCTGAAAGCCAGATGGGGCCAGAAACATCTCTGGAGAATCTCGACTTGACAGTCCATAAGCAGAGAACACTATCTTCCCAGTTCCAAAAATGTGGTGATTTTCAGAATTGGTGAATTGTCTTGTTTACTAACGTAGAAAGCCTCTCTGCAAGAGTCGTTTTAATAATATCCTTTTCCCTTCAAACGACAACAATCCCAGAGTAGCATTTTTTTTTTAATGCCCCACCTTTTAATTTAGAAAAGTTGAAAGCAGAGTGCAATGAATACAGGACCAGTCGCTGCAACACCCCTACGTCTTCACCACGACGCTTCTCAGCACAGGGACCTCCTCTTCCCAGCGGCAAGTCTGTCATCACATCCAAGAACCCTCCTGTGGGCACGGTAGTATTATCAGGTCCAATGTCCCCATAATGTCCTTTACAGCTATTTTTCAGATTCAAGATACAATCAAGGATTATATGCTTCCTTTGGTTGTCATAATCTGCCCAACACTTTCTAAATGGTATAAGTTGTGTTTGAGAATTTTGGGCATTTTACAGCAATACTATACATAAGCGTTTTGCCTAAAGGATAAGCTTTTTTAGAGGAATTGGAAGATGGCTCCTTATCAGTCAAGTAATTTTTGTTAGACAGTACTTGTATCCACTTATATATTTAAAAAAAGCAGCATTAAATGTGGCTCGTCAACCAAAAGGTTTATATAAATTTTGTAAAATGTACTTATTAAATTACATCTTTATAAAAGCTACTGGGGTGATCTAGTGATAGGGTCATAAACTTTCTTCCATTAGTATGCAATACATGTCCAGGCATAAGCAGTCCCAATGCTTAACAGCCACAAAAATGAAATCTAGACCAACAAGGACTTACTGTAGAGCACAGGGAACTCTGCTCAATTTTCTGTAATAACCTACATGGGAAAAGAATTTGAAAAAGAATAGATACGTGCATACGTATAACTGAACCACTTGCCGTACACCTGAAACTAACACATTGTTCATCAACTACACTCCAACATAAAATGAAAACTTTTAAAATTATTTAAAAAACCCTAGATTAGGAGGTCTCTACTTTACAGTTGCTATGTCTTAATGGAACGTAAGTGTGTGTCCTGCACGTAATTGGTCTACACACTTTGCACACACAGCTGATGAGTTCTGGTCACGCTCACTAGGACTGGTTGTCTGGCTGGAATTCCTCTGCCCAGCAGCCCTGGGTCCTCAGGAGGGAGCATCGTCTTCACGGCACTAACCCGGCCTCCCAGTTGATGGCATGTGATTAAAGAGTTTGCAGGACACAGAACACAAAGCCCCACGCCCTTCCCCACCGTCCTTGCTGAAGTCTTGCTTCCTGGGCAGGGCGGGAAGCCCCCGGCAGATGTGCTGACACACATCTCCCTGTGTCAAAGAGTCTGGAGAAAACTTGTGATGGGTGCCTTCCTGGGGACAAAAATATGCCCAGGAGTGAGCTCTGTAAGAGCTTGGCCACTTCCATTCAAGCCATGGGTGGAGTGGAGGGAGGGACATTTCTCAGAACAGAGGGGCCTGCAGCTCCCAGAAGAGTACACACATACACATACACATACACACACACACACACACACACACCACCACCACCACCACCACCACCACCGCCCGCCACACCTCCATGGCCCTGCCCTGTGTTTTCCCTGCCCAGGCCTCCCCAGGAAGCTTGGCCAAACTTCCTGACACGATCCGTTAGCTCCCCCTGGGGAGCTCCCTTTATGTCTCTCCTGTTGTATTTAAAGCATTTATAGTGATCTCTTTATATTTCTTTCTCCCACTAGACTGTGTACTCCTTGAGGACAGTAACAGTTTCTTAATCCCATCTGTGTCCCCAGAGCTTAGCGTAGAGTCTGATACATAGATGAAATGTTAACTAAACGAATAAATGAACTAATTAATGGACAGTTGCTGGCCAGATCCCACTTTCTTTTCTTTTTAATTAAAAAATTTATTTATGTATTTATTATTTATTTAGGCTGCCCCAGTCTTAGTTGTGGCACATGGGATCTTTAGTTGTGGCATGCGGGTTCTAGTTCCCTAAGCGGGGATCAAACCCAGGCCCCAACCCAGGCCCCCTGCATTGGGAGACCAGAGTCTTACCCACTGGACCACCAGGGAAGTCCCAGGTCCCACATTCTTGAGAAGGAAAACCATGCCCCATTCTAGAAACCATAGTGTCTGTATTCATTTCCTGAGGCTGGTGTAACTAGTAAACATAAACTGGGTGGCTTAAAACAACAGAAATTTATTCTCTTATAGATCTGGAGGCCAAAAGTCTGAAATCAAGCTGTTGGCAGGGCCAGGCTCCCTTTGAGGGCTCTCAGGGAGATTCTTCCCTTGCCACTTCCAGCTTCTGGTAGCTCCAGGCATTCCTGGGCTTGTGGTCGCATCTTCCTCTGCTTCTCCCTCACCCTTTCCCTTATGTGCCCCTGTCATCTCCTTTTGCATCTCGTAAAGACCATTGTGATGGCATTTAGGACCCACCCACAATAATCCATGGGTATCTCCTTAAGTCATGTTGCTGAACTTAATCACATCTGCAAAGACCCACTTCCCAATAGGGTCACATTCACAGCTTCTGGGGATTAGAACTTGGTGTCTGTGGCTGACTGATTCAGCCCATACAGCGCTCCACAGTGAATGAAAAAAGTATTGCCTACATCTTTCTTGGAATTTTTTCCTGTCTGTGCTTCACCAGAGAGCAATCTCCCAGGTAAAACATGCCTGCTTTGTTTTGGTCTAGGAAAATTAAACGAGTAAGTTGAAACGTTAAACCTTTAGTATTACCTCTGGTGGTGATAAAGATGCATACAGATGACATCATTCTTTGTGAGAGTCCCCACGAACAGGAGGTAGAAGGAACAGGAGGGGCTGATAGGTGCGTTTCAGGATGGGAGGTCAGGGAAGGTGTGACATGTCAAACCACCCAAATTATTTCAGACTAGCAGATAAACTACGAAATATTCTCTTGGGGATCTTTTTTTTTTTTTTTTTTGCTGTACGTGGGCCTCTCACTGCTGTGGCCTCTCCCGTTGCGGAGCACAGGCTCCGGACGCGCAGGCTCAGCGGCCATGGCTCACGGGCCCAGCCGCTCCACGGCATGTGGGATCCTCCTGGACCGGGGCACAAACCTGGCAGGTGGACTCTCAACCGCTGCGCCACCAGGGAAGTCCTCTCTTGGGGATCTTGATACCGAGGGGAGGGGGGACCCAGGTTTCACCTGAGCTCAGCAAGGGCAGAGGCTGGTGTGAGGGATGGCGGGTAGAGGATGGCCTCAGGGAGGGACCCTGAGTAGTCAGGATTCAAGAAGCACAGAGTGGCCTCCAGGGTCTAGAAGAATGATCCTGGCTCCACCCGGAATCTCAGAGGGACCTGACCAAGCTTCCAGGAGCTGTAGCCAGCCTCCCCCTGAGCACCTGGCATGGAGAAAAGACCACAATCCCTCCTTGATGGGCCCCTATTTTCTACCAAGTCATCCTAAGAAAATAAACAACTTGTGTCCGGAGGCTCACCCAAGCCGTGCTCCTGTGGGTTGTCCAGGCAAGAGGAGAGAAGAGAGCCTCATCCTCTAATCCACTGATTAGAGACCGGGGTCCTGACTAGACTTCATTAGTGATGGCAGGTCACTCACACCAGGGTCGTCAGGCTCACAGACCCCGTTGGTCAGCTCTGGGTAGGAGGAAGGAAGAATGGGTTCAGGAACCAGGTCAGAGAAAAGCCAGATGTTTCACTCCTTCGTTTCATGACTTTGCCCCATTTTCTTCTAACCAGGCCAGACCAATTGGAAGGTGGCACCTGGAAGTATCTGGAACCCTGCCTGGCTTGATTTATAAGATGGGTTTTGTTCTCAACACTGCTGACTTCCTATAATGGCATCATTTCCTCAAGGGATTAGTTAATAGAGAGAACACTGCCCTCAGCAACACAACGCTCATGCAGAGCTTCCAGTTTAAAACAGTACCAAGTAGGCAGGCTGGGACCCCGAGGATTAAACTCTAAATGTTTGGTCCAAAAATCAAGGATTAAAAATGAATACTTAATTAAAATAGAGAGAAATCCACTGTTGAAAGGTTTATAGAAAGCATGGTGGCAAAAGAGGTCTGGACAAGTTAGGCTGACTGCTCAAAGGTCTAGAAACAGAGGTGGGAAGCCTGTTTGGGGAGCAAAGTGCCCCCCACTGCCTTTTTAACAGCTGAGGAAATAAAGGCCCAGAGAATAAAGCGATGATATGCTCTGGCCCGTCAGCAAGTTGGCGGCAGAGCTGGGACCGGGTTCCCTCTCTGCCACTGGAGCCTGGATTCAGTGGGAAGGAGAAAACTCAGGAATCAAACCCAGGTCAGGAAGGAAGGAAGGAGAAGTGGGGAGGGAAGGAGGGGTGGGGGAAGGCGAAGGCAGGCAGACAGGCACAGTCTGAGAGTTTGAGGCAATGGGACTCGATCGTAGACCTTACGGGACATGCGAGGATTGTCTGTGTGCCTAGCGTCCTCCTCTTCTCCCGGTGACAGTGACCACAGAGCCTTTGCATCTCTGTGGCTCTAGGAGAACAGCCATTTTTGAAGGACCCAGCCCCAGACTTGAGTTGGTTGGGCCAAGGTAAGTGCTGACCCAAGATTTGTCAGCAAGTCCCTTTGCTAGGGATTTGGGACTTGGAACCCAAGAGAACTCTAAGTCCATCTCTCTCTGGAGCTAAAGCTGCAGATTAAACCTGAAGACTGTTGTGGCCATGCTTCCTGCAACACAGAGGAAACTGGTCTGCCGAGAGAGAACCGGTAGCACTACAGGGGCAAGAGCTGGAAGGACAGTCCTGATGGGGTTTTTAGGTTCCTGGCCATAGTTTTCCCCACAGTTCTAGGAGCCAATAAACTTTTTTTGCCTAAGCTTGATTTAACTTTGATTTCCTCATGGGTAAGTCCTCACTGATGCAAGCATTCTGCACAAGCACGAGCTGGAGGTGCCCAGGTCTGGGTTTCTGGCTAGCTGGGTCAGAGAGATCCTGGGGGGAAATCAGACAATTTAACTAGGTAGCAGAGCAGCCTCTCCCACGGAGCTACTGGCAGTTCAGACACGTGTGGAATGTCCGTCATGGTGGAGGTGAGGGCAGGGCTCCTGAAAAGTGCCTGGTGAGGATCCAGCCATTTTGGCAAGGATGGTCTGTGAAGAGGGATTGAGGCCCCTGGGGCCTCGACGTGTGGGGTTAGAGGAGTCCGAGAAGTGAAAAGGAAGTCAGGGCAGGCTCACCCCTAATATTTGGGGGGTCCAGGGCAAGAGTGCAAATGGAGGCCCAGTTTTTAAAAGTTAAGTGTCAAGTTAACAAACTGAAATACAATATTTAACACACGGTGACTCTTTGTCTTCCTACCTTGGCCGCTCCACAAGGCCCTGGAAGGCCGGTTTGCATGTAGAATTCTTGGCGTCCTCGTAGATCGGTGGTGAATGTAGCCATGTGGGGAGAGCCAGCCCCTGGCTCCCAGCCCCTGGCTTGCCCTCCTTCTCCCTGCACCCCAAGGTCCTTGACGTGCTTATGCATGTTCCCCCAGCCAGCATGTCCCATATCTGTCTGCGCCCGGCAAACACCGCCACTCAGCCACCAGGGACCTGGGACCCTGCGGGGCTGGGACCGTGTGGTCCCCCCTGTGGATGAACAGATCCCAGGGAAGCTGCACAGTCTCTGAACCTGGACCCGTGGCCACCTGGGCACAGGATCTCCGGGTCCTGGGACCTGCAGCATGGTCTAGAAGGGGGTGCAGCCTTTGGGGGGACACTTTCTCCTTGGTCCTGCAGACCCCCAGCCCCGTGGGAGGGGCATGACCAGGACAGCGCCCTCTCGCCCCTCTGGGAAGGATACTGGTCATGGGCTGACTCGAGAAGGGGTGAGCTGTTCTTAGAAAGTGCTGGACTGGGGGTGTCAGGAGACTTCCTAGCTTTGCGACGTGGGCTCACTTTACCGCAAGGTCTCTGTAAAATGATGGCTCTGAGTCAGAGGCAGAGATGAATAACCCAGTGTTTGGGGCTAAAGTGAGGTTCGAATTTTGAGGGGTTTTCTCCCCTTTGCTGTATGACTTTGGGCAAAATATTTAATTTCTCTGAGAACCGGTTTTCTCATCTGTAAAGTAGGGATGTACCGTCTCTAGGCTGCTTTGAGGATTAAATGATGTCCATGAAGAGATTAGCGTAGCAGGTGCTCTGTAACCAGCTGCTGCATTTTTATTCTTTTTCTGCTATTGTCGGGACCTCTGAGATGGCCTACAGCTTTTAAATGGCTGCTCTAGGGCCATGCTTGGAGGGGAGAGGCCCACTGGCCTTCTGATTTTATTCCCTCTTTTCTGAGAGTCACTGCTGTTGGTAGGTAGGAGTGTGGGCTCCGATTTTCTCGTGCCCTTACTTAACTGTGAACCATCGGCAAGTCACTTAGCTTCCTGGAGCCTCAGAGTCCTTGTTGGCGGAATGGGACTCTAACAGCGTCCGTTCCTAGGGATGCTATTAGGAGTGAGTGAGATGATCCATCTAAGAGCTTAACCAAAGCTTGCCCGGCACAAGCAAACTTTCAAAACTGCCCGCTCTTTTTTACCAACACCTCCCTTCTCTCTCCTGCTGTCCTAGGCCCAGCCGTGGGCAGCCGCTCTTGTGATACTTGGGCTTCTGTGGAGCTGCTTTAGGACCCATCGGCCCCGTGCAATCCTCACTCAATGGAATAATGGCTTCCGAGGAAGAAAAACCTCAAATCTGATTTGTTTTCTTAAATCCAAGCTCTAACTGCTTTGGGAAGAAGCCCACGTTGGCTGAAATCATTTCTTGTTTCGTTCTTTTCTTGCGGGGCAAAGCTTAATCTCAGTCAGACTTTTTGATTAACCAGGGAAGAAGCATTTGCCAAGAAAAGAAAATAGCAGGCTGATTTCTTCAGAACTCAAACAAGGAAAGTGCTGTGTGATCAGTATTCCTTGCGCGCAGCTTCACGTCCTTCTTTTTCTCGTGTAAGAAAATCTAAATGAAACCAACCTGCGCCAAGGATGGACAAACGCGGCTTCTCCCTGACAGCTGACACGCAGGCAACCTTGTGGCACCAGAGGATCTGGTGATGCTGGGCACCCCCCAGCGCAGGTGCCCCCCGGGCAGGCTTGCTCTGCTCCAAGGGCGGCCTGGAAGAAAAGAACCAGGTGAGTGTGGATTCCTCGGGCACCTGGTGGCTCACTGCTACCTCCTGTTTACATGTAAGCCCCGGAGGGAGCCCTGTCATCATAGCGCGTGGTCCACTAGCAGAGACATGTACACGCTCATCCTTTCTACTTGACCCTCTATCACCACCTCTGTCCTGTTCATTTCTGAACACCTCAGAAAGCCAGCTACTTCCATCCCTCAAACGCCTTCCTTTCATGGCCGAGTCGTTGCCACTGTCACCTCCCCCCAGCTCTGTGCTAACCAGACTCAACAGTTCCCAGAACCTCCCTTTTCTGCCTTGCCTGGGGCCTTGCCTCCTTTATTTCCCTCTTTGGTTTCTCCTCCTTTATTTCCCTCTTTCTGTCTCTCTTTATTATTATTAATTATTATTATTTTTGCTGTGCTGTGCAGCTTGCGGGATCTTAGTTCCCCAACCAGGGATTGAACCCGTGCCCTTGGCAGTGAAAGCGCGGCGTCCCAACCACCGGACCACCAGGGAATTCCCTCTCTTGCTCTCTTTAATTTTTCATTGTGGTAAAACACACATAACATAAAATTTACCATCTTAGCCACTTTAAGTGAACAGCCCTGTGACATGAAGTCCATTCACATCGTTGTGCAACCATCACTACTGCCCATCCCTGGAAGTCTTGTCATCTTGCAGAACTGAAACTCTGTACTGGATAAAAAAAGATCTCCTCCAGGCTTCCCTGGTGGCGCAGTGGTTGAGAGTCCGCCTGCCGATGCAGGGGACACGGGTTCGTGCCCCGGTCCGGGAAGATCCCACATGCCGTGGAGCGGCTGGACCCGTGAGCCACGGCCGCTGAGCCTGCGCGTCTGGAGCCTGTGCTCCGCAACGGGAGAGGCCACAGCAGTGAGAGGCCCGCGTACCGCAAAAAAACAAAACAAAACAAAACAGAACAAAAAGATCTCCTCCTTCCCCTCTCCCCCAGCCTCTGGCAACCACCGTTCTACTTTCTATGAATTTGACGATTCTAGGAGCCTCATGTAAGTGGAATCACAGCATTTGTCCTTTTACAATTAGCTTATTTCACTGAGCATAATGTCCTCATGGCTCATCTGTGTTGTAGCGGCCCTTCCTCCTGTTAACGTTCCCTTTGAAACGGCTGTGTCCTATCCATCTTCCAGGTCTGAGTATGAATTCCTGTCCTCCAGGAAGCTCCGCATCGACCCCTGCTGCTGGTGCTTCCACAGTGCTTGGCACCCTTTCAGGGGAGAGCCAGGCAGAGAAGGGACCGAGCCCAGAGACCCCTGTGCCCCCACCGAGCATAGCTCCTTGGGGTACAGACTCCCCCCCATTCCCAGCTGTATCCCAGTGTTGCATCACAGCCCCACGCCCAGCAGAGAGGACTCAACACACAGTGCAGCGTAAATGTTGAACAAACTTTTGCTGACAATTTCCAGCACAAACCTTGAGCCCAAATCTGCACGTACTTGATCTGTCAGGGGTACAAGGAATCTTAACCTTTGCTGGAGCATGGGGTTTGTCTCTAAGGTGTGGCTCTCCATCCGATTGCTGACCCTCTGGCCTCTCCTGCAACCCCACTGCATCAGGTCAGTCTCTTGGGGAGCCCAGCGGTGTCTCCAGCCCCTGTGCTCCATGCACAGACCCCGCCATCCTCTGGCCTCCTGGCACCATGTCTCTGGACGTGGTTTCCCAGTCTGCCTGTCCCGGACTCACTTCACCCTGCACAGCCTGAGAAGTGCCTACTCCTGGCCACCTCTCCACCCCTTTCCACTTAAGGAACCTCAGCCATTGTGTGTCTCAGCAAGTAACACCGGCGCCATCCCTCAGGCCTGCATTCTGGGGAGGATTCCTGATTCCACAATGATCTGCCCATTGCCAATAGCTTCTACTTCTTCCGATGCTCAAACAAAAGCCCTTCTCCAAGGCCCGGTCCTTTCACTGTTGGGGAATGGACAGAGGGTGGGACCATGTTCCTGCCTTACCACTGACCAGTGGCTTGACTTTGGGCAAATCACAAATCCCCCTAAGCCTCATTTTCCTCATCTGTATGTGGAGATAACAAGGAGGGCATCCCCAGGAGGCTGTGAGAATGAACAAAGTAACGTAGCAATTCCCTACCTCAGTGTCAGCAGTGGCCCTCGGTGGAAGACCCTCGAGAGTGGTTGACATTGAACGAGGCCTGTGCTATTGCAGGAGGATGGGCCCCACTGAGGTGATGCAGGTGAGGTAACACTAACCTGGGTAGACTAATGCCAAGAGCATCACCTTCCTCCTTCACACCTTCTCCCTTCCTGTCCTCGGTGCTACAGCCAATTTGCCAGGGAAAGTACCGATCTGATTTCCAGGGAATCTGTGTTGCTCAAAGAATCACATGTGGTAGACACTCTTTTAACTGAACTGATGGGTTGACTGACTGTCTGTAAACACCCTGCCAAATGTCCACAGAATGTTCTAGACGTTCATGTCTGGTAGATGGCACGTCTGCTCCCAGTGGCTGAGGGGTTGAGTCGTATAATTAACAAGAATCAGCTGTATTTGTTCCCAAACTTGTGTGTGCCAGTTGTACATTTTATTGTGATTATAAATGTATTTAAACAAAATGAAAATTGACAAAATTAGTGTGAAAGAACTTTGTGAAAACTAAGATGAGTACTTGGAAAAGACTAGATTAAGGGTCATGTTGAATTGAGGATACATGAGACAACTGTTAAAGCTTGGGGGAAATTATAAAAGAACTAAAAGTATAGTACTGTCTCATTGCTTTGCAAATATCTCTAAGTTCTTGCTCTACTTTAAAAAAGCAGAAACTGAACATGATGAATAATGCATTTATGGCAGACTGGGCTGAACTTGCTTCTGACTTGAAGAAAAAGCCTTGGCCCGACATCAAAAGATTGGGGATGAATTCTACTCTTGAGAATTGAACTGAAATGTTTATAGGGTGTACATATAATTTTTTAATGGTCCCTTGCCTTCAAATGTACCTTTTTTCTTTTTCGGTACACTGGCCTCTCACCGTTGTGGCCTCTCCCGTTGCGGAGCACAGGCTCCGGACGCGCAGGCTCAGCGGCCGTGGCTCACGGGCCCAGCCGCTCCGCGGCATGTGGGATCTTCCCGGACCAGGGCACGAACCCGCGTCCCCTGCATCGGCAGGCGGACTCTCAACCACTGCGCCACCAGGGAAGCCCCAAATGTACATTTTTAAATTAACCCAACGACCACTGGTATTGATCCAGCTGGATGAGAGGGCTTCTGCTGTTCAACCTCCTGTTTGGGACCCTCTAAGCAGCCCCAATCTGGTCTCGTTCACTGCTCACACCTTCTACTTTCCATTTCACTCATTTAGCCACTCACCAAAAAGTGAATAAGAATCAGAACCATCTCTGAGTTCAGAGATGACTTCCTGTACTGCCTCTACTTGGAGCAGATGAAAGCAAGAGAGTACAAGCAAATGCTGTGGCCGCCTCCCGCTGTGTGGGAGCTGAGTGCTTACGTTGTTGGGAAGCCTTTTCCCACCTTGCATCCCATAGCAGTTTCAGTGCTTTGGATCGAATTGTATCCCCTGCACCCCGCCCCACCCCACCCCCCGCCAAATTCATATGTTGAAGCCCTACCCCCCAGTGTGATGGTCTTTAGAGATGGGGCCTTTGGAAGGTAATTAGGGTTGGTGAGGTCATGAGGGTAGGGCCCTTCGGATAGGATTAGTGGCTTTATAGGAAGAGGAGGGGATAGAGTTTGCTCTCTACCCCATGAGGACACAGAAAGAAAGTGCCGGACTGCAAGCCAGGATGAAGGCCCACCTGTGCTTGGAACTGAATTGGTGGAGACCTTGATCGTGGACTTCCAGCCTCCAGGACTGTGAGAAATAAATGTCTGTTGCTTGAGTCATCTAGTCTATGGAGTTCTGTCACAGCAGCCTGGGCAGACTCACACTCTGAGGCAACTAAGACCACAGCAGGTCCTGGGAAGGTGTATAGAGGATGGCCGCCAACCAGGAAGATGCCGATGATGTCAAACCCTCAAACCCCAGACCCCGACACCAGCCGGGGTGGACAGAGGAGCCCCCTCCATTCCCAGTCTGAGTCTAACACACTGACACATTCACCATCTCATGAGATTGCAGACCCACCTGGGAGATCTCCAGGTGTACAGACAGGGAGTTTACATGACTCGCCTGAGGTCACACTGCTTTCTTTTTATTTTGGCCGCACCATGCGGCATGTGGCATCTTAGTTCCCTGACCAGGGATCGAACCCGCGCCCCCTGCAGTGGAAGTGTGGGATCTTAACCTCTGGACCGTCAGGGAAATCCCCCACACTGTTTTCAAAGACAGACCTCTGACCGTAACCAAAGCCCATGACACGTTCTAATAAGCCTAGTGCTCTCCCAAACCAAACGTTAGATGCATGGCTCTCTGCCACTTTCTTGCATGAAATGCATGATGCGTGGTGTTTCTATGTGTGATACCCTCTGACTTTGATGGCACCCGAAGCATTTTACTATCTGACCTCCCGGAACAGAGATTGCTAGTTGTCTACCCCCAATCCATTCCTACCCTCCTCCTTAGTTACAGAACTCCCAGCCTCTCTTGCAGGGAGGTGTGGCCGTGTGACTAAGTTCTGGCCACCAAGATGTGAGCAGAAGTGTGCAGGACCTCCTGGAAAAGTCCGTAAAGGGAGATGATCTGGCTGGAAGGTGCACCCCGTTTGTCCTGGACCCCTGTTCTGCACGCCCCTGTTTATCCGCGCTGCCTGGAGTGCGGGTGGAAGCAGGAGGCCCCAGCAGCCGTCTGTACCTCCAGGCACCGTGAAGACAGAAGCCAGAGCTGAGATGGGGTTGAAGTGTGCACAAGCGGCCTGGGCTCATGGCCATGGAGCTGCTGCACCGAGAAACTGGGGAAGTTGGGGTGAGGGAGCGTCATTGCTCATGCAGCCCCACGACCTAGATCTAAGTCCCCTGATGAGAGGAGGGGCAGGGGACACTGAAGGGGCCGTGTCTATAGTTGTCTTGGTGACTGGGACTCAGGAAAGCTGGTGTCGGGGTCTGGGGGACAAAACTCCTCACAGAACTGGAGCGAGAGGCAGTATTCACTCGCCCTACTTCTCTGTAGAACCCAAGCCCCAGTGCAGGGAGACGGCGGTGCCCCGGATGCTCCCAGCTTTGGGAGCCCCAGGCCCTGGCCCCCAGCTCAGCCCCTCAGGAGGTCACAGGGGCTGCCCCGGACTCCTGTGGGAGGAATAGCGAGGTGGTCCTGCCTCAGACAGCTTGGTGGGCAGTAATGACAGCCACGGAGCTCAAGGGAAAGGACCTGAGAGGTAGCCCTTGACCACGTGGGATGGCCAGACAAAAAGGGGGCTCCTCGGAGTGTCCCGAGCCAAGCAGGCAGGACATTAAACTGGTGAGATCGGAGCTGTGACCTCGCCATACTCACAGGCTGTGGGGCTTAGGGACAAGGGACGCATGCTGATGACAGGGTGGCCTGGGATATCCCGGCCAGGAAAGTCTGCCTTTTATTTCAGGAGGGCCCTCGCTTCAACCTGGGTGTTTCTTTTAGGCTGACCTGTCACTGCAAAATGCATCCCATCCATGTGTGTCTTCTTTTACTTCGAGGACTGCGTCTTCTGGAGAGAGGATTAGAGGTCTCTTCAGGCTGGAGGCAGAAGGAGCGGGTACGGGAGGAGGAACCCAGGATGACACTGGTGACAGGGAGCAAGGATAACCTGTCAGTTACGTGGATTTTCTGTGTTAGAACAAGACCCAGGCTGGCTGAATCCGTTAGATAACAGGAACATTTTCCCCTGAGCTTTCACTCAACCCTCAAACTCCCAACTCATCTGTGATGGTTTCCAGGTGAATGGCTTTCTGCCTTCAGTCAGCTTATGTTAGTTGTGGTTGTGTTTGATAGGCTAGCATCCTGGAAGAATCACTCCTGACACCCAGAATCCCGTCAACACATTCAGTTGTGCAAAACTGATGTGCAGAGAAAGATAGCATTTTTTTATTTTTTAAATTAAAAAAATTTTTTTGCGGTACGCGGGCCTCTCACTGTTGTGGCCTCTCCCCTTGTGGAGCACAGGCTCCGGACGCGCAGGCTCAGCGGCCATGGCTCTTGGGCCCAGCCGCTCCACGGCACGTGGGATCTTCCCGGACGGGGGCACAAACCCGCGTCCCCTGCATCGGCAGGCGGACTGTCAACCACTGCGCCACCAGGGAAGCCCGAAAGATAGCATTTTTAGGGCTGAAATGAAACTGAAAGATCAGCCAGTCCCACCCCTCATTTTATAAATCAGTGGAAGCCATTGCTGGAGGCCACACAGCTAATGAAGGCGAACTTCAGAGTAGACCTCAGTTAACCCTAACTCGTAAACAGCGCTGCAAACACATTGTTTTTTAGGTTCTGTTTGTGTGTTTGTTTTGTTTCGTTTGTTTGGCTGCGCCTCGCGGCATGTGGGATTTTAGTGCCCTGACCAGGGGTCAAACCCATGCTCCCTGCAGTGGAAGCACAGAGTCCTAAGCACGGGACCACCCGGGAAGTCCTGTCCAGATACACTATATAAGGGCTCCTCAGTTTCTTTGTGTGTGTGTGTGTGTATTTTTCTTGGGAAGAATTTACAGACTGCTCCCTGGGGTATTTGGAATCAAGTCGGGCAGAATTACAAGCATGGAAGCACCTAATGGTTTGCCTACAGAAGGTCAAGGTCACTCATGAAGTGTGTTGCATCACCCTCTTTTGCCTGTGGAGAGCGAACATCACATGAGTTAGGTGTTTGGATTGTGTTGAAGTGAGTATCCTTCACCATCCCACCCTCCCTCTGCCCCCTCCTTCCTGCATCTGAATCAGTCTGATTTTTCTCCCGGTCTGGTGTGGAGCCTAGCAATGGATCTGGGCTTTCGGGCAGATCAGCACATTTCCCCCATTTGCTCCTTCCTTCCTCTCTTCCCACCTCCCCCTGTGCTTTTGTTTTCCAAATTGTGGGCCTATGAAAATTAATGAACTCATTTATTTTCTCTCTATTGAATGCACACCAAAAACGATTATATTTCTAAATAGGCCGATGGCGCCACGTGGATACATCTTAGCCTCCTGGGAGCTACCAAAGCACTGTGTTACAACCTTGGGAACCCTTGTGAGAACAAGATGGGGAAATGTGAGAGACCCCTGACAAGACAGAAGGTTTTCTTGCCCGATGCTTGCCTGGTCCCTTTATTCCCCATTCTGAGCATGTCTGGGGCTCCACGAGGATGTCAGTGATGAGGATACACTGTGTGGTCAGTATTCCAAGGGGCTGCCAAGCCAAAATCTAAGACACATGATTTTGCTGGCAAAGCAGGTGTCCTGCTTTGAGTTGTAACATAACCAGTGAGCAATAGCTCATGAAATGACCTTCTTTTCAATTTATTAAAGGGCAAGCCTTTCTTGGAAATCCATCTATTTCACTGAGCTCTAAATCAAGACCGCCTCTACCAGGGCCCTTTCAACATCTCTTGCCCCGACATTGACTTTCACAGACTCAGGCACTAAACCGACCATTCCTTCCTTTCACTCGCCGGGAAGCCCAGCGTTTAAATGTATTTCCTAACGGCAAACGTGTGCCGCGGGCTGGATTTTCATGTCTGTCTCTCTGATGTGACAGTGGGTCGAGCATGATGCCAAGTCTCTCTGTGTTCCAAGGCCACAGACAACAGCCTTTTTGCTGGTGAAAAGGAGGAGAAACTCAAGTGATGCTGGGAGATCAGCTCCCACTACCCCCCCACCACGAAGGACCAAGAAGCCCCCTGGCCCTGGTCAGTAGCACGATCTTGGGACATATTTTTATTCCTGTGTTGACTTGGTTCTCTGGGCCGTGCCTTGGTGCACTTTATAACCCGTGCTGATCTGTCTGGAAGACACAAAGTAAGCCCAGGGGAACTGGATGGGCCAGGACCCACCTTAGCACTGGCCTTGCCTTCCACCACTTTGTCTTGCTTCTCTTCTCCTGTGTGTGTGACAGGAGCACCTCCTTCCAGCACTGGGTGAGCAGGCATGCTCTGGGGATCTGTCAGAACTTCACAGGGCACTCCAGGGTATCTCCAGGAGACAGGAGTGAAAATATCCCAGGGGCTACCCTGCCCAAAGGTCCCTGGAAGAACAGAGATAAATTAATAGATAGTGAGCATAGGATGGGAGGTAACCTGTCTTCTCATCAGAGTGAAGCTTGGCTAGGTCTCCTTAGCCCTTGCTAGGTCCACTTAATCAAATTCAGTTCTGCTCCTGTAGTTTCATAAGAAACGATTCCACGGCCATTGGCCCTGGAGACTCAAGCCAGAACGCCTCCTACAGCATGTATCACATCGGGGCGCAAGCAACTCAGCATGTACTAAGAACTTGAAGGATAAATCCAAAATCATTCTGGCACTTCCTTCAAGAAATATCAGCTAGGGAGACGAGAACCTGCGGAAACAGGTACAGAGTCTCTCTGAGCAGTAAATCGGGTTCATTTCATCACCCCAGCTCACTCAGGCCAGGCCTTTCCCATTACACAGCTCCCCCGGTCCTGAATCTTTCCTAGCAAAACGTGATCACATGCTTCCGTACCAAATTCACAGCCTCCAGTCTCACCGAATTCTCTAAATTTAAATGTCTCTGATTTTGATAGTTTCTGGGAAAGTGAACTGACTTTAAGGTATACACTGGATTTTGTCCCCCTCCCCCAAATTCTTATGTGGAAACCCTAAACCCTAGTGTGACTATATTTGGAGAGCAGGCTTTTATGAAAGTAATTAAGGTTAAATGAGGTCATAAGAGAAGGACCTTGATCCAATAAGATGAGTGTTCTTAGAAGGAGGGACACCAGAGTATTTGCATTTTCTCTCTCTCTCTCTCTTTTTCTCCACCCCTCCCCCTACTCCCTGGGCCATATAAGGACTCAACAATTGGTGTCCATTAAAGGAGTCCCTCTGCAAGAACACATGAGAAACACACACGTGAGAACACACGTGAGAAACACAGTTCTGTGGCTTAAGCTGCCCAGTCTATGATAGGTATTTTGTTATGTCAGCCCGAGGTGACTAATACACCCGGCCTCAGAGAATCCATGACCCGACGGAGGCTCCACCTGAGGCCCTGAACCAGGACTGAGCAGCTGGCCAGGGAGGACAGTGCTTACCGATGTACTCCCCGTCTGTGCTCCACAGGTGCACGGTACGGTCCAGGGAGGATGACAGCAGAAACTTTTCTTCTTCTATCAGCTCCAAACTAATGAGATAAAGGAGAGGAGAGATGCCCCAAGGCTGCTCCAGCATGAAAGGGACATCGGCTCAGTATGTCAATACTCCATTAATTAAAGTTGGAATATAGAAAGAAGCCAGGTTAATCTCCTGAATTATCCTTGGCAGCATCTTCTCCCTGTCTCCTACCATGCCACTCCCCCTCCAAATTCCCAACTCCAGACCCAAGACATCAGACAAGATATACTGGAAACATCTTATGGACGATGCGGGGAAGATCAAGAGGTTGGAAAGAAACTTCCGACCAGGGTTCAGGTCCCGCTCCAGCACTGACTTCTTTTAACTCCAGTGAAAAAAATCTAAAACTTACCCTAAAATAGCAGATCAATTCAAGGGGAACAATCATCCATTTGCAAGAAAAATGAAGACTTCCGTCTCTTCCTTTACTCTGTGTCGGTAGCACACACATCCTGTTCTCATCAAGAGCAGAATTATAACATTGCTCTCCTCCTTTGACTAATTCGGAGGGCTTCTGAGAGAATCCATTTGAGCCAAGCTGTGAGAAGTATTTGAACTCTTTTACACATTCTTGAACTCTAAAACGGATGGTACTCACAGTGTCACCATGCTGATATGGGCCCGCCAGAACATCACATCTAAATCAGAGGAAAGAGCACACCTGAGTATGGTAGGAGAGGTACCACCCTCATGCTGGATGCCGTATAACAGCCCCTACAGGATGAGGTCGGATCTGGATGAGCGTCCAGCAGGGAGAGAGGTCCTGGTGTAGCAAGTCATTTGTCTTGCTACATTAATTTGATACATGTTTGTCAAGCACCTACTATGTGCAAGACCCCATGTCAGCTCCAAAGACATGAAATGGGGCCTGTGCCAGGTCCTTACCCTATGGCTTCCTTTAGCACTTAGGGTTTGGTAAGCATGAAGGAGTATGTAAGTAATCAAATATAATTTTTAAAATAGCTTGGTGAAAGCTACGTTCCCAATACTTGGAGTAAAGACCAACGTAAGGCTGATCACTCTTACTTCTAAATTCCCATTTCTCATACTTTAGCATTTAGACTTCTCCTGTGGTGGAACAGGAAAAACTGAATAAAGGGAGGTATGCGAGGGAATTCCCTGGTGGCCCAGCGGTTAGGACTCTGTGCTTTCACTGCCGAGGGCTCAGGTTCCATCCCTGGTTTGGAGAACTAAGACCCCACAAGCTGTGCGGTGTGGCAAAAGAAGACAAAAAAAGGGCGGGGGGATGTATGTGAATATTTACTTCTAAATTGGCTTCACAGAAATGTAATGAAATATTACATAGCCATTTAAATATGTTAAATGTTAAATATGCTAAATAGACCTAAATATGCTTGTATGGAAAGCTGGCCAAGAGATACAAAGGGAAAAACAAGTCCTGAAAATGATGTATTGTAGGTGTGTGTGTATGTGTTCCCGCATATGCATATATACATGCATAGCAACTTTCTGGAAGGAAGTTGAAATTCATTAACAGTGTTGCTAGGATGCAGAAAAGGCAGGTTAGGGTGGTAGAGGAGGTCAGAGAAACAACTACTGCTTTTCATTTTACATTCTTTCATGCTGTTAGATTTTTTCTAAACATGAACACTTCTATAATTGTATGAAAGGGTTTTAACATTTTAAATGTATTTTTGTTATTACCAAAGCACTATATATTGAGAAAAATTAGAAAAGACAGATTTCTCAAAAGAAGAAAGTAAAACATATCTATAACCTCATGTATAAAGAGGTAACATTTGTTAAATCCTTGATGTATATCTTCCCAGGGTTTCAGTCTTCCATATAGTTCTTCATTTTAACAAGGGTAGAATCGTATTGCAATATTGTTTTGTGATCTGATTTTTTTTCATTTAACAATTTTATCATGAATATCTTCCCTGTGAATACATTTTCATATACAGCTTCCGTATTTAATGACTAAATGATATTCCAGTGTATTATACCATCATATATTTAATCAATTCCCCTTATGTGGGACATCTAGGTTTCTCTATTATTTTCCTCTCTCTCATAAACAATATGTTGGTTCACAAGCTTACAACTAAATCTTGGCGCACGTTTCCTATTCTTTCTTTGGGCCAAATCCTTAGCAGTAGAATTGCTGGTTCAAAGCTTTAGTGCACACGGGCAACTTGCCCTTCAGATAGTATACACCAATTTACCCTCCATCCAAGAGGGTATGAGTGCCATTTTCCTGTTGCCTTGCCAACACTGAATACTTTCATGAAAATATTCTTCTCTGATCTGTTCTTAAAGGGTTTTAAGAGACCCCTTCCTCACTGGTACAATTTAATTTTATCAACCAGAATATTTAACTAAAACTGAAGCTGTGCTCATCATAGCGTCTCCCGTGGAGAGCTCATCACCTACTCTTGGGAGGCTGTGGCTCCGGTCCCTGCAGACCATACTCCTCGATGTCGTAGACGGGTACAGAGTCGTCCTGGTCAGCCACGTAGGCACAGGCACCGCCATGCTGCTGACCCAGGCTTTGTCTCTGGACTGAAAGACACACGCACAGGGATCATTACACACACACAGAGGGCCCGTTACATACACACACACAGGGTCCATCTCACATAGGGCCCATCACAGACAGGCGCGCGCACACACACACACACACACACACACACACACACACGGCCCATCACAGATAAAGCTTATGTGTCAGACAATGGCAAGTGAAATGCTGTCTTCCGTTTATAGTTCTATTTATAGTAGAACTATAAATGGGAGACAGAACTAGTCACCGTGCCTGTATTAAACTTGCAGCGAGGTAGAAATACAGACAATAAAGCTAAGGGCTTAGAGCCCAGCCCAGCTGCTGTGTCACATAGGCTAGTGTCAAAAAATAAAACAAAACCCCAAACCTGAAGCATGGAACTTATTTCCAATCCACAGCCCAACTTCCAGGAGTAAAATTTGCAAAGGGGCAGGCCCCACCGAACAGCCTCCAGAAGGTGACAGAACCTGGAAGGAGGGAAGCAGGAGGAAGGGTCCCTGGGCGTTTGCATTTTGTGGTTCCTGAGCTCCCTGGGGTTGAGTCTGGGAGCCTCCGCTCAGAGGCCCTGCAGCCTCAGAACTCCAGGGCTGCTGCTGTGTCCCTTGGCTTAATCTGACCAGTTAGAACCATCAATTGGTGTATATTGGGGAAGGGGGTCCTCATGGTGGGTTTTGGATTGAATGGCTCAATAGCTTCTCCCTTCTCCACTATTCTGGGCAGCCTTCCTGACGGAGGAGGCTTCCTTGGGCTGTAGAGGGAAGGTATGGAACTTTGTGCTATGGTGATACTTAATATATGTGTGTGTGTGTGTGTGTGTGCGCGCGCGCGCGCATGTGTGTAAGCACTTCCTTTAAACCCACTGGGGAATTTGCCTCGTCAAAGGAATTCTCTGGGACTTCCTTTTGGCCTGTCAGTCACAGTTCTTGACATGTTGGCATGTGGGTGTTCACAGCAAGCCTGTGAAGTAGGGGCCCCATGCGTACCTCTTCCTCTTGGGAGCTCCCGAAATCTCCAGACCCGGGGATCCTCTTCTACTCCCAGGGGAGGCAGCCCTGTTCTCCCACCAGGGAAAGCAGAGGCGAGGAATGCCCAGGGTGGAGGGCGGACAGAGGCATCCAAGGGCGCCCGGTGCCGACAGGCCTGAGGCTTCAGGGCTGGGCCGGGCCAGGCTGCGGGAGGAGGTGTCCCCCTTGGGAGTGTGAACAGACAGAGGAGGATGTCCCCCTCTCTAGCGAGGAGAATGCAGACGACCCACCGCCCTGGGCTCTGTGCTCACGGCTCCAGCCTGCTCTTACAACCAGAACTACACAGGGGGCTGCTGTTACATTGCCATTTAAATAAAACCCTAGCGCTTTGCAGCAAGGCGCTGGCCCACCCGTTACATTTCACCAAAGCCAGGAGGTCCTGTCATCTGCGTGACGTCACCGAGCTAGCCAGTGGCGGAGGTGGACCCAGAAGCCGTCTTCCTAGCTCTCAGCGGCCTGGCTTCCACGGCTGAGCCCCGTTACATAATTCTCAGCTCTTCTATCAGCCGCCTGCAGGGGCTGTGACGGTCTGTCCCTCACAGGCTATGCTTGATATTTATCTAACCCCACTAATGACATCCTGTGAGCCCCATGCCCTTCCAGGGCCTCTGGGGAGGCGGCAGGGCAGGGATACTTGACTGGGAGGGAGTCATCCTCTCCCAGCTGGCAGGGGGATAGGCGGGGCTCATCAGCCCGGGAGCTCCAGGGGGGTCCTGCATGCCTGGGGACCCTGCCTCTTGGGACCCGGGCCTGCAGTGGCCACGTCTTAGAGAAGAGCTGCACGGCCCCTGTGGGCTCCGTTCTCACCTCGGAGCCCGTTGGCCATTAGGGAAGTGGCGGCTGATTCCAAGCTGGCTGCCCAACTGGTATTGAGTGTTCAGGGAGGGGAGGCAGAAGACGCTTCTGTGTGGGCCTGGAGACGAGGAGAGAGTTTCGGATGCGTTCCGCATGCAGCTCCCAGCTCTCCTCTCATCCTCTCCTGTGGCCGCCCCTGGCCCCGGGGTCGCAGAGCTGTCCCCGGCCCTGGGCTGGAACAGGTGAGGAGCACACAGGTGCACAGGTGGCCCTCCTGGTTCAGAGCCAACCCCACCTTTTTGGGGGGTAAGGTGTGATGTGAAGGCTAAGGGCCCCTGTGGCTGCCCCAGGACCCCAGGACTTCTGCAGAGAGGCAGGGATTGGGAACTTGGTTTGGGCTGGAGGGACGGGGCTGAGAGAGCTGGTAGGGCGGTCAGGGGCTTGGCCTGGAACTCGATGGGCACTTCCCAAGAGGTCCCCACTCCCTGGAGTTCCTGGAGTGGAATAATACTAATTAACCTTTATGTCACTTTTTACATAATACCATGTGAAATCACATGGTACTGGATTGTTTGTCCCAGGGTCAGATGAGGCAATGGAGACTTAGTACAGTTAAAAGCTTTGCTCAAAACCGTAAAAAATTCCTTCCTTCCTTCCCCCACCCTTTTTTTCCCCCCAAGTCTGTTTCATCCCTAGAAGGGACTAGGCATCACGCTGTGTGCTGTGGAAATCTGGGGAAGCAGAGAGCTGAACCAAACCGAAAAGAACTACCCGGAGAAATGAGCAAGGTCTTATTGGCCCATGGAGGAGGGTGGGGTTATTGCGTGCAGAGAGGGGAGGGGTCAGGGTAGGCCTCTCAGGGGAAGCGGCTTTGGGTCTGGAATCTCGAGAGATGAATCGGGCCCTGGGCAGCGCAGGGCCAGGGGAGGTCCAGGGAGGGGAAGACGTCAAGCTCTGATCTTCACAACACGTCGAAGTATTGGAATAACCTCTGAACCCGTCTCCCTACTTCCCCACCTGCCGCTTCCCCTGCTGAGCTTCAAGCATCATCAACACAGGGGACACCTCTGTCTTATTTTCTTTCTTTCTTTTTTTTTTTTTTTTTACCACTTATCTCTAACCTTTTAGTATATAGAACTCAAACATTTGCTGTTGAGTAAAAATCCTACAAACTTACTTAGATGCAAACCTCCAAGAGCCACAGAGAATGTAGCTACTTGGGTGTTAGGAGGGGGCGAGGAGTCCCTTCATCTTACCCTCCCTGAGTCTTTGGGCGCCAGGGATGCCTTGCCCAGACTGGAGGTGAGAGTAACGGTCTCATGTAAACAAAGAGGTCGGTGCCAGAGTTAAATACGAGAGGTGCTGCTGTCTTGTCTCAGCACCGGGGGGCCACCCACGACTCAAGCCATTAGTCACTAACAGCATTTATTTGGGCCTGACTCTGAGCTTGGCGGTGTGCTATGCACTTGGGAAGCCACAGAGGATGCGGCGGACTCAGGCCCTGCCCTCAAGTGGGTGATGACCACGGTGAGGATTATCCGTTTATTGGACACTTGCTGTGGCAGACACTGAGCTAAGGACTTCTCAACGCCAGCATATTCAATCCCAGCAATCCTAGTTAGACATTGTGCTCTTGATTTTACCAGCAGTGAGAGCGGTTTAGAAAGAACTGCATTGCCTGAGGTCACACAGCTAATACATGGAGGGGCTGAGATTCAAGCCCAGATGTGTTTGCATTCAAAGCCCATGCCCTTGACATTGGGCTTTGTGGTTGTCTTTGGGGGGCTGAGGGTTCTCAGGGGCAGATGGAGGGTCACCTACATGGTGTCCTCCCTGACGTCTGGGATGCACAGTCAAGTGACTGGGCTAAGTGTCACCTTACTTACTCTCAGGTTATCCGGCTCTTGGGGTGTTGACTTAGGGGGTGGCGGGAGGGAGGGGGAAGATAAGGGGGGAGGGGGAGCAAAGATAAACCCCCTTCACTTGCCCACTTCATCCTGGGGGAGGGGCTGTGGAGTCCTGGAAAATGGGTGTGTGTGCTGCTTCCCCTCTTACCCATGTGTGGTCTGGGGGAGCGTTTCACTTCCCCAAACCTCAGGTTTCTTCATCAGTAATAGGGAGACAATATCTCCTGTTTCACAGTTTCAGTGAAGACTGGAGACTATATGGGACTCACGCTCCGTGACTTTGCTGTGAAGGCTGAATGGAGATACTGAATCTAAGGTACTCAGAGCACAGAGACACTCGATCAACGGTAACCGTTATAATTACTTTTAGTTAAGTCTCTAGCCTCAGTTTCCTCATCTATGAAAATGGGTCCAATAGTACCTATCTCTCTGGGCTGATGTGAGCACTGAGTGAGATAAAACATTAAAAGCACTCAGGAAAATGACATATAAGATTAAATATGTTACTTAAACAATTATTAACATATTGTTATTTTGTTCATTATAATTATATTATTAAATACTATTAAATATTATTTTATTAAAATTATACTAAATATTAGTTTGTTATAATAACTAAATATTATTATTTACAAATGAAGTAAGCATTCTTATATTGTTTCCCTAGATAAAAAGGCTTAGTCTCTTAGAACCAATAAATGAATTCAGCAAAGAAGCAGGATACAAAGTCAACACACAAAAATCAGTTGCATTTCTATACATGACCAAGAAACAATCTGAAAAGTAAATAAATAAAGAAAAAAACGCCATTTACAATAGCATTAAAAATAATAACATACTTAGGAATTAGCTTAACCAAGGAGGTGAAATACCTGTACAATGAAAACTACAAAATATTGTTGAAAGAAATTAAGACATAAATAAATGGAAACACATCCCATGTTCATGGATTGGAAGACAGTATTGTTAAAATGTCAATACTACCCAAAGTGATCTACAGATTCAATGCAATCTCTATCAAAATCCCAAGGACATTTTTAGCAGAAATAGAAAAACCCATTTTAAAATTTATATGGAATTTCAAGGGACCCCAAATAGCCAAAACAATCTTCAAAAAGAAGAATAAAGCTGGGAGACTCACACTTCCTGATTTTAAAACTGACTGTACAAAGGTACAGTCATCAAAACAGTGCGGTACCTGGTATAAAGCCAGATAGGTAGAACAATGGAATAGAATAGAGAGCCCCAAAATAAACCCTCCCGTTTAAGGTCAAATGATTTTTGACAAGGGGGCCAAGACCCTTTTCAATGGGGAAAGGACAGTCTTTTCAACAAATGGTGCTAAGAATACTGGATATCTCTCTACAAAAGAAAAAAGTTGGACTCTTATCTAATACCATGTACAAAAATTAACTCAGAATGGATGAAAGACCTAAATGTAAGACATAAAACAATATAACTCTTAGAAGGAAACATAGGAAAAAGCTTCATGACACTGGATTTGGCAATGATTTTTTTGGATATGACACCAAAAGCACAGGTAACAAAAGAAAAAATAGACAATTGGACTTCATGAAAACTAAATTTTTTTGTGCATCAAAAGACACCATCCATAGAGTAAAAAGGCAACCTACAGAATGGGGAAAATATTTGCAAATCATTTATCTGATAATGAATTAATATCCAGAGTAAGTAGAAAACTTCTAAGATGCAACCACAAGAAAACCAGATTCAAAAATGAGCAAAAGACTTGAACAGACATCTTTCCAAAGAAGATATACAAATGGCCATAAGCAGGTGAAAAGTTGCTCAACATCACTAATCATTAGGGAAATGCAAATCAAAACCACCATGAGATATCACCTCACACCCATTAGGATAACTACTATCAAAAAAACAGAAAATAACAAGTGTTGGTCAGGATATGGAGAAATTGGAACCCTGTGCACTGTTGGTGAAAATGTAGAATGGCAGAGCCACTGTGGAAAACAGTATGGTGGTTCCTCAAAAAATTAAAAATAGAATTACCATATGATCCAGCAATTCCACTTCTGGGTATATACCCAAAAGAATTGAAAGCAGGGTCTTGAAGAGATATTTCTACAGCCATGTTCATAGCAACACTATTCACAATAGTTAAAAGGTAGAAGCAACCCAACTACCCGTCAATGGACAAATGGATAAGCAAACTGTGGTATATATATGTGATGGAATATTATTCGGCCTTAAAAAGGAAGGAAATTCTGCAATATGCTACAACATGGATGAACTTTGAGGATGTTATGCTAAGTGAAATAA
Organism: Neophocaena asiaeorientalis asiaeorientalis; assembly: GCF_003031525.2. Taxonomy (NCBI): domain Eukaryota; kingdom Metazoa; phylum Chordata; class Mammalia; order Artiodactyla; family Phocoenidae; genus Neophocaena; species Neophocaena asiaeorientalis. The sequence goes on from NW_020174268.1 coordinate 16,352,722, forward strand.
GCCAGTCACAAAAAGACAAATACTGTATGATTCCATTTCCATGAGTGATCAAAATCATAAAGTGTGATGGTGGTTGCCAGGGGCTGGGGGGAGGGGAGAATGGGGAGGTATTGTTTAATAGGTACAGAGTTTCAGTTTCAAGAAAAGTTATGGAGATTGATGATGGTGATGGTTGCACAGCAATGTGAATGTGTTTAATACCACTGAACGGTACAGTTAGAAATAATTAAGACGGTAAATATCACATTATGTGTATTTTACCACAATTTAAAAAAAAGAAGAGGGTTTCCCTGGTGGCACAGTGGTTAAGAATCTGCCTGCCGATGCAGGGAACATGGGTTTGAGCCCTGGTCCGGGAAGATCCCACATGCCACAGAGCAGCTAAGCCCATGCGCCACAACTACTGAGCCTGCGCTCTAGAGCCCGTGAGCCACAACTACTGAAGCCCGTGCGCCTAGAGCCCATGCTCTGCAACAAGAGAAGCCACCGCAACGAGAAGCCCACGCACCACAACAAAGAGTAGCCCCCCGCTCGCCGCAACTAGAGAAAGCCCGTGCGCAGCAACAAAGACCCAACACAGCCAAAAAAATTAAAAAAAATAAATAAGTTTTTAATAAAAGAAGAAGAAGAAAAGAAAAAGCCTCCCAGTGAGCTAATTTCCTGAATTTTAGCCTGGTTGAAATCTCTTGGTCTCTCCCTTTCACTCTCAGATTCTTTCTTTTTGATATGAGGGAAGACATAATAATTCTCAATATGTATAAGGAATAATGAAGCTAAAGTGTTGAAAAGTTGGCAGAAGGAATATGTTTTCAGCTCATTCAGCTTTGCTCACACAATTGCCTTTCTCTCTTAGCTCCTCTCTACAGAGAATGACTTCAGAAGAATTGTCCACATGGTTTTCCAAATAAGATGGCAGCCTCCCAGCCAAATCCCTTGTGAAAAAGACCACCGTATTTTGTTTTGACCTTCAAGATGAGCCAGTACTGCTCTTCCCGGAAGGCCAGGGGAACTTTCACATCTTTCCACCTAATTTGCACAACTTTTGCAATGTTGAAATGTGCATAATTGGGAACTAGGGCTGGCTTTGCATTTTTGGAGTAAAGAGGAGTTTTTCAAAACCCAACGGTCACATAACTTTAAGCAATAAATGCTCCAGCAAACAGGGTTTTAAATTAGAACCGCTGGCTGAAAGGTCAACATTGCATTCTTGGTCAGTGACTTAATTTTCACTTTAATGCAATGAAAATAAACCTTTAGAAGGAAATGTCACCACTTTTCCCCCAAAGATTCTTAAAGCTCTTAGGCACATTCAGAAAGAGCTTCCCAGAACCGTCTTTTTTATATGCAGTAAAGGGGATAGGAATAGACTGGATAATAAATCTACAGGTAAGAATTTCTTTTTAATCTCGTGGTGTCCAGAGGTTTCAGTTTCTAGCCACTGCCCTCCAGAGCGTCTTTTTTTTTTTTTGCGGTATACGGGCCTCCCACTGTTATGGCCTCTCCCGTTGCGGAGCACAGGCTCCGGACGCGCAGGCTCAGCGGCTGTGGCTCACGGGCCCAGCCGCTCCGCGGCATGTGGGATCTTCCCAGAACAGGGCACGAACCCGCGTCCCCTGCATCGGCAGGCAGACTCTCAACGACTGCACCACCAGGGAAGCCCCCAGAGCGTCTTTTAAGCACAGCGAGGCTGACTGCGCTGCTTTATCCTTATTTTACCTGTTGGGCAGGAACATCTTGTCTCTGGATTTAGACCCTGAGCCCCTTGGGGGCAGCACCAAGCCTCACATCTCTCTCTAGCCTTCTCTATGCATCTCACATGGGGTTATGCTCTTGGGAGGGGCTCAAAGATATTTTCTGATCCAATGAGTCATGGGAGCTTTTCCTTGGCTACTAAGTCATCAAATGCCTAAAGCAGGGATTGTCGTCCCAGGCTCATGGCTCTCTAAGGGCTGGCTGTTGGGCTTCAGGAGAGGCAGGAACTCCCCGGTTTTATGCAAAAATGCCCAGCGCTCTGTGTCTCCCCTGTTGGGCCTCCATGGATATGAGGAGTGGGTCCTCTGGCTGTCGGCAGAATGGCCGCTTGGGAAGGATGAGGCTTGACTCTGCACGTGGGGAGAGCCACGGTAGGAAGCCCATGTGGCTGTGGGTCCCCGCCGGTTTTCCAATCCAGCACCTCCAGCAATGAAACTGACAGATAAGTGGACCCTCTCATGTGTATTTTCCACATGGCTCAGGACTTGCAGGGAGAGGGATGTGATTACCAGCCCCAAGACCTAGCACTGGGCCTGGCACACAGCAGGAGCTCATTAATATTCTTTGAATGAATAAGGGAATGAATGGACCCATGGTCACACCAGCAGAGAGAGAGAGGGCCATGAAGAACTGGAACCAGGGCAGAAGATTGGGAAGAGTGCAGTGGGACAGTGGGGTAAAGTTTTGCAATGCAGTATACAAGTTAATAAGGACAGGCCTCAGTGGAGGCGGGGCGGCCATGGGCAATGTGAGGACCTGGGAGCCTGAGGCCACTAGAGGGGGCTGATGGTGAGGGGCACATAAAGCCTGAGGCCACACAGATGAGTGACCAGGAGATGATGTCTGAGCCAGGCGGGGGGGCCAGCTTGCTAGCTGGGCAAAAGAAGCACAGGGAGGATGGTCTTGAAGGTAGAGGAGTAAAATCAGTGCTGGAAGAGTTGTACCAACAAAGCCCAAGGGGCTCAGCAGGGGAGAGAGTCTTCTAGGGGGACAGTGGGTGAGAAAAGTGGTCCTGGAGGTGATGGGCTGGCCTGGGAGATGGGCTTTTTTTTTTTCCAGGCATTTTATTTCTTTATTTTTATTTAAAAAATTTTTATTGGGGTATGTCTTTTTTATATCTTTATTGGAGTATAATTGCTTTGCAATGTTGTGTTAGTTTCTGCTGTACAACAGAGTGAATCAGCTATATGTGTACATATATATATTCCCATGTCCCCTCCCTCTGGAGCCTCCCTCCCACCCTCCCTATCCCACCCCGCTAAGTCATCACAAAGCACAGAGCTGATCTCCCTGTGCTATGCGGCTGCTTCCCACTAGCTACCTATTTTACGTTTGGTAGTGTATATATGTCCATGCTACTCTCTCACTTCGTCCCAGCTTACCCTTCCTCCTTCCCGTGTCCTCCAGTCCATTCTCTACATCTGTGTCTTTATTCCTGTCCTGCCCCTAGGTTCTTCAGAACCTTTTTTTTTTTCTTAGATTCCATATATATGCATTAGCACACGATATTTGTTTTTCTCTTTTTTCTTCTTTTATCCAACCATGTCATGGTATTGAAAGAACAAGAGATATTCCCAAAAGCCTGCTTTAGAGAACAGAAACAAAATACCAGAAATACTAACAAATAAGGGCCGAATTATTCCCTTATATAGCCAATAATTCTTTGCAGAGCATATAACTTAACAAAAATAACATGTATTTTCTAATTCCCGGTGGACACTATGTTAATCTGATAATAATTTTGCCCCTAACTAGTCCACTGAAGTGTTTATGGAGGCTAAGATGATATTAAAATAATTTCTTTGTGAAATTTTTTTTTTACATCTTTATTGGAGTATAATTGCTTTACAATGGTGTGTTAGTTTCTGCTTTATAACAAAGTGAATCAGTTATACATATGTTCCCATATCTCTTCCCTCTTGCGTTTCCCTCCCTCCAACCCTCCCTATCCCACCCCTCCAGGCGGTCACAAAGCACCAAGCTGATCTCCCTGTGCTACGTGGCTGCTTCCCACTAGCTATCTATTTTACGTTTGGTAGTGTATATATGTCCATGCTACTCTCTCACTTCGTCCCAGCTTACCCTTCCAGTATTTCTGGTGTATCTGTGGGGAGGAAGGTGATCTCCGCGTCTTACTTCCGCCATCTTCCCGGAAGCCTCTGTTTTTCTCTTTCCGACTTACTTCATTCTGTATGACAGACTCTAGGTCCATCCACCTCACTACAGATAACTCGATTTCATTTCTTTTTATACCTGAGTAATATTCCATTGTGTATATGTGCCACATCTTCTTTATCCATTCATCCGATGATGGACACTTAGGTTGCTTCTGTGTCCTGGCTATTGTAAATAGAGCTGCAATGAACATTGTAGTACATGACTCTTTTTGAATTATGGTTTTCTCAGGGTATATGCCCAGTAGTGGGATTGCTGGGTCATACGGTAGTTCTATTTTTATTTTTTTAAGGAACTCCATACTGTTCTCCATAGTGTATTGGAGTATAGTTGATTTACAATGTTGTGTTAGTTTCAACCCTTATAACCGGGAAGCAGTCCAGAACTGAGTTTCCTTTAGACAACATGCCAGGAGTCAGAGGCTGCGGGCCTGGGCAGAGTGGCTGTGGAGGCCGCCCTGCCCCTACGTTCTCTATGTTCTGTGCCATCACAGGGGCTGGGGGTATTCAGCTTGCACTGCATGTGCCCTGAGATGACATTCCAAATGATAATCTCTCCGTCGTAGCTGGAGGTGGCAAGGAGAATAGGCGGGCATTGAACTACACAGAGGATGTCCTCCTTTTGCCCGTGGTTCTGGGAAAGAGAGAGAGAGAGAGACAGGGACAGAGTAAGAAATCCAGTCCCCAGTCACCCACAGCTCGCTCCCCTTCATTGGATGCCTAAGACAGAGGAGACAGAGGGGCCCCTCCTGTGGCTGCCCCCCATTAAGGACTCTTGCGGAACCTGGTGGCCCGGCCCAGTCCAGGGGGTCAGGGGCATCCCTCCAGGTAGGAGTCTGCTTGCAGGTCAGCCAGAGGGGTGCTGCATCTCCTTGGGTCAGTTTTATCACCTTTCCCAGGGAGGTGTTACTCCTAGCAGCTTCCTTACCTCCCCATAATGCTGGCAAGGAGGTTATTCACAAGGAACCCTCTTCGGGGCTGAAATCTTGATGGTAATGTGACAATGGAACCCAAGCACTGGCCAAGGGGGTCTGGCCTCCCAAGAGCCCCAGGTCTAAATTCTGGGGTGTGGAGTCCCTCAACTCAATTCCTCCAGGGCTCCCATCTGCCCCGCACTGTGGCTTACAAGTGCTGTTAGGAATTGGAATTGCCTATTCTCCTTGAAAGGAGGATTTAGGTATATGGATCCTTAAGAAAGATAAGAAACGAAATGAAAATGTTTTTGTTTTTGAGACCAGTGCTGCAGAGTTCAAAGAGTCCCTGGCCATTATCCTTTCAACTTTCTCAGCGGGGCACAGTGAAAAGAATTGGTTTCTCCCGGGGCTGTAAAGATCTTTCTCCCTTGCCCTCAGGTACTTCCCACAGAGAGTCCCTTGAGGACCTATCCGTGGTCACCTAAGAAGCCCCTTCTGCTTGAAAGCAGCTGCGAAGACGGGGGTGGGGGGGTGGGGGGGTGTAGGACAGTTGGAAAAGAGCAGGTCAGTGGCCCTCTCCTCCCCACGATCTTCTGTCTCCAAATCTTGCCTCCTTCTGAAATCTGTGAGCGCTTGTGTCTGGGCTTCTCCTTCCCTGGTCCCACTGCCTGCGGAATGAAGTTTACGTGCCTTGGCATGGCTTTCAGGTTCTGATTAGCTTTCCAAGCTCACTTCCCTCCTGTACCTGGCCCTCCAGCCCCTCAAAATATTCATAGTCCTTCCAAACAACATGCTTCTCAGGACATCCAGACTTGGTTCACGCTCTCCTCCTTTCCCCTCATCTAGACTGCCTTTCCCTACCTTGGCCTCCCAGAAAAATCCTAGTAATCTTTTAATATCCTGTACAATGATAGAGCAAAAGTTAGTAGTTCCCACCTCTGGGTTTCTCCAGCATTTTATATTATTATTAAAACATTATTACATTAACTAATACATTATTATATCATCTGTGGCATCGTATGGTGATTACTTCCTTAGTTTACCTCCTTGCCAGTCTGTGAGATTCTGGGCCGGGAATCACATTTTATTCATGTTTGTATTTTCTGTGCCTACCCACTAAGGATGGCACTATGTCCGTGCTTGATGAATAGGGGGTTGAAAGAATTGATAAGTGACTGAAAAAACATTTGAATGAACTAACACTTCACTGACTCTTGCATGACTTCTGCCCTTGCAATGGCCATGGCTTTCCTGGGGACATTTTCTGCAAATTCTGTTCTTTCACTCAACAATCACTCGTCCAGGGCTTCCCTGGTGGCGCAGTGGTTGACAGTCCGCCTGCCGATGCAGGGGACGCGGGTTCGTGCCCCGGTCCGGGAGGATCCCACATGCCGCGGAGCGGCTGGGCCCGTGAGCCATGGCCGCTGAGCCTGCGCGTCCGGAGCCTGTGCTCCACAACGGGAGAGGCCGCAACAGTGAGAGGCCCGCGTACCGCAAAAAAACAAAAAAAACCCCAAAAAACAGTCACTCATCTGCAAACTCCATGAAGGCAGGGATCGTGTGATGACCACTTTGCTCATCACTGATGTCCAGTGAACAGCACAGGCTGGGCCCACATTTGACACATGCTGGTTGAATGGAAGCATATTAGTTGGGCAGCTACTATAAACCAGGCCCTGAGCTACATCCCGGGAATACAGTGGAGAAAACAGACAAGGCCTGTCTTCATTGAGTTTGCATTCTAGTGACTTGTGGCTTTTGGAATGTTTACAGAGGCATAAGGTACGGTTGGGTGGTAGGAAATGGTTGTGTACAATGACCTTCCTTTCTTACTGCTTGTCTTCATGGCTTGACATCCAGACAGTTTTGAGGGAGATCATTCAACCCTGGGAAGCTGTAGAAAGTTGGGGGCTAATAAGAATCGCAAGAAGTCCCCTGGTTATGAGCCCCTAACAAGCCACAGGGCAGCAGGAATGTCATCTGCTAGGTTCCCTGGCCACCCAAGGATGGCAGAGTGAATACATACAGTTTTGCATGCCAAGCAGAAGCAGGAAGTGGATGCTTCTTTGAAGAAAGTCACACGCGTCACATCCTGGGCTGCCATTCCTGCACTACAGGGCTCCAGGCTGAGCTCAAGGAGAACTGTGTGGATTTCCTCCTGGGCCTCCTTCCCCAGCCTGAACAAAGGCCGTCACTCTTCCTGGAGCAGAGGCAGCTGCCTGGAGCTCAGTGCTCCTTACTCTACCTGGAGCCCACTCATGAATCCCCCCACAGCAGAGGCTCTTGAGATGCTGTGACCACCCTAGGGAGGCCCAGAAGACTAGGGGTGAGCCCCAGGAGTGAAGGACATCCCCATCAAGTGTCACTGTTTGGGTGGAGAGTCGGACAGTGGACCAGGGCTCACCAAGTCGTCCTGCCAGTGTGGCTATGGCTTCCGGAAGCGGTGAAAGTCACAAGGTGTGTCCTGTATCCAAAGCCAAACAGGAGATGTTGTACAAGCAGTAAAATGAGCTGCCAACACACTCACAATTTCAGAGAGAGGCGTTGGCACGTTTTACAGCCCTACCCCTCACCCCATCGGTGATGTAGATTTTTGAAATGTCAAAGCAAATTCCCCTAGTGCCAGTGGGAATAAAAAGCAATCCACTCCTGACGTTTGGGTGATTGCATTTCAGCAAATCATATGCCAACTGACAAGCTCTTCTCAGATGGTCTGCATAGTTTCGCCTCTGTAATAAGACCCATAGCTGATGCATGAGCTAAAACAAAAGCCATCAGCCCAGGAACCTGGAATACCAAAGGACAAATTCAACGCCAAGACCTCTCAGGCAGTCATGTCTCAAATCATCTGAGGATGCTAGGCTTAGGCTCTGACATACAGCATACTTTCAAATGAATAAAGAACTTACAATGTTTAAAGGCTTTGGAAATCCAGGACCACCCAGCAGAACAAGCAGGGGACATAAAATGCCACAGGTAGATTTAAAACGTAGTTGTAGTCAGCATTTTCATCTTCCCCTGTCTCTTAATCCCTTTTCCCATCTCTAAGCCGTAAAAAAAGATTTTTTTTTTCCACAGAGATGCTTATGGATGGCATTTCATCTCCTCTTCCCATTCAGAGAGGGACTACGGCATAAAGACAAGGTGGGAGGAAAATCCAGTAAGTGAAATATTTCTCTAAGTTCTGTGAGATGCTCTAGAAAATTAATATAACCCAAGGAGGGTGTTGTTGGAACCTCTGATCTATAGCCAGTTGGACAGGACTTGCAAATGGTATCTGCGGGGCAGGGCAGAGGGGAGGAGGGCAGGAGTCTTGTGTCTTGTAGGACTGAACCCTGACCCCGTGGAATCTGATGCTCTCTCCAGGTAGATAGAGTCAGAATTGAGTGGAATTGTAGGGTACCAGCTGGTGTCGGAGAATTGCCTGTTGGTGTGGGAAAAACCTCCACGTGTCGGAATTGGGTACAGAGTCATTACACTTCTTCCCATAGAAAAGAATTTAAAAAACTGAAACAGAAATACAAAAAGGTTTTTTAAAGGGAGGGAGGAAAGAAAGATGGGGGGAAAGGGGGAGAGAGGAAAGGAGGAAACTCTTTTGCCCATATCATTGGTTAGCTTATACCAGATAGAGGTATAAAGAATTTCTCCAAAATCTGTTTTTAGTGAGAAAAGAATCAACAGGGCATGGGGGTGGGGAGAAGCATGTCAGTCTGAAGCAGGGTTTTGAAATATCATAATTTTGTACATTTCACTTACAAAGTACACATTTATTCTTCTATCCCATCCAACAGCTATGATACACCTAGAACAATAACAGACTATTACATTTTGATACTTTAGCTTATCATCTGTTTAATTTTTGCATAGAATCAGTACTGTGGCCTCATTTTGCTGTGTCGGTGTGATAAATGAAGAGAACGAGAAAATCACTGCTTCTGTTTTTTAGGAAGAGCAAGATAAAATGTGATTTGATAAACTAGGCTCAGTTTTTTAACTGGTTCTTAAAGGATTAGGGAACAGAAACAGGATACCCTGGTTTGTTTTCATGGGCTGCTCCAGAGCAGCTTGCCTTCCGGAGGATTATTTGATTCCGAGAGCATGGCTGAACCACGGAGGCAAGGGCACAAACAGAAATTGATCAAGGATTGTTTTTAACATTTTAATGTTCAGGAGAGAATTTATTGGATTTTTATTCTTTGACTTATGGCTGCTGAATTTAACTACCCTAGCTTGTGATTTATTCCTTAATAAAGCATTTGGTGGAGAGATACACTGTTTCCTATGTCTACCTCTAAACCATTATCAAAATGTGCAGAGAATTGTTTCCAATATTCTGGAAGAGCCTAGTTGCCTAAATTACCATCAGGGAGCAACCACAGTTTGGGGAATTCTTTGACACATTTGCTTCCGGAAAATTCCCTTTACTATCTTGGTGTCCTCCTCCAGGACAAAGTTTGTATCAAAAAATATGTCCCACTAAATATCCAAGATGACCCTCATATTCAAGCTGACTAGAACTCACTTATTTTGGCTTACCTCCAAGTAGGTATAATCACAGACTTCACTTTGCTTTTCATCTAGAAAGATAATATTATCAACTTAGAGTAAGCATTTTTCTTTATTAGTTCTTGAGTCAGTTTACATATATTGACTTAACCCAACTGATGACTGGGGAAACTTCAGCACTTACTTTTTAGTTTTCAGACCACAGTTAGGTGTCTTTCAAGCCATCAAAACACAGCTGATGCCACTCTCACTGCCCTAAAAGGCTGATGAAGCTCTCGCTCAGCTATGGGAAGAGGCTCACCTTCTTCCTGACAGGACCCTGCACAGTTCCTGGCCCTTACTGACTGAGTGAATGAGCAAAAGAATGCCTGAGGTCAAAGGCAGAACTAGGAATCACACACTCGTTACTCTGCGTAATTTTTTTTTTTTGGCAGAGCCGTGAGGCGTGCGGGATCTTAGTTACCAGACCAGGGATCCAACCCGTGCCCCCTGCAGTGGAAGCGCGGAGTCTTAACCAGTGGACCACCAGGGAAGTCCCTACTCTGAGTAATTTTTTTTTTAAGTAGTTACGTATTCATTATTTTATTTATTTATTTTTGGCTGTGTTGGGTCTTCGTTTCTGCGCGAGGGCCGTCTCTAGTTGTGGCAAGCGGGGGCCATTCTTCATCGCCATGCGCGGGCCTCTCACTATCATGGCCTCTCCTGTTGCGGAGCACAGGCTCCAGACGCGCAGGCTCAGTAGTTGTGGCACACGGGCCTAGTTGCTCTGCGGCATGTGAGATCCTCCCACACCAGGGCTCGAACCCGTGTCCCCTGCATTGGCAGGCAGACTCCCAACCACCGTGCCACCAGGGAAGCCCACCTACTCTGAGTAATTTTTATCTTATTTACTTGGACTTCATTTGTACTGATAGTTGAAGAAAGTTTGCCTCTGATCTTCTCCATAGTTTCACAGGCCAGAACTGTGTAAATTTTACCAAAAACAGACACAGCACATGAACAAATGGAATAAGCAGCCTTGAAAAAAATCACAATGACACACAAAAGAGAGTAGCTTTTAGTTCATCTAGACTTTGTGATGTTTGACTTATGTGATTTTTAAAATGTTTGAAAAAGCTAAACTCTTTTAAGAAATGAGGCCTATACCAGGCAGTGAGGGAACAAATGCATGGGCTATAGATGGGAGAACAAACATGTATATAATGTATGTCCTTCCTACATAGAAGTTTAGAGTCACTGGCAATGAAATGCCAGAGAAAAAGGATGTAGGATTGTTACATGCATCCTAGATTTTATCTCATTTGATTTCTTCTACACTTACTACAAATGCCTATTCTTGCATCATTATTTTATGGGGACCTTTGGTAGGAGGTGACTCACCATGTTTCAAGGTGTGAAGACAAGGTCCGTTGTTGTAGCTTCATATTTTCAGACAGCCATCTCTTCCCCCAGTAACTAGACTAGGAAACAGAGACCCCCGTAACGACTGCAAGTCAGGGGTCACCCTGCCTAACGGTAAAAGATTCTGGCGGGACTTCCATGGTGGCACAGTGGTTAAGAATCCGCCTGCCAATGCAGGGGACACGGGTTCGAGCCCTGATCGGGGAAGATCCCAGGTGCCGCAGAGCAACTAAGCCCGTGTGCCACAACTACTGAGCCCGCGTGCCACAACTACTGAAGCCCATGTGCCACAACTACTGAAGCCCGCACACCTAGAGCCCATGCTCCGCAACAAGAGAAGCCACCACAATGAGAAGCCCGCACACCACAACGAGGAGAAGCCCTCGCTCGCCACAACTAGAGGAAGCCCGCGCGCAGCAACGAAGACCCAGTGCAGCCAAAAATAAATAAATAAAATAAATAAATAAAATTAAAAAAAAAAGATTCTGGAGAAGGCACATACCCTCTTCCACTGGAGTCAAAGGTCAGACAATGGATTCCAGCATTGTCATGAGCCTCAATAAAATCGGACAACAGTATTCCTGTTTCAAAGTCCCATACTTTCACCACCTGTATCAGGAAGTTGGAAAAAGTAGCCTGGAGACACTGGCCATCAAATTAAAGAGAATTTGCATTTAGAGGTCTAGTGTCATAGATATGAAAGATGAAAGCTTACCCCAAAAGTTTCTGTACTTTCAATACAATTTGTTTACCTGAGTGTATTCATTAGCTAGGGTTGCAATAAGAAAATACCATAGACTGGGGAGCTCAAACAACAGACATTTATTTTCTCACAGTTCTGGAGGCTGGAAGTCCACGATCAAGTTGCCAGCGGGGTTTGGTCTCTTCTGAGGCGTCTCTCCTTGGCTTGCGGATGGCTGCCTTCTCACCATGTCCTCACAAGCTCTTTCCTCTGTGCCTGTGCAACCCAGCATCTCTTTATGTGTCTACATTTCCTCTGGCTATAAGAAGACCAGTCAGACTGGATTAGGGCCCACCCTAACAGCTTCATTTTAAGTTGATGACCTCTTTAAAGACTCCATCTCCAAATACAGACACATTCTGAGGTACTGGGCGTTAGGACTTCAACACATGAATTTGGGGGGAACACAATTCAGTCTATAGCACTCTCTGAGAAGACTAGAAAATTTAGAAATATTGGATGAAAATCTCCTGGCCACCTAGACTCAGAGAAGATAGGTGTGGGTTGAATTTTGAGCAGCAAAATTTATTCACCATCAAAGCAAAGCTGAATGGATAGATGCCCCATTTTCTGGGGAGGCTATTTAAACCCTCAGCTTTAAGACTGCACTCAGTCCAACTCGTTCCAGTCTTGTAGTTACTTTCTTTTAGCTCCAACCTTTGAGCAGCTTTTGAATGAGAATCATCTTTAAAGGGACGTGAGTAGCATCTGTCTACTGGTTGGGGTAGGTGCCCCTCGCCCCCCCCCCAGGAAGGACGTCCTCTGGGGCAGACTTTCTGGATCCTGCACCCAGAGGCAGTGACAGTGTCAGAGGAGAAACCCTTGAGGACAGCACTGTTTCTCAGGACTATTGAACGGTCCTTCTAGCCTGCCACTTTGTAAAAAAGGCTGCCCCATTGACATTAGAGAAACTTCTGGGTCTCCAAGCCAAAAACCAGACAGCACTGTTGTTGACTGCAAGTTGCTGAGATCAGTAGGGTACACTTTGCTTCCTTTCCTCTGTCCTTCTATAAGGCCAGCGTTCCCAGGGGTGTGTACAGCTCGGGGGCATTCATCTGTTCTTCTGAATATTTCAATAAACCCTTAGTGTTATTTTATTGGTTTTAATCATTACTTTACTTTAGTGGTTTCAATCTTTGCAAATATCCCAAAGTTCCATAACATGCAGTGATCTGTGATATGGTTGAGATCCAGAATTGATTTAAGTACCTGATGGCGTGGACGAATGAGCAGACAGAGCATGAGCTGGGCAGACAACAAAGGATCAACACCTGAGGGAGGACCTGCCTTGCTGCTGTGTGATTAAACACAGCTTTTTTTTTTTTCTCCAAGAAAGCCACTTGCTACTGCTGGTAATGGAAGTGAAAAGATTGAAGACTGAAGTGAGCAAGGGAAATCTCTCTGAAAATGACTTTAGGGTTCTATTTACAGAATCAAGAAAAGTCTAAAGGTGCTATGTATACTTTTCAGGTATACCTACCTCACTTATACTTTGTGGAGGGAATTTCATGCCATAGCAGGGCTCCTTTAAGAATTTCACTGTCCCAGGGACTTCCCTGGTGGTCCAGTGGTTAAGACTCCGTGCTCCCAATGCAGGGGGCCCGGGTTCTATCACTGGTTAGGGAACTAGATCCCGCATGCCGCAACTAAGACCTGGCGGAGCCAAATAAATAAATAAATATTAAAAAAAAAAAAAAAAAGAATTTCACTGCCCCATGTTGTTCTTCCTTTTGGAGATCCCATCCATTTAAATGTATTAAAATGCAACCATGTCCCCCATTAAATATAATAGAATTTTGCTAGCAAATTTTAAAATAATTTAAAGAATACAGTTTTAAGCTCAGTTGATAAAAAATTGTTATTCTTATCAACTTTGGTATTACGTATAACTGTGTGTTAAGTTGCAGCTCATAAGTAATGTGCTGTAAACATTTAATTGAGCATTTATTAATTTTCATTTTACAGTTTACAAGGGTTTTCAGAGGCAAGGTCGGTGGTCCCCAGCACTCTGCTCATACAACTGAATGAACTCAGTGTGGTATAGTGGTATTCGTAAATTCAGGCTTCCTCAAGATCTTGGACTATATTCTCTCCTCCACGAATATCAAGTGTGATGTGGTTTGGATGTCATGAATTGTGACGGTCGGCATGATGATGATCCAGAGATTTCACACAGCAACAGATCTGCAATGTGAGCGAACACTCAGATCAATACTTTAATTCAGTAAGTATTGGAGATTTTATTACCAGCCTGTGCCTAATACAGTATAATAGCTGTGAGGGTGTTTATATCTCAATTCAACACCTACCTGCCACCCACCGCTGGGGGAGACGTGCATATCAAAATAATGCTATTGAGGGAGACAGACTGTGTTACCATGGAATTAGGAGCCCAGACGCTAACGGAGCCATTCATTCTGCCTGGGTGTGGGAGGGGATCTAGCATGCTTTCTTAGAGGAGTTGGTATCTGAGTTGTGCCTTAAAGAATAAGAACGGTTTTGAGAGCTCAAGAAGGAAAGAAGAGGGAAACATAGATGCTCTGATCCCTGCTCTCAAGTGCCTGCAGAAATTGTTTAGAGGCGAGGCTCACACAGGTGAAACAGAGCAGGGCAGGTGAGAACACACCCCAGCAGCCATGGGAGGCACTAACTGTGAGTCATCAGGAAGTGGGAGGTGCCTGCATGAGTCAGGGCAGTGAAGGCAAGTGTTTCCTGGCAGAGAGAGGACTTGAGTTTGACCTTGAGGATTGCTCAGGTGTGTGTAAGAAAAGAGGAGGAATGGGGAGGGGGAAGGGTAAGCTGTGACAAAGCGAGAGAGTGGCATGGACATATATACACTACCAAACAGAAAATAGATAGCTAGTGGGAAGCAGCCGCATAGCACAGGGAGATCAGCTCGGTGCTTTGTGACCACCTAGAGGGGGGGGATATGGAGGGGGGGAGGGAGGGAGATGCAAGAGGGAAGAGATATGGGAACATATGTATAACTGATTCACTTTGTTATAAAGCAGAAACTAACACACCATTGTAAAGCAATTATACTCCAATAAAGATGTAAAAAAAAAAAAAAGAAAAGAAAAAAGAAAAGAGGGGGAAGCAGGAAATTCTGGGGTGGAGATGAGAAAATGTTGCACAGAGCCAGGGGCAGGAATGTGCAGGATGCTGAGTAGGTGAAGAGGTTGGCTTCCTTGGACTCAGAGATGACTCTGATAAATTTGGAGGATAAATGCTTCTTTACAAGTTTGAACCCAGACTATGCAGGAACCCGCCTTCTTTGAGATGAATTGAGACTGAGTCATCATAAAAAATTTTTGATCTACTTCTTTTGGTATTTAACCATGGGTGACCGCTAATTTCTGGAGCAGAAGCTAGACAAGAACAGATGCAAAGACAGTCAAGCGTCACTGGGAGTGCAGCTCAGGTAAGTGTGCACGTGAAGAGGATGTGTCTGGGCTGTGATGTCCCCGATGCTGTAAATCCTAAAGACAGGGTGTGTCAGGCTCTGGCAGGAAAAAGGAAAGGGGGTGCGGCCACATGGCCCAGGACACTCACTTGCGATGCTGGAACCTAGGCCACTGATGCAGGAAGTAACTGAACTGAATATTAGAAGCTTTCGGAACTTTTCAGCATCGTGGGTGTATTTGGGATGTGCCCTCCCGTTACCACGAGGACAGGAGAACATGAGTTATGGGATGTGCGTGTTTCCCTGCTCTGGTTCCTTATTCAAGGAGCAATGATTACTGATTATGGTCCCTCCTGTGGACTAGACACTGTGCTGGTCCTCTAGGCTGGGGCCAGCATGGTCCTCACGAGCCCCGCTGAGAGGGAAGTGGACGTGGCGTGCTCTGAACCCTCCTTCCTGGATTAGAGTTACAGTGGATTAGGGTCGTTGAACTGATCATCCTACACCACACAAGAAAATCGCCTTGAAATAATACCTTTCCACAGGACCAGACGGTCCTTCCAAATGACTCACACCACAAGCGCCCTCAGAATCTGTGAGCTCTTCCGTGTGGCGTTCACATGAGAGTGTCCGAACACTACTAGGTGATCAGCAAAGTAGAACTGAACCACCCATTCTCTACTTCCAGGGACAGAAGGTCCCCAGAACACTCTGCTCCCCACTGAGGTGAAGACAGTGGGACCACACTTGCAAATACATCATTGCTAAAGAGACCAAGATTTGACACTTACAGATGCTTCCGAGTAGCTGACCACCTGCCTGAAGGTGGGGTTGTACTGGCAGCACACCATGGGCTCCCACATGGGAAACCACTGGGTGAGGCTCGAGGGGAGACCTTGCTTGTGAAAAACAGAGAGAGAGAGAGAGAATGAAAACCCAAACTGAGTACGTGACACGCATACCCAGGATGAGGCATTGATTGCTTTATTAAAGAATGGTTAAGAGGGTAGTCTTGAGTTCAAATGATGGGTCTGTGACCTTGGGCAAGTCACTTAGCTGCTCAAAACTGTAATTTTCTTATCTGTTAAATGGGGATAATGGTATCTACTTTAAAGCATTGTTTTGAGGATTAGATGAGAAAACATATATACAGTGGTACCTCCGTATCTATGGGGGATTGGTTTGAGGAACCCCTGGAATACCAAAACCCACGGATGCTCAAGTCCCTCATATAAAATGGCATAGTATTTGCATATAACCTATGCACATCCTTTCATATACATCTCTAGATTACTTATAATATCCACTACAATTTAAATGCTATGTATATAGTTGCCGGTATGTGGCAAATTCAACTTCAGCTTTTTGGAAACTTCTGGAATCAAAAATAATTTTTTTTTCCATCCATGGTTGGTTGAATGTGCTGATGCAGAACCCATGGATAGGGAGGGCTGATGTAATGTCCTTAGCACAGAACCTCACATAACATAATGGGCGTGCAATGAAGAGTAGCCACTAACCGTGAAAACTGATACCACGTCTCCTTGTTGGGGTAGGAGGAGTGTGATTTCGTGAGATTGCAGAGTGGACCTTCTTCCCTATTAATGTCTATCTTCCCCCCAACAAACACAAACCATATCATCCCACTCTGAATGGCAGTGCTCAAGCCTGAATGGCAGCGCTTCTCCCTCACAGCAGGGATGAGGCCAGGCCGGGTCCCGGGGGGGCCCTGCAGCATGCCTCCTATGAGTACCCAGGTGCAAAGGACCCACCTGTGCCCTTGGGCTTTGTCCCCTGAGCCACGTCTGGGAGGTCAGCACACAGAACGGACAGCCCTTGGAGTGAAGCCACCCAAGTCCTTCGAACTCATTTTCTCATCTGTAAGATGGAATCCTTTATAGAAATTTTGTGAAGAGGAAGTGTGAGAAAGGATGTAGAATGTCTGGAGGAGGCTGGCATGCAGTAGGCACCGACTAACCGAATGTTGGTGGCCAGGCTTCGCTCTCTGTAGTGCCTTGTGACGGTCAGCCATAAGCCTGGGCCACTAGTAGACATCTGGGGGCTCTGAAACCTCAGACTGAGTACCAGAAGATTCTTGGTGTGGGCGAATCCTCTTCAAGGAAGAACAGGACTTGGCATGAGGACGATTAGAACTTTCGGGACCACAGTCTGCCCACTTCACAGATGAGGAAACAGCAGGAGGCTGAGGAGGGTCGGCTCACTTGGTCAAGATCACGGGCTCCCGAGTGACAGAGCGGGGATCGGCAGACGGTATCTGGCACCTAAGTGCTTTCACTAGAAATGCGGCTGTTTTTTCCATGAGGTGGAATTTCAGATTCTTGGGTCCAAAAAAAAGAAAGAAAGAAAATGAGTCCAACGGGCTGTTTGTCCTACACGGTGATATCACGTAGAACAAAGAGAAGTTTGATTGACTGACGTTCCCGGTTTTCAGCTGGCTGCTTTGGCATCTTGAGTGAGGAGCCTGCCTCCAGGCCTGGCTGTAATGATGGCCTGGCAGTGCCCCTGTGTGTCCCTGGGTGGCTGCCCTGCTTGGGAGATGGGGTCTTGGATGTGAGCACCACTGCAGCCGTGGGACTGCAAGTAGGCTGATGCCTTAGGACTGAATAAGCAGACCGTGGGGCTTCTAGGACAATTTCCTACTGGTAGAAAGGTAACACACATCCTTCTTATCAGTCACTTGTACCACAATGGGAATCCATTTACATGTTAATTTCTTCTCAGTTCATGAGCTAACATTACTGAGAGAAAGAGGGTTTTGATGAGGGGAGGACAGAGGGAATTCTGGAGCCTGGGAAGAGTGATCTCAGTTGGGATGCTATGGAGGGACCCTGACAAGGTCAGTGAAAGGAAAAGGTAGGGAGAAGCTCTTCATAGTGATGTCCCCCAAATAAAAACAGCTACAATAAATTAAGTACCCCAGATGTAGCTACTGTCTCTCCAGCACACTCCTATCTTCTGTGAAGAGAACTGCTTCTCTGACTGTAAGACCTGGACAAAGGATCTGAGCCTGGTCAGTCTGTGTCCTTCCTTTAGGTTTTTCTGGCTGGAGCTGCTAGGAAGAGTAGAGTTGGGATGTGAGTTCAGGCTGTGGGCTTGGACGGGTCCTGGCCATCTGGAAGGAGAAAGCCATTCAGCAGTAGGTATTGATGAGACCAATGTGAACCGAGGAGCAGAAATGCAAAGTGCAGGCATACAGCATGGGAACAACAGTGCCGTCTGTGAGCTCAGCTGCCTATGAGTCCGTCTGTCCTAGGATCTGGTTTCAATAACCAATAATTTCTCCCCCCTTTTCATTATATAAGTTTCAGGTATATAGTATTACAATTTGACATCTGTGTACACTACAGAGTGATCTCCAGCACAAGCCTAATTGCCATCCATCACCATGCAGTTGACCCTTTGTGCATTTCACCCACCTCCCAACCTCCTTCCCCTCTGGTAACCACTAATCTGTTCTCTGTGTCTGTGGGTTTGCTTTTGTTTTATTTTGTTTTTGTTTGTTTTTTTTAGATTCCACATATGAGTGGAATCATATGGTATTCGTCTTTCTCCACCTGACTTATTTCACTTAGCATAACACCCTCTGCATCCATGCATGTTATTAAAAGTGGCAGGATTTTGTTATTTTTTATGGCAGAGTGGTATTCCGTGTGTGTGTGTGTGTGTGTGTGTGTGTGTGTGTGATCTTCTTTATCCATTCATCAATGGACACTTACGTTGTTTCCACGTCTTGGCTATTGTAAATAATGCTGCAATGAACATAGGGGTGCATATATCTCTTTGAATTAATTTTTTCATGATTTTTGGATAAATACCCAGAAGTGAAATCGCTGTATCATATAGTAGTTCTATTCTTAGTTTTTGTGAGGAGTCTCTATACCATCCTCCATAGTGGCTGCACCAATTTACAGTCCCACCAACAGTGTGCAAGGGTTCCCTTTTCCCCACATCTTCTCCAGCATTTGTTATTTCTTGTCCTTTTGATAATAGCCATTTCAACAGGTGTGAAGTGATATCTCATTGTGGTTTTGATTTGCCTTTCTCTAATAATTAGTGATGCTGAACATCTTTTCTGAGGTTTTGTCTCGTTCTTTCAATTGGAACATATTCTTTTGTCTCCTCATTTTGCCTAATTCTCTGTGTATTAAGTATATATATACGTATTAAGAATTAGCTGTCTCCCCCAGTCTTGAAGGCATGGTCTTATTTAGGAGCTGTCCTGTGGGGCTCAGAAGTGCAATCCTGCCTGGCCACTACAGCCAGGTGCGTAAGGGGTGTCCCCTACGTGGGCTATGTGTGCCCTCCTGTTGTCATGGGGCTGTGGCTGCCTTGGAGTGCTGGTGGGCTGGCTGTCATTCACCTGGCTGTGAGAGGCTGCCAGGATGCAGGGTAGGCGGGGCTGTCAGTGGGACGTGCCCATTGGCGCTACTGGGTCACATGGAGAATTCCAAAATGGTGCCCACCAGCACTGGCATTAGCAAGGAAGCCTGAGGTCGCGTAAATGCCTCCTGCCAGTGACTCTATTCCCAGGAAGCATCCTGAATGACTCCTGCTTCTTCAGCAGACACTTGAAGATTAGTAAGTGGGTGCCCTTCACCTGTGAAATATACACTTTTCAACCTGGTGTTTTTGTGCTGGTTTTCAGGTTGGGTGAGTCCGTGCATAAGCCTTTTTTTTTTTTTTTGTGGTACGCGGGCCTCTCACTGTTGCGGCCTCTCCCGTTGCGGAGCACAGGCTCCGGACGCGCAGGCCCAGCGGCCATGGGTCACGGGCCCAGCCGCTCCGCGGCATGTGGGATCCTCCTGGACCGGGGCACGAACCCACGTCCCCTGCATCGGCAGGCGGACTCTCAACCACTGCGCCACCAGGGAAGCCCCATAAGCCTTTTTTTAATAAATTTATTTATGTATTTATTTTTGGCTGCATTGGGTCTTCGTTGTTGGCTCTTAGTTACTGTGCGTGGGCTTTCTCTAGTTGCGGTGATCGGGGGCTACTCTTCGTTGCGTTGTGCAGGCTTCTCACTGCGGTGACTTCTCTTGTTGCGGAGCACGGGCTCTAGGTGCGCAGGCTTCAGAAGTTGTGGCACGTGGGCTCAGTAGTTGTGGCACACGGGCTTAGTTGCTCTGCGGCATGTGGGATCTTCCCGGACCAGGGCTCGAAACTGTATCCCCTGCATTGGCAGGCAGATTCTCAACCACTGCGCCACCAGGGAAGCCCCCCGTGCATGAGCCTTTGAAGAGTGGGGTTTTTGTTGCCTGCAGTTCTATAGTTTCCCTGGGTTTATTCTCCATTGGTTTTCAAAGCCGGGTGATTTGGGAGCTTATCTCTCCTATGCAGGATCTGGGGGCTGGGGTGCCTGATGTGGAGCTCGAATCCCTCACTCCTCAGGGAAAAGCTCCACCTCTTTGGGGTCCCTCCCAGTTGTGCAGCTGGGGTGTGGTTTTCCCTGGTGAGCCCGCGTCTCAGTGCTGTCCTTTCACCTTTTCTCGCGAGGCTCTGTTCATCCAGTTTTCAGATCGCTTTCTGAGGGAATTGTTCCATTTGCAGTTGTAGGTTTGTGTCTGTGGAGGACATAAGTTCAGGATATTCCTGTGCTGCCGTCTTGAGCCCTCTTGCTTGTGTTTGGAGGGATGGGTTCCTGTCTGTTTGCTGGTTGTTGGCCTCTCTCTCTCAGCTTCTTACACACCTACATCCCTCATCCTGTTGCCTCCTCTGTCTTTAAACCAGCAGTAGTGCACTGGGTCCTTCAAATTCTCCCTTTTCAGCTTAAACTGTTTCAGTTAGATTTTTGTCCCCTTTGACTCAAAAGAATCTTACCAGGTAAGGGACTTCCTTGGTGGCACAGTGGTTAAGAATCCACCTGCCAATGCAGGGGACATGGGTTGGATCCCTGGTCTGGGAAGATCCCATATGCCGAGGAGCAGCTAAGCCTGTGCACCACAACTACTGAGCCCACGTGCCACAACTGCTGAAGCCCGTGCATTTAGAGCCCGTGCTCCACAACAAGAGAAGCCACCGCAATGAGAAGCCTGTGCACCACAACGAAGAGTAGCCCTGGCTCGCCGTAACTAGAGAAGCCCATGCACAGCGACGAAGACCCAATGCAGCCAAAAATAAATTTTTTTTTTTATAAAAAAAGAATTTTACCCGGTATAACTACTCTGTGGTGAGCACAGTTCATAAATTATCTTTTAGGAACACAACTAATATACAAGACGACCCTTTCTCCCATATTGCAGAAGAGTAAACCAGTGTCTCAAAGAATTCAGTAACTTAGTTCAGAAGGATTGAGTACTTCACCCGAGGTCATACAGTTTGTGGTAATTTCAGAATTTAAACTCAAATCTGTCTGTCCCAGTAAAGTTACTGGGAAGCAGCTACTGGACTAAGGCATTTCCCAGCTTCCCATTCACCCAGAGTCATGAACTCAGCAATAGAATGTGAGAGAAAGTGATGTATCATTTATGGCTGGGATTTTTTAAGAGGCAGATATGCCTTCTCTATTCTCATACCCATTGCACCTGGATTAAGAGGAATCTGAGAACCTAAGTAAGGTGGGGCCCCCATATGGAGACAGCCGTGTTCTTGAAGGGAGAAAAAGTGCCCCTCAGTAGACAGAAATAAACTTCTGTTGTTTCAACCTATGGAAAATATAGAGTTTATTTGTTACAGTGGCAAGCCTTACCTTAACTAATACAGCATGCTATCTTCCTTCCAAGAAATAACTTTCTTTCTGTACTAATTCCTGTTGACACAAAACAGCTCTCTTTGTGGTGTGCAATATTAAATTCACAGAAAATAACAAGTGAAAATGGAAATCTCAATCTGTCACTTTACTCTTCTTTAGAGAATGCCAGAAACCAGCGGACTCCTGAAACGTTTCGTGTGTCCCCATGATTTAGAGACATGAAATATTTGGGCTAAAAAAATCAATCAAAGAACGAAGACTGTTTGATCAGGCATGCTGGAAATTTAGCTGTTTAGTTCCTAGTTGATTAGTTTTTATTTGTTAGAAATAATATATTCTGAAATAAATTACACACCCTATTTCCAAGATAGGATTTCAATATATTTTAAACACACTTTGGGAAGTGATTCAATATGCCTGAATCATCACAGGCAAGATGCTAATCTTGTAATCATGAGTTTAGATTGGGAGAAAATGGAGAGGCACTAGGAAAAGAAAATAGGGTAGAAAACATGTCCTCACATACAGAATTACGATTATCCGATGGTGGCAAATTTCAAAGAAAAAAAGTGAAATCTCCAACTTCGTGGCCTTGGTGGATGTCTTTGCATAAATTTGATTTTCAAAATAAATCAGAAACTAAAGTCCATAAATCTTACCATTTTAATCAAATGTTCTTGGAGAACTGAATTGAGTTTGGGTCCTGTTGTATCCCTGACTGTGATCTCAGGACCTAGTTGTGTATAAAATAACCTCTTCATTGCCACGAGATAGACTCTAAGTTCACTACACAGGAGCCATGTAGGCCCCTACAGACAGTAAAATCCCAGAGCGTCACAGGGTCCCTGTGCTCAGTCCTGGGGGCTTTTCTCTCCTTTGCCCACTTTGGCTCCTTTTATGATCTCATCCACTTCATGGCTTAAAATTCCATCTAAATGCTGATTATTCCCACATTTATATCTCCAGCCCTGACATCTCCCCTCAACTCAGGATGACTCTCTCCAGCACATCCACAACTGGGTTCTGACCTTATGCTCCTCTCACCCACCATCTTCCTCACTGCAGTGTTTGGCTGAGGCCTAAACTCTTGGTGCCATCCTTGACTCCCCTCTCCCTCTCTCTCCCCTCTCTCCTTTAAAAAAAAAAATAACAGCTTTATTGCTATTTAACCCACATACTACAGAATTTGTATTTTTAAGCGTACAATTCAGTGGCTTTTAGCATATTCAGGCTTTACCACTATCTAATTTCAAAAAGGTTTCATTCCTCCAAAAAGAAACCCCATGCCCATTAGCAGCCACTCCCTATTCCCACCTCACCCCATCCCCTGGCAAGTACTAAACTCACTTCTGTCTCTATGGATTTGCCTATTCTGGACACTTTATATAAATGGAATCATACAATACATGGCCTTCTGTGACTGGCTTTCACTTAACACTCGAAGCTTCTCAAGCTTTTCCGTGTTGTAGCACGTGATAGTGCTTCATTTTTTTTTTCTTGCTGAATAATATTTCGTTGTATGGATGTACCTGATTTCATTTATCCATTCCTCAGTTCATGGACATTTGGTTTATTTCTACTTTTTGGCTATCATGAATAACACTCCTATGAATATTCATATGCAAGTGTTTGTGTGAACAGATGTTTTCAGTTCTCTTGGGTGTAAACCTAGGAGTGGAATTGCTAGGTCGTATGTTAACTCTGGTTAACATTTGAGGAACTGCCAGATATTTTCCAAAGTGGCTGCATCATTTTAAATTCCCACCAGCGACACATGAGGGCTCCAATTTCTCTACATCCTTGCCAACACTTGCTATCGTCTCTCTTTTGATTTTAGCCACTCTGATGGGTGTGAAGTGGTATCTCACTGTGGTTTTAGTTTGCATTTTCATAGGGACTAATGATGCTGAGCATCTTGGCCTGTGTTTATTGGCCATTTGAATATATTCTTTGAAGAAACTTCTGTCCAAGTCCTTTGCCCATTTTAAAATTAAGCTATTTGTGCTTTTATTGCTGAGTTTTGTGTGCTAAATGCAAGTCCGTCATCAGAAATATGATTTGAAAATATTTTATCCCATTCTGTAAGTTGTCTAATCACTTTCTTAATTGTGTGCTTTGAAGCACAAGTTTTTATTTTTGAGAAAGTCCAACTCATTTTTTCCCCCCTTTAGTCTCCTGTGCTTTTGATATCATATCTAAGAAATCATTGCCTAGTCCAAAGTCATGAAGATTTACTCCTGTGTTTTCTTCTAAGAGTTTTGTAGATGTAGCTCTTTTTACATTGAGGTCTATGATCCATTTTGAGTTAACCTTTTTATACAGTGTGAAGCAAGATATTCAAGTGCAAAGTCAAGGTGTGGATAAGTTTGGTTCCTTCAGAGGCCTCTCTCCTTGGCTTGCAGATAACCACCTTTTTGCTGTGTCTTTGCATGGTTGCCTCTCAGTCTAAGTGTCCTGACTTCCTCTTCTTGTAAGGACACCGGTCATATTGGATTAGGGCCCACCAGTATGACCTCATTTAACCTTCAGTACTTCTTTATAGGCGCTATCTCTAAATACAATCACATTCTAAGGTACTGGGGGTTAAGACTTCAACATAGGAATTTTGAAGGGACACGATTCAGCCCTTAACATCTATCAATCCTTTCTTATGTGAGTGGTGAGTGAGCTGTTTTATGCATCTGTACAAAGCAGTGAATCTGATCTCCTTCCCAAGGTTCCAGCATTCGTCTGACTCATGCTGCTCTAAATCCCCACCCTCTGGCCCTGTGACAGTCCAGAAAAGAAGGTGGATGAGTCATGAAAATGTGTCATATTCACTGGGAAAGCATATGAGATGATGGATGAAATAAATCAGTGAGGTTTTTTTGTTTTTGTTTTTTTTATATGAAAAATAGTGTATTCCAAAGATAACAGAGTAACTGAGTTTTAGAGGTAGACAGGACCCTCGCTAGAAAAAGAGGTGTGAAGGCAAACAAAATGAAGGTGGTAATGTCGCTACCTCTGCCAGGGTCAGAAAGGTTTAAATTCTGAGCTTTATAGACAACGTTTCAGAAAGGACCCACTCGCCCTAGTGTGTTACAAGATAAGGTGATAACCTCTAGTGGCAAGGGACTGTCTCTCCCTATGTCCCCATTCTGTCCCCAGATCCCCTTCTCCATCCCCCAACCTGCACTCTCCAAAGACAAAGGGAGTCTTTGGACAGAACGCAAGCAGGGACCTTCAAGGCAATAATGTTAACTCCTCCCAACAAAACACCAGGTATAGAAAGTTCTCTAAGAGGCTGCCCTTCCACTGCCTACATGTTCTCCTTTTCCAAAGCGAATCCACAAAAGTAAATAACACTTGAGTATCTGCTAATCCAGAGGCCCCAAAGGCTACAGAGAGGGGAAAGAAAACATGAAGGGAACACCTTCTCTGTCTGAAACCACATTGGATAACGCATCAGAACATAAGAGGACAAAGACCTTAATAGTGTTGTCAGTGGGCATGGAAAATATTTTGTTATCCTCAGCAGACACATGGATGTAGATCACTGGAGCTGTGTGGCTTTTCAGCATACCTGTTGGCTTTCTAGAATGCAAAAAGAACAGATGAACACCAAGCAGTTCTATCTGCGATTTCTAAATAAAAATGCAAGACTAAACTTGTCCCAGACTTGGCAGCTCTATTCAGCCTGAGGGGGGTTATGTCTCCCTCTGAAACGACACAAGTATCTATCTTGTGTGATAAAAGGTCTGAAGCAGACAGTACCCAGTTATAGCAACACAGCTCCGTGTGAGATGAAGCCCTGGGCTTGGTTTCTCCCGTGGCTGACAGTATCACTATAAAAGGAATAAACACGGAAGAGCGCAGAGTGGGGTTGGAACAGATTCCACGCAGGTTGTTGCTTTATGCAGTATTCAGATCTGGCGTGAATGTCTTTTTAATAAGAGTTTATTTTAAGGAGCTCTGAGGGATCACAGTGCCCCGAGGGGCTCAGGGCTGGGTATGTAGTGGGCGGGTGAGGAGGTAGGGAGAAGGGAAGCAGGCTGAGGTCGAGGGGGAGAGAACAATGTCTTTTTATAACCAAGTCACTGGAAAGTAAGCAAGTTGTTCTCAGTCTCCAGACACATGAGAGTCTAAGGTAATAGAAGTGAGTAGAAAAATCATGTTTCTTTCTTTCTTATTAGGCATCCGACATTGTGCTGAGTGCTCTACACGGAACATCTCATTTGCTGTCTTTATATTAGTCCAGGAGTGGGTATTCTTGTTATTGCCTTTATAGAGGAGGGCATGGCGGCTGCAGCCCTTGCTCAGGATCGCTCAGCTAGAAAGGGACAGCGGCGGGACCAGATCCCACGTGCTTCACTGCCACGCAGCACTGCCCCAAGGCTGAGAGGGACAAGGGTCACCTTGCAGTTCCTAAGTGATGGCTGTACAGAGGCAAAGCAAGGAAGCTTGGCTTTCCCTAGATGACTGGTTCTTATCCCAAGTCCCACTATCCACTCTCCATTTCCCCCTCTCCTTCCTTCTCCAACACTTATCAACAGAAATAACGAGGCTTTTAGAAGCCAGGTTGCGTTTGAAACCTGTCTGCCACTACTTCCAAAAAGTTACTTAACTCCTCTGAGCTTCAGGTTCTTCCTTGGTAAATGGAGTTGATGTAAGGATTAGAGAGAATGGATATGGTGCATAATGCCCGGTACAAAGTAGGTGCTCAATAAAATGACAGTTACTGTTATTTCCAAGAAAGCATTACTGAGGCTTGCTCTGGAGGGGCACATGTGAGAGGTAGGGGCCCAATTCTAAGGAGAATGATGATTACACATTGAGGGGGTGATGGCAACAGTTTGCTACCCTGCTATCTCAATTCCAGGCTTTCCAGAACAATCCCTGTTTTCTTAGGTCAGTTCTGCTACACCTCAGGGGTGGTAGAGTCCTTAATTCAGTTGGGATTAAACAACTCCAGTGGAGAAGTGAGTGTAAGCTTAGGGCCATCTGAGTGAGGTGCACAGAAAGGACATTCACTATACATCACAATCCCTAATCGCTCTCTGCAACTGATCATCGTTCATTGTAGGGAAGATAGCAGTCTGATCAAAGAAAATCCTCCCGATCGTGAGTGAATGATGGCTCCACACAATCTCTTCGTCCTTGCAAAGTATTTGCGTTTTAAGTGAGTTCCTTATTAACCCCAAAGAATGACTGTAACAGCCGCAAGCAGAAGTTTTCCAGGCTCTGTGTGTCTGGGAGATCAATTTTGGACGGGGGTTCTTAAGTTATTCTAAAGGGGAATTAGTGATCCCCGGTCCTGCTCTCCTGTACTTACTAGGTCAAGGGCACCATTGGTTGGAGAAAGACTTACCCAGGCAGATAAGGATCCTAGACTCTAATTATTCGATCCACTCCTCCCATCAGCAGCAAGTTCTTTCCTTTACAGAAAATACCTTGACTCCTTTATAGATGAGAAAAACTGTTCGATCACATTCTGCTCGCCTTTGGGGCAAACCGAGGAATGCTTGGCCTTTTCTCGCTTTGACATCTTTTCTAACGTCCTTTATCTCTTTCATCTTTCCCTTGGCAGTTCGTTGTTCCCATAGTACATCCTAAAAACATTCACAGAAAAACAAAATACAGTTTCTTAACATGATCAGTCAATTTTCTGACAAGTTACTAATTTTAAAGGTCTCAGGCTCACTTTCAGTGATGACTAGTGCTTTCTTCTTTTTCAACCCCAGGTGTTAAACTATAGATAGTCTGAAGAATGAAAATGGTGTTGTAGGAAAAGCAAGGTTTTTCCCAGATCTGTACTGCGTGCCAGGCACTGGGCCAGAGCCTGTCCACACACAATCTTGTTTGAATCTCACAGAAACTCAGTGGGGCAAGCAGCTTTACCGCTACCTTGTAGGTAAGAAAACTTACACCTGGAGAGGTTAAAAACAGTAGGGCCAAGGAGCACCGTCTGTCTCCTAAATCAGGGCCTGTCTGTCTTCATCAGCCAACCAGCCGATTTCATCCTACAGTTATTTTAACGGATATTTTTAGTCAGATGACTTTTGGGCTTCTCAATCTATTGAACAGTGGAGTCAGAATTGTAGCATCCACAGAAGCATCCCACAGAAACGATCAAGGGCCTTCCTGTAGGTTTAGATGTTGGTCTTGAGACAGGTTGGGACCTGGGACCCTTTACTGGAGTGCTGGCACTTAGATAAAAGTCTCCTCCCGAAAAAAAAATACAGAGTAACTGTAAGGGACTAAAAATAACTACGTGGGTGCCCAGCTGGGGCAGTCGTGAACAATAAGATACAAAAAGGCCATCAACTGACATTTCTGAGGTGGGGAGAGCAGAGCAGGGTATGCGTATGCTCCCTGCACACAGCACCACCAACGGCGTGGGCAGACCACCTAAGCCACCGCTGTGGGCCTGACCCACTGGTCTCTGCCCCTACCCCACCCCCATTTAAGGAACCATCTCCCCGCCCCCCCCGCCCCCGCTTCGGGAAGCGAGCAAGGGCACCTGTTACTTCTTTTCGCTCCCTTCCTGCAGTCCCAATACAGCCTTGCCTGAATTCCTCATTGGGCCTCTTGCAAATATCTATTGATTAAAGAGTCCAAGGACCCGAGCTGGTAACAGTGTCACCCGAAGATGAGCATACCCTTTACCAGCGCCATCTCCCGTCCACTCGTCTGGCTTTCCCCCTCCGACCTCAGCCTTGAAGGTGCCTAAAGGACCTCGGAGGACGAAGGTGGAAGAACATTTGTCTTCACCCCCTCTCCGTCCCTCTGCCCCCAAATAAGAATCCTCTTCCGTCGTTTGTGACTTCGGCAACTGGCCGAAGGATCGTTGGTTTGGTCTGTGTCTTGTGCCTGTTGTCACAAATTGTAAGCGCAACTCTTTTCCGGGACTCGGAGAGGAGTGTGGTACTCAGAAAAGTTCAGTCAAAGCGGGTGGAGGCTTCACCTCCCGAGGGTGGAGCTACTGCCACCCAGCGGACCCAGGTGAGGTAGGACTGAGGTAGGCCTGCGGATTTTCCCGGAGAAGTGGAAATCTCTAGCTTTCACTGGAAACCGCCAGAATTGCACGTGTTGGTACCCAGCTTCAGAACACGCTTTACACCTGTCTGTGGCTGCTGGGCCCGTGACTGCCTCTCAGGGCCTCTGGTTTAGGGTGTGTTGGGAGGATTGGGCAGGTGTCTGGGGTGGGGGAACGAGCCCTCATCTTTCCCCTTGTGAGCTTTTCTTCAGAGTCACGTGGCTGTTCTCCCTTCCATGAATTCCAACAGAGAAGCAGAGTCATTTCCGAGCGACTGGGGTCTGTGACTTCCGCGTTATTTGGGGCTGTCCCCCGAGACCGGAGCCACCCCTGGCCGGTTTATGGACAGTGAGTTGAGGGGGGGACCCTGCTCTCCATGGCTCCTCTCCACAGGGGCCAAGGGCTGGGTGGGGTAGTGGGTCTGGCCCTGTCCTTCCTTCCCCCTTTAGCGTGCAGCGGAAAGGTAAACAGCCTTGAATTTGCAGCTCTTTCATCTGCCGGGCAGAGGGGAGAGGAGGGCAAGTGCTGAGTGTAGATAATTACTTCACATGGCAACACGAGCCTGTGTATCTGGGCGGGCACTCGAAATGTCAAAGCAATGCAGGAAACCCTTCACAAACACCAGTTTGACACTTTCACCCCTCTTGTTATGAGCAGAGATCTGAAACGTCTAAGCAGGTGTGTCACTTTATTTTTATTTTTTTAAGCGAAGGGAGAGCAGCCAGTTCATTTGCATGATCTCTGGCAGTTCTTTACCAACGGAGCCAGACAGAGATACATGTTTAAGTGGTTGTCATGGAAACCAGAGCGCATTGCTCTCCCCCAAGGTCTGAAAGACTGGATGATGAAAAGTTTAAGCAATCACCATGGAAACCTAGAGCAGATTCAAGGCGGGTTCAGATCCCAGGACACTTACTAGCCGCTAAGTCTTCAGGTTCTGGGGTCCTGGTGGAGGGTGAATTCTGACAAGCCACTGCAGCTTCAGGGCTGACCCAGAGGCCACAGTCACGGGCTCAGAGCATCCCGGGGGTTAGCACTGAGGTGAGGGTGTCCCCCCAAAGCTCAGACCTGTACTCTTCCTGTTCTGAGATGCCCTTCGGGCCTCTCCTGCTTACCTCTCCCTATATTTCGTTCCCTCCACTCCATCCATTTCCTCAGTGTGGCAGGAGCCCACAGATCTGCTGTCACAAAATGGGACCCTGCTCAGGTCTGCAGGAGAGAGGACGTTCGAGGCCCAGCCTGGTCTATGACCTTGACCAAGACATGTCCCCTTTCATGTTCATGAATAACCAAAGTAAGCAAGAAAGTCCTGCCTTCCATCGCTGCAAGTAAACAAATGCACTTGAAAGCACTTCCTATGCCGCAGAGCCTCTGTGCCATTCTTGGTCTCTTCTGTTATGGTTTTTCCCTCTTGCTGGAGATGATCCCGTTTGGGAATAGCTGGCTGATCTGAGGCTGAGTTTTGAAGTCCAGGAGTATGTAAAGGGGGGGTCCCTGGGGGGCTGTGGAAGGGGACCGACCAGAAGTGGAGACTGGAACTAATTTGCACGGGGTTGTGGGATGGGGTGAGCCATCTACCTTTTCTCCTGACAGGGTTATGGTCTCTAGTGACCACTCAGGGCTGGGGGTGCTGGGGCTATAGCATATGGTGGAGTGGATGAGTGTGTGGGGCGGCATGTGAGGGAACACAATACATACCTGACTGAGCATGACACAGGTGTAGGACGCTGTGGGGATGTGTCGGGGGAGGGCGGACGGGGAGACGGGAGGAGAAGGGCACAGGAGGAAACGCTTGGAGAGCTTGTCATTACAGAATCTCAGCTCTCCTGGTGTGAAATGCTTCAGAGCACTACTTTGATTTGTTATGAATTCTGACTTCATAAAGGAACCCACTCCATAAATGTTTATTGAGCACCTGTTTACGTGCCATGTGCTATTCTAAGTGTGTGGGACAAAACAGTGAACAAAACAGACAAAACCCCTGCTTTCGAGGGGCTTGCCTTCAGATGAGGGAAGGCGGATCACCAACAACAAACAGAATAGACGAATTAGATATTATATTAGAAGGGGATTAGGTGCATGGATTTAAACAAGGGCGGGGCACGGTAAGAAAAATAGGGACTGCCAAGGGCAGGGGCTGGGCTGTTCCAATATATAATAAAGTGGACAAGGGAGACTCACTGAGAAATGACATTTGAACAAAGACTTCAAGGGGCTGAGGGAGTGAGCGACGCAGACATTTGCAGGGAAAACCTTCCAGGAACAGGGACGAAGCAGTGAAAAAATCCTAAATATATTCAAGGAAATTGTGTGACTGGCACAGAGAGAAGGAAGGAAGGAAGGAAGTGGGGGACAAGTCAGAGACGTGAGGGTCGGGCTGACACAAAGGGCCCTGGAGGATTTGGACAGATCTGACTTTTCGTTTTACAGCATATCTCTGGTTGATGTGTAGAGAATAGAGTACAGGGGCAGGATGGAAGCAGGGCGAGCAGCGAGGCTCTTGCAGTGATTCAGGGAAGGGACCATAGTGGTTCTCACTCGATGGTAGCAGTGGGGCTGGGAAGAAGAGGCCAGATTCCGGGTGTATTACGAAGGCAGGGCCAACAGGTCAGAACAGGTTGCAAGAAAGAGGAGTCTAGGGTGACTACTGGATTCTGGGGAGAGCAACTGGAAGGATGGACTTAGAGCCAGCTGAGACGGGCAAGACGGTGTGAAGGAGAAGATCTGGATTCAGGTTTGGGTTTCATTTTGATGTCTGTGAGATACCCAAGTTGGAGAAGTCCTTTAGGGATAAATCCAAGGCAGCTGGAAATACCAGACTGAAGTTCAGGGAGGTGGCCAGACTGGAGATGTGCATTTGGGAATTGACATCATCATCAAGCGAGTGACGCAGATGAGGAAGAGAAGAGGACCAAGGACTGAGCTCTGGGGGCTCCAGCATTACGTCATGGATGTTACGCCATGCAGACGAGCAAGTGAGGGCCTCAGAAAAGGAGCAACAAGCGGGATGAAAGGGAAACCAAGAGTGGCTGGAGTCCTCAAGCCAAGAGAGAGAAGTACGGGAAGGAAGCCAAGTGACCTGCGGCTTCAAGTGTTAAGAGAGCAAGTGGGATGAGGGTCGGTCACTGATTTAGCCACACGAGGGGCACTGGTGGCCCTTACAGGAGGGATGTTGGTGGCATGGCAGGGACAAAACCGGGTTCGAGTGTGTTTTAGACAGGCTGGGAGGGCAGGCATAGGGAAGGGCAAGTAGAGGCAACTCTTCCAGGAGTTTTGCTCCAAAGGCGCCCCCATATTCTCATCTTGGTACGATGCCGGACGCATCATAAGCACCCAGCACAGAGACACTATCAGTACAGTGGTGATGACTGGGGGTTGGGGTGGAGTGATTCCTTCTACGGTAGCGTTATCTAGGTCTCTAGAGAAACTTCACAGTGGCTCAGGGCTGTCAGCAGCTGTCGTGTCCCGGGCTTTCTGTGATGTGAGAAGGAGGGGGTGGACAGGGGCCTTACAGCAGAATGAGGATCTGTGAATTTGAACTGGACAGACCCTTGTGTCCAACTTCCATATTGAACTGGAGAGGAAACAGGCCTGAGGTCACCACTCTGAGAGTGGCAGAGCCAGGGCTAGAACCCAGAGACCCTCCTTCCGGATTCATTGATTTTTGTTCTGTCACAACAAACGCTGAATTCTGAGCGTCTTCAGTCTCTGAATGCTGACTTTCAGTTTCTTAGGATTCCTATCCATTACCGTTCTAGAAAACCACAATTCCCTAGTTCCAGGAAAGTCTAATGAAAATTCCCAAGAAACTGCATACTCACAGCACATCCCTTTCTAACATTTTGGTGATTTAAATGTCAGTGAATCCGAAATTGATAAAGGAAGCTTTCCTTGAAAGATAAATGTGAGTTCCAAAGCTATGAATCAGAGGTGGACGGGGCCTCTGTCAGATTCCTGTCAAGAAAGAAGCAAGGTAGTGTTTCACAGGTGGCTGAGACCTTGGACACGACTCATTACTGATTTTCCATGATGTTCAGTGGCCACTGAAACAAGATTCTAAAGGAAAGGAGGGAAAAAACCCTAAGATTTCAGCTTTCCCAAAGCTCAGAAATGCTGGGGCGCAGCTCAGCTGAAAGGCTTCATAAAAGAAATGGCTGTCGCGACGTGGGTGGCCGATTTCTGAGTTGCTGAAGATGGTGTTAAATATCTTACTCATTACAAATGCGCTGTTTGGTGAAATCAGGCCCTTAAAATCCAAGAGTGGGGCTGGGGATGGAGCTGGGAGGAAGAGTGAGAAAAGGCGAGGGCAGTTAGGAGGGCCAAGAGAAGAAGGTAAAGGTCATCCCAGCAAATGAAATACCTGGAGAAGATCTCGTGTAGGAAGAGACCCAAGTCATAACTACCCTCTGGGTAATGAACACACAAGCCCTGTCTTCCCAGCCTTCCACTCCTCCTGTCTGCTGGGCCGGGCTGGGTAGTGGACATGCGTGTCTGTGTCTGGCCTCCTCACTTGTTCTTTTCTCAGGCTGCTGCTGCTTCTACTGCTACCACCCAGATGTGCAGGGACCCCACCCAGAGATCACAAAGAAAATCGAAGCAGACTCTACCGGCTACAACTTTCTCACCACCCTAGGGTGAATGATGATGGTTCAGAGGTTTATTCTGCTCAAGGGTCAGAATCTCCTTTTGAAATGAGGCTGGCCCCAAACAAGCCCCAGGGCCTGTGGGATAGGGCTTTACCAAGCCAAGTCTAGGGTATGGCAGGTAGACTACAGGCGTTGGGTCAGAAAAACTGGAGTCAAGTCCCAGTTCCACTTCTTCCAGCTAAGTGACCTGATGGGCAGACTTCGCTAGACTTAACACGTCCTCACCTGTGAAATGGGAGTGCACACATGCATACCTCACCTGCTGACGTGAAGATCAAATAATAAATATATGTGAGTGGTTCTCGACCGTGGCTGCAAATTAAAGTCACTGGGAAATGTCTAAAAGATACAAATACCTGGACCGCACCCCTTGAACAGTACTTTTAATCATGGCCACATACTACAATCCCTGGGAGAGCTTTTAAAAGCCCTAATGCCCAGGCTTTATCCCAGACCAATTAAGTCAGAATCTCTGAGGGCAGGACCCAGGTAGTGATCAGATTTTATAAAGTCCCCCAGAAGATCCCTAAGGGCAGCCACGGCTCAGAACCACTGATAAATGTGTAAATGCTTTATAAATTAGTACGTGCCAAACACCTGTAAGGAATCGTCACCAGTATCAACTTGCAAATTAAGTATGATAGTGGTGATGTTGAATTATTGGATGGGCCTTTTCAGCATGCTCTCAAGAGCTTCACAAAATAAGGATGAAGTTTAATAAAGTAAGTGTGAAGAATTAAGAAGATCTTCAAGTGGCAAGTTATTACAAAACAGTGATAAAAATAGACTATTAAAAAGTCTACAAATAACAAATGCTGGAGAGGGTGTGGAGAAGAGGAAACCCTCCTACACTGTTGGGGGGAATATAAGTTGGTGCAGCCACTGTGGAGAACAGTATGGAGGTTCCTCAGAAAACTAAAAATAGAGCTACCATATGATCCAGCAGTCCCACTCCTGGGCACATATCTGGACAAAACTATAATTTGAAAAGATACAGGCACCCCTATGTTCATAACAGCACTATTAAAATAGCCAAGACATGGAAACAACCTAAATGTCCACTGACGAATGATTGGATAAAGAAGGTCTGGTGTGTGTATATATACACACACACACACACATACACAATGGAATACTACTCAGCTGTAAAAAAGAATGAAATAATGCCATTTGCAGCAACATGCATGCAACTAGAGATTG
This sequence comes from Neophocaena asiaeorientalis asiaeorientalis, assembly GCF_003031525.2. Taxonomy (NCBI): domain Eukaryota; kingdom Metazoa; phylum Chordata; class Mammalia; order Artiodactyla; family Phocoenidae; genus Neophocaena; species Neophocaena asiaeorientalis. The sequence goes on from NW_020174268.1 coordinate 16,387,184, forward strand.
TCATACTAAGTGGAGTAAGTCAGAAAGAGAAAGACAAATACCATATGATATCACTCATATGTGAAATCTAAAATATGACACAAACGAACCTATCTACAAAACAGAAACAGACTCAGACAGAGAGAACAGACTTGTGGTTGCCAAGATGGAGGAGGTTGGGGGAGGGATGGAGTGGGAGATGGGGTTTAGCAGATGTAAGCTATTATATATAGAATGGATAAACAACAAGGTCCTAAACCATAACAGAAAAGAATATAAAAAAGAATGTATATGTATGTACAACTGAATCACTTTGCTGTACAGCAGAAATTAACACAACTTTGTAAATCAACTATACTTCAATGAAAAAAACTTAATTAAAAAAATAGACTAATATAGAAAAGATAGGGGAAAAAAGTAGCAAAAAAATATTATCGTGATTAAAGAATGCCCCTCGGACTTGACATGGACACAAGTCACCCTCAGCTCTTTTCAAAGGCAGACAGATTGAGTAGTTCCAGAGGTGGCTGAGACTTTGCATTTCTGACACACTCCTAAGTGATGCCTTCATTGTGGGTCTAGGGATTACAAGCACAGGCTTTGGAGGCAGACCTGGGTTCAAGCTGCTGGCTTTCCATTTCCAAGTTGCGTGGCTCAGGGCAGTAGCCATTCTTCATTTTTTGTAATCAGTAATCCCCCTCTTCCTGTTCCCACTTCTGGAAAGCACCCCTTCCCATACACTAATCACGTGGTTTGAATGGGCACTGCCAGGTTTTTTTGCCCCTGCCCTTCCTCCATCAGGTGGATCATTATGGTCCCAAAGATGGGCCAAACTGGCCAATGAGAACCTTCCCAGGGGTGGTTGGACTGGGGCGCTGGAGTATCAGCCAGACTCTGTTGGTGGCGAGGCCGTGCGAGGCTGGGTTCGTTGCCATCTTTGGGGACACCAAGCTGCTTTCCTGTCCTTCTCGTGTTATATAAGACATCCAAAATATTGTCTTTTTGCTTATGTCAATTTGAGTTTGGATTTCTTTCAATACAGGAAAAAAAAAAAAAAAAGCCCTGAACAATACCTGAGGACAAGTTACTTACTCTGTGCTTTAGTTTACTCCCCTGTGAGATGGGGCTAGTAGTGGAATCTAATCATAAGGCAATTATGGAGATTAAATAAAAGAATACATGGAAGGAGCTTAGTGCAGTGCCTGGCACTAAGTGTTCCAGTTAGAATGCCCCTGGGTCAGTCAGAGGTTGCATCTACTTCAGACCATGAGCTGGTGACCAGGGAATGATCCAATGTAAAGGGATTGGTTCCCGGTTCTAATCTGAATCACCGACCTCTTGGAGTTCATCCAGTGCCAGGACGTACAGCTTCTGTCTGGTCCAGACAAAATGACTCGCGTGTGAAGGGCACAGACTTGTCACATTCCCTGCTCCAAAGACCCAAGACCTGCTTGGTCAAGTCCGCGCCCAGACTGCTGTGCATTTGGGGCTATAAAAGGGCAGGCTGAACTGGGACCTGGGTTCTCCATTCTCTGAATTCACTTGATCCAAGTCCAGCTTCCAGAAAATCCAAACGTCTTCAGTTTCTGGGTCTTCCTGCTGCCATCGCTGGCAGTTGTTACATCCAGCATGCCTTTTGAAGTCTTAAAAAATTCCCAAACCCCACTTTATACAAAGGCCCCAAGGCCACTGTTTTGTGTCGATGTCAGTGTATATTTAATATCTATCATGTGACACGTTAGGGCTGCTCAGATGGTACAGCCCGAGGTCGCTTGAAGTGGACTTTGCTCTTATTTCAACTCAACAAATATTGATCGAGCTCTCGGCCTGGGCGAAGCCTGTGATAGGCCTGTCCTCCCTCCCTCCGCCTCCCCTTCAGCCTAAAGTGCAGCTTATAGAACTCAGCAGTGGGAGGATGTCCCATTTTGAGCTGCACTGAGAATTATTACCAAAGCGTGGGATGCCTGTTGCAATGCAGAAATTCTAAAGGTGGGAGACAGCCAAGGACCTGACACACAAAGAGAGAACATGGCAAACTTAAGGGGAGCTTAAGCAGCACCTATGACTAGAGCAGGGGCTCATGCGTGGAGCTTGAAATGACGGCTTTGATCGAATCGTAGTAGTTCAGCTAGAAATGAAGAAAAAAAAAAAAGCTAATTAACACACAGCAGGTCAAGTAAGAGTTTGTAACAATATTCAAGGCGTTCCTTGGACACACATTTCAAGAGGGAGAAAGGAGCCCCCTGTTCACAGGACAGGTGCGTCTTTGCGAAACCACATTTGTGTGGGGCGGTGTGGTGGGTACGGAGCACGGGGGGCTTGCTTCCCTTTACACCAACTCCAGGCTGATACCAGAACCAGCAACTCCTGGGTGTCCTGTCTGATAGACCGTGAGGAAGTTTCTACTACCTCGTTTGGATATTTCTGAGAAAATCAGAATGCTGCCTGCATAGCCACAGAGGTTTCACAGAGGAAACAGTGTATACTTCACTGTAAATCAGATTGCAGTTGGAAGCCATGCTGAGTGTCGTACCGGGAAGGGCAATGGCCTCTTTTCCCCTGGCTTTGGAAATGGTGTGCCGGGCCCTGAAGCAGATGTGCTGGGATTGGGGAAGCAGAGCTTTTGTCAGGACCCTGTGTGGGGTTCAGGGCCGGTCTTGGGGGCAAGGAAGCAGACTGGGTGGAATTTGAGGAGTTCTCTCAGGCCTCCTTCTCCCCCTGCAGAAGCCCTTAGTAAGAATATGAGGATGGAGGATGGAGGACGGAGGACTCCCCTGGCGGTCCAGTGGTTAAGACTCTGGTGCTTCCACTGCAGGGGGCGCCGTTTCGATCCCTGGTCAGAGAATCAAGATCCCCTAAGATCCCACATGCCCCGTGGCGAGGCCAAAAAAGAGGATGGAAAAATGGGATAAAGCCACAGCAGTGCTGAAAGAGCACCATGTTAGTTACAAAGGGTGATTCCTTCTCATTTAGACCTTCCAGGCATTATGCTTAGTTCAGAGGCGGAGACGAAGATAGCCCTAACCCTTATGGAGTGCAGAAACCACAGACCAGAGGCTCCAGAGGGGGGAGGGTGGGTTCCTGGAGCTGGGTGTGGCACAGGGACCAAGAGTCAGTGGCCAGAGCAACCCACTGAGCCCAGAACGGTCCTCTGCCTTTTCTCCGTGGGAACAGGCTCCCCAGAGGTAGCTCACAAGGCTGACCTCTCGGGAAGGCCCTGAACATACCCTCTGAGGTGCAGGGCGAGAAGGAAGGACAGGAGCCCCTGGGGAATTCTACCCAATAGACGGTTCTTCTCTGCTGGGCGCCATTTCTGTAGGGCCCGCGCCGGCTTGGTTTTCTCCTCCCTCCACCCCTCCGTGTGTGGTCACCCCTTGGTCAGCACTGGCTCTGGATCTCAGTATTGTTCCTTCCACTTTCCAAGGCACAGAGGACTGAAAAAAGCAAGAGAAGACGGGCTGGCCGAGAAAGCAGGGTCTGGGGACTGGTAATTCCGTGGGAAATAACGTCCACACTCTACGAAAGCATAGCTCCACTTGGCTAAGTGGAAGAAGCCAGGCACAAAGGGTCGTATGTCGTATGATTTTATTTACAGAAAATGGCCAAAAAAGGCAAATCTATAGGTACAGAGAGTGGATTAGTGGTTTCCTGGGGCTGGAAGTAGGAATTGGAAATAACTGTGTACGGTTAAGAGGGATTTTACAGGGGTGATGGAAGGGTTCTTAAACTAGATTATGGTGATAATTGCACAACTCAGTAAACTTATCAAAACTCATTAATTGTATACTTAAAATGGGTGAATTTTATGATAGGTAAATTGTACTTCAAACAAACTGAAGGAAAGAATCTGGTTCCAGCCACCTTCGAGAAACACATGGTATTGCATGGCAATCTTACGTGTGCTTATTCAGTCAGATTACCGTTTTCTTTTTGTATCTAGCTTTCTTAATGCCCATTTCCTTTCTACTGTAGCAGTGGTATTCTTTTTTAAAATTTTTAATTAATTAATTTTGCCACGTTGGGTCTTTGTTGCTGCGTGCAGGCTTTCTCTAGTTGCGGCGAGCAGGGGCAACTCTTCATTGCAGTGCGCGGGCTTCTCATTGCGGTGGCTTTTCTTGTTGCGGAGCACGGGCTCTGGGCACGCGGACTTCAGCAGTTGTGGCTCATGGGCTTAGTTGCTCCACGGCATGTGGGATCTTCCTGGACCGGGGACCGGATCCGTGTTTCCTGCATTGGCAGGTGGATTCTTAACTACTGCGCCACCAGGGAAGTCCTGGGACTGGTATTCTCTTTTCTTCTCTTTGTGTTTGAGAATTCGTTGGTCTTCATCTTTTAGCCAAATGCCATTTTCCTAGTCCAATTTTTCTTCCCCTTTAATTTTCCTTTTCACTTAGCAAATAAGTTTGATTCTTTTCCATTCACCCAATAATATTTCCTACCTTTCCTTTCTTGCATAAGTCTTGCATAAGTTTTCCTTATTAAAAATCTTCTCAGGCTTCCCTAGTGGCGCAGTGGTTGAGAGTCTGCCTGCCGATGCAGGGGACTCGGGTTCGTGCCCCGGTCTGGGAAGATCCCACATGCCACGGAGCAGCTGGGCCTGTGAGCCATGGCCGCTGGGCCTGGGCGTCCGGAGCCTGTGCTCTGCAACGGGAGAGGCCACAACAGTGAGAGGCCCGCGTACCACACACACACAAAAAAAACAAAAAACTTCTCTACCTGGTTTAAACCTGATGCGTTTAGAAAGAGACAAGAGATGTTTATCCTCCCCCGGTGGAGGGTTCTCATCAATCCTGGAGGTCCCCGGCCCTCCCTCCTGCATGTTCATTCTGCATTTGGTTTCTGGACTGTCTTTTTTTCTTTCAATTTAAAGTGTACAGTTTAATGGCTTTTAGTAAATTCACAGTTGTACACCATCACCATTATCAATTTTAAAACATTTTCATCACTTTGAAAAGAAACCCCATACCCACTGACAGCCATTCCCCATTCTCGCACGATTTCCTCATCCTTAGGCAACCACTAATCTGTTGTTTGTCCCTATGGACTTACGTATCCTGGACATTTCATGTAAATGGAATCATATAATTTGGAGTCTTTTGTGACGGGCTTTTTTCACTTAGCATAATGCTTTTGAGTGGCATTCATGTTATAGCTTGTATCGCCACTTCATTCCTTTTATTGTCAAATAATACTTCATTGTATGGATATATCACATCTTGTTTATCTGTTTACCAGTTGATGGATATGTGGATTGTTTCTACTTTTTGACTATTATGAATAGTGCTTGCTATGAACATTCATGAACTAGTTTTTGTGTGGACGTATGTCTTCATTTTTCCTGGTTGTACTGGGCTGTCTTAACATAAAGGACAATGTCTTGCTTTTTTATGCACTTGGGAAGCACTAATTTCACTTCTCAGGGCCAGTAGAAATCTCAGGGAAACAACCCTCATGTCTACAGTCCCATTATGGGTCCTAAGACACTTGGGTCATTTGAGTTGGCCCTCACTCCTACCAGAGGAAGGAGAACAATCTGCTATCTTCAGACCCGAAGGATACCTGGGATGGAAACTCCCCAAACATGCCAGGAAGTTCAAATTGATTATTTTCACTCACTTTTAGAAACCAGATATTTAGCATTCTTTGTGCCATTCTGGGTATCTCATGTGACATTTATTTTTCTTTGTTTTCAGCTAGGTTAATAAAGTTGTCTCAGGACCAGTGAGGACTCATTAAAGAATATATATACTGTTATTTATTTGACTGCTGGTGTGATACCCCTGGGGAAAGAGGTTGGTTGGCACATTACAATTTACATTTACTTAAACTTTTTTTGTGTGTGTGTAACCTGAGTAACCCAGTCTCCGTGCACTTTCCAGCGGATATACTTTACATTTGGAAAGTTGACAGCACTAGTAATGTTAATGTTTGGCATGTTCTCAACTTTGGGCAGCTTCTTCCAAGTTCTAAGGAGAAAAACATAAAAATCTCGAAAGGATAAGAATGAATGTCCCTCCCATATCCTGCTCACCCCGATCAGCAGCCTTTTTGTAGGCTAGCCTTCTGGTCAGGAATTGCCCCCTCCTCTCCTTGGCTCATATAAATTCTTCCCATTCACTGTGACCTCAGTAAATCCTCCAAGGGAACCTCACTATGTGCCAGACCATTTGACCGCTCCCTCTTCTGGACTCCAGGAGAGCCAAGCATGGAATTGATGCTTGATGCGTGCTGTTCTTATTTTCTCATCCAGGTGTGTACAACCCGAAGGCCAGGGTGCTTCCTTTGGAGCCACACAAGGCCCGGTAGAGAGCAGGGCTCAACCAAAGCTGACCGGCTGTGGACTCCAATGGGTACCCTTGTGTGTTCCAGTCGGGGTTTGAACAACCTTTAGAAGAAGATATTGGGCTTTCAAGGTCTGTCTCATAAAGAAGTAGACATTGCTCATAGGCATCAGGCATGAAGACAGATGGGAAGAACTTAGAGGTGGCATCAGTGATCTCCATGTTATAAAAGCTCTGTAATTATCGATTCATTCACACAAAAGCTCTGGGGGACAGACTGTCCTTCCCACAGCCCAGCAGGAACAAAGCAGCTGGTATAACAGAGGAATGATTAACTGTGGAGGTCCTGTGGTTGTCTAAGACACTCTCTCTCTTCTTTCCTGCCAACAAAACCAAGGCAGAGAGCCCTTGATTTCAGGGGTGTCATGTTACTCAGTTCTGGCCAATGAGATCAGGTGAAATCAGCAGAGGAGCTCTGGGAAAATATTTTGCTCCTTCATAAAATGTGAAAATAGTGTGAGATAGTCTCTTTTTCTCTATCTCTCTCATTTTTCTTTCTCACTTTTCCCTCTTCTCTGGATGGCGTTGTTCTTTCTGATTTTAAACACAGTTGAGATGTGAGATATTTGGAGCTACAGCAGCCATTATGAGACCATGAGGCCATGGGCTGAAAGACAAAAAGCCAGCCTGCTAAAGATGGTTAAGTGACATGATGGAGATTGAAGGCTCTTGATGACACCATTGATAAGCTAAACCAATGCAGCAATCACCTATAGCTTGATATTTTTGTTAATGAAAGAAAGATAAACTCCTTTATCCTGTTAGTCATTTTTTATGTTATTGTAATAGCAAACATTTATCAACTTCTTATGTGTCAAGCACTGTCCAAGCACTTTATACATATTAACTCATTTACTCCTTTACATAACCTTATGAGATAGGCATATTAGTATTCTCACTTTTTTGTATTATTTAATTTATTTATTTTTGGCTGCATTGGGTTTTCGTTGTTGCTCATGGGCTTTTTGTAGTTGCGGCAAGCGGGGGCTACTCTTCATTGTGGTGGGAGAACTTCTTATTGCAGTGGCTTCTCTTGCTGTGGAACATGGGCTCTAGTCACGTGGGCTTCAGTAGTTGCTTCTCATGGGCTCTAGAGCGCAGGCTCATTAGTTGTGGCGCATAGGCTTAGTTGCTCCGCGGCATGTGGGATCTTCCTGGACCAGGGCTCAAACCCGTGTCCTCTGCATTGACAGATGGATTCTTAACCACTGTGCCACCAGGGGAGTCCCCTTTGGAGCATTCTTAATGGATAACTGTACACAATAGTCAGCAATTGATATTCTCACAGTTTAACAAATCACAGAATTATGGAACTATTTAAAGCTGGGAGGCATTCATTGAGATGACTTTGAAAATATTAGAGTAGATGAACCTGGAATGGTGATCTACGTATCACTGAAGCCTGTAGGCAAGATGTTTCTGTACATACTGCCAGCAATTATAGAAGTGCATTGGCTTTCCCAAAGCAGTCCCAATACCGTTTGTTTTTCCCCTGGTAGTGTTTTTAAATTATTAGTTATGTCATAATAAAATTCTCCCTGCACGTTTTAATTGCTGGCATGGCAGTATATCTTTTCATTACTTCTGACTACTTTTCAAGTATTAAGTTTGTAAATTTCAAAACACTCAAAAGTTATTTCTTGAGAATCTTTTGCAAAGAGTGGCTCTATCAGAACAATAAGAGACCCTCTAAACTGGCAATCACTGAGCACTCCTCTCGGTTTGGTTATAACCCTCACTGGACTGTCACGCATTGTAGAGGGGTGAGGGAGAGTCTATGTGAGGACTCACTTTCTCTCCAAAGGAATTTCTGTCGGGGTACCCCATGTCTTGGACACACCTTTTCATCCATCTTTGCCTGAAGAAGCTCTTGACTACTGAGTTTTCTCGAACTTTCCATCCAAGCTTCCTTATCCTCTACCCACCTAAGCCAAGGAGTCAGACAGTTATAGACTGAGTAGATTTCAATCCCCAAACTTCAGAACTCCCAAGACCTCTTACTCATTTTGTGTCCATTTTCAGATTACAGGCACTTCAGAAACCAATCCTGACTACCAGACAATCTCCATTTTGCCTGCGGTCTTGTCTTTTTAAGATTTATGTTATGGTTTAGATTCACTGGGCTTCCATAACAAAACCCCAGTGAATCTGATCTCACTGGTTATTGGAACTTCTCTCTTTAAAAAGCAGTTTTCGAGAAGCAGCTTAAAAGGTCTGCTATTGTTACTTTATGAAGTGTCTGTTCTCCAACAACAAAGCAAATAACAAGTACTTCTCCTCAGCCTGCATATTTCTTTGTGGTACTTGGAGAATCCTTCAACTCACTTTTTCTGTCAAATAATCTTCTCTTGTTTAAACTTCCCTCAAAGAAAAACTTTTCTGACCCACTCCCATTAACCTCTCCATAATACCATACATCGTCTATGTTACCTTTCTCGGGATACACTTAATCTCTGGGAAGGAATTTTCATGACCGAAAATGGGGCAGAAGAGAAAAACTGGACACGTTTACAGACTTAGATTAAGGAGATGGTGATGGTAATCAGTAATCAAAGTAACTGACTTGAAACATGCATTCATACCTCAAGAGATAAAACTTTAGGAAAAAACCTTTAAACTCCTTGGAATTACTGCTTGGAAATATGGATTCAGTCTCTTGTGCATGAATTAATTGATGGAGACAAAGTCTTTAAAATAAGGACTTGATTGTAATTTATAGTTCATTCTGATAATAGTTTCTGTATTATCCACCAATATTTTCTTAATTCAGACAAGAATCATATTATGTTTTTTTAATCTCCGCCAAGCATAAAACAGAGAGATTTCCTGGGATACTTATGACAAAAGCTGTTCTTTCTTAAAGGCGTCTACAGGGGAGATTTAAATAGTCTTTCCTCTATCAGTTTTTCATCTACTCTGAAATGGGTTTGATTAGATCCAGGTAACAGTTCTGTATAGTGCTGGCTTGTCGAATTTGAGTACATTTGGGTCATCAAGCAGTTGTTCACCTTGAACTTCATCTTTCAGCTTGTCAAAAAGTAATCTAACACTTGTCCAAGCACCAGCATGAATCACCAAAGAAGCAGAGACTGGAGGAGGCTGTCATTGCAACTGGAACCTCAAATCTGCTGCCCCCATCCAGGGACCCCTGAGAGGTGGTGAAGTGTGGTACCTTTCCATACCTCACAAGGGCACGGCCTCCTGGCTCCATGGCTATGGAAGGCTTATGCTACATGGGACTCTATCTTCTAGCAAATGCACAGAGAAATTGTTTCACTCAATTTTGTGTGTGTATGTGTGTGTATGTGGCTTTCCATTAGAGGGCAAAACTCCGAAAAATTCATTCTCTTTCACCCAGATGCAACTGAAGGGTACTGTGAATTTGTCTTGCTGTGACTCTTTAGAAGGAATAATTCCTAGAATTATTACCAGTACCTTTTCTTTTCCATTCCTCTCCCAAAAGTGTCCTTGTATTACATCTTCAAGCAAATGAATGAATACCTCTACTCAAAGCAAAGTGCGTGATGCCAGGTGAATCCCACCCAGGGGAAAGTTTAGTAACTCAGGACTCTGTTCTCACTCTGACTAGTTCAATGATCTCCTCTAAGACTTGGATAAATACACAGAAATACTGCTAAATTTATTGACGACCCAAAGCTGAGAGAGAGACAGAGCTAATCTACTGGATGGTATTATCAGAATTTAAAATTATTTCAACCAAATACGATAAGGATGAAAAAAATCAATGAAATGAAGTTTAGTAAGAATGAAAGCCCTGGATTTAGGTTCAGAATATTAATTTATAAGGAAAGGATGAGGAATACATGGCTTTAAAGTGGGAGGTATTGTAACATGCCAGTGAGTCAAGCGTTGGTGGGCTGTGTGATACCTTGTGGTACTCAGTTCTGAGCACTTGGGACATTGTCCAGAAGAGATGCCAGGATGACAAGATATCTTGAAATGAGGTCGGATGAAGGACAGTTAAGAAAACTAGAACAGTTTACCTGGGAGAAGGGAAAACTTAATAGTCATCTTCAAATAGTTGAAAATCTGGAATTTTGGGGGGAAGTTTTGCTTGTTTTTCTTTTCCTTTTTTTAAAATTTATTTTTATTTTCATCTAAGTTACATGCAGTTGCTTGAAGAGTCAAACAGTTCTGCAAGAAGCTGGACCCCTTTCTTCCTTTCTATCCCCAAAGGCCTCCACGTTTCCTTCTTTTAGATGATTATTTGGTATCTATTCCATGTCTCGAAATAGCACGTTTGCACTGCTTCTTCTTGGTTTTTCAGTTGGGGGTATGATCTTTGGACTCTGGACTTTCATTTGCTTAGACTTCTGAGTACTTAGCGTTCATATTTACCAACCATGTCAATCTCCTCTCAAGATAGTTGGTTCCACCAGATATTCATTCCAATGGTTTTGCCTTCTGAAGGGCCCTGGCCGCCCTATGCCTGGTACACAGTTGCCATCTTGGGTCTGCGGGAGAGGAAAAATAATTTTTCCTAGATCCATCTAGGTTCTTAGCTGAGACCCCACCCTCCCTACCACAATAAAAGGCAGATTAACAGAAGAAAACCAGGCAAATTTAATAACATGTATACCTCCCGTATACATGGGAGATACCCAGAAAAACTGAGTAAATTTTACCCCAAATGGCCCAAGTCATCACCTTAAATACCGTCTTCAGCTAAAGACAAAAGAAGATGTGGGTGGAGGAGCCAGTTATGGGAGATTATCAGGCAAAGAACAGTAAACAAGGGTAAGGTCATTACGTAGGTTTAAATCATTGCTTCCTCCTGGTGAGTATTTCTAGGGTTTTAGAGTCATCCTCCCCTTGCCAGTACAGAGAAGGAGATACCCCTACAAATGAAGATTTCCCTTATAAATGTAAAATGCTCTTACAAAAGGGTAACTTCTACTTGGCTTTCAGAGCTTCTCTTGTGTTTGCTGTTTCTTAAAAATAATCGGCCTGATACAATCCTTATGGCAAAAAGGCATATTTTGGGGTGATATATTCTGCTGCCCTTCAGGTCCTTCCTTCACCACCATCCTGAGGCTGCCATTCGCTCCTCTGCTTCTCCTTCTACCATTTGCATCTCCTGTTTTCTTGTATCCTGGTTCTTCTTTTTTTCAGTTTCCCCCCTCATTTTATAGAGAAAATCCTTCAGTGGTTTCCTGAGAAGGATACATATACGGGAAGTACATTTTTGAAACTTTGCATCTTTGAAAATGACTTTATTCTACCCCCAAATTTCAACAGTAGTTTATCTGGGTATAAAATTCAACACTGGAGACAATTTTCCTTTACATTTTTGAAGGGATTGCTCCATTGCTTTCTAGCTCCCAGTGCTGCTGTGGTGGAGTCCAAATCCATTACTGAGTCCTGATCCTATGCATGGTGAACTGATTTCTTCCTCCTCTGGACATTTCTAGAATCTTCTCTTTGCTCTCAATGTTTTGGAAACTATTCTCAAACTATTTATTGGATTATTTTCTGCCCTCTCTTTTCTCTTTTTGTACATTTAGTATTTGGATACTGTACTTCCCAGATTGGTCCTATGGTTTTCTTATCTTTTCTCTTTTATTTCACATTTTTTGGTCCTTTTATTCTACTTTCTGGGAGAATATTATCTTCCAACCATTCTATTAAGTTAAATTTTTAAAATCACGATTTTAATATCCAAGAATTCTTTTTTCCTCTGGATTTTCCTCTGTAGTGGCATCTTCGTATTTAATGGATTTCATCTCTTCTCTCCAAAGAGAATAAAGGTATTGTGTCGTTGTTTCCTGCCTAGAAGGGGAAAGTACGGCTGTCGGCAATCTAGGAGGCAGTGCTGTCAGTTTTTGGGCCTGGGTGAGTGAGGATGTGGGTTCTGTTTTATGAAATATGCTGACTCAGCTTTTCCCACAGCTGATCCAAGGATTTCGTTTTTTGGGTTTCCTAAGTCTCTAAATTTTATTGCTGCTGTTTCCTCTCATTCACCCCATCCTCGTGGGGCTGTACCTTCAAGGGAAAAAAAAATCCCTTTCCTGTTGTTTAGACGAGTGTTATTTAGGAGGGAATAAAAGTAGACGCAAGAATTCAGCCTGCTCTGTTTCCTGGAAGTGTGGAACGCCTCTTTGGAATCACCTAAGGGACTGTGTTCTGATATTTGGAAATAATCCACATCTTTAAGGGCTGCTTTTGTGAGGTAGGGGCTCCCTTTTCCTGGGAGGCCTGAGCCAATTTGGAATGTCTGCTTCTCAGGGATGTGGCAGAGAGGCTTCTCCTTCTACTGGGGTGGTCACAAGTTAGATAAGATGTCTCCCTGGGACTGTCTCACTCATTTAAAACTCTGATTACATTATGCTTGGAGTAACGTTCATATCCAGATATCTCTGAGAAAATGTGCTTTTGTTTCTGTTTCATTTCCTGTACAGCTTCCTCTGTACTTTGTGGAGGAATGGCCTTGGTGAAGAAGTGACACCTGGGGGGAAGCTTGCATCTTCTGGTTCTGTCATCAAAAGGTTATAGGTGATAAAAAGTCAGTCTTTAGTCCTTGTCAGGGAACCGCCTCCTAGGCCTCCCTAAAACAACAGGAGGTGGGGACGAAATCCATTTCTGGTCAAACACATATGGTCTGCATGTTCCAGCGTTTCTCAAGATAAAAAAAGGAGACCCTAAAGCCAACCCAAACTGGACGGTGACAACGCTAGAAAACAAGAGGCACTGAGAGATGCTTATGTATTGTGGAAAGACTCTCATGTCCTGAAAGGGTTCTCCTCAGTATTCTGCCGAACAGAAATCAATCATCTGTAGCCAAACGACACATCTGACGGCGGCTGGCAGGGAAGGATGAGTATTAAGGAACTTAAAGTTACAGCGTGAGCTACTGCTAATCGAACAGCATGACAAGAAAATAAAGCATGTATGGAATTATATTTGGTCAATGGGCAAATTAGTGCCATTTATACAAATTTTTCTTATATTCAACTTTCCAGCCACACAGCCATCAGGTGTGGTTGATATATACACGTGCTCACAAGTAGTTACCTGAGCGCACTCCTTCAGCCATCTCCTCCATGATGGAGAAGTTAATGTCTTATAGACAGTTTTTAAGCATTTCTAATGCTTAACTAATTTTAAACTAAAAACGAAATCCCTAGAATTCAAGATCTGTTGAAAGAGCCAGCATCCATCCATCCTTCATCCATGTCTACCAGGGACTCAGAAATAAGAGCTCTATTTCAGTCCTCTAGGATTTCCCAGTCTGGTGACAGAGACAGATTGGGGACAGGACATTCTGACTCAGGGCTATAACCCCAATATTTGAACTACGCACGGACTGCTTTGGGGATGCGTGGCTCCAAGAAGAGAGAAAGGCTTCCCTGAGGAGAAATGCTTAGTGAAGGCCCAGAAGGGCACTGTGTTCAGGCAGGGAAAACCACCTACCCAAACGCATGGCACCATGAGAGGTGAGGATGCCTGTTAGAAGCCCATCTGCTTCAGAACATGGCAGGGCTTGGGGGTGTGAAAGTGCCAGGAAGAGAGAAATCTGGAAAAAGAATCGGGGTCCTCATCCTGAAGTGTTTCGTGGGTCACACACAAGAGTTTAGATTTTATCTGAAAGCAAAGGGGAGTCACTGCGGGATTCTGAGCCGGACAGACACATCACGGTCTCTCACAATCTCTTCTGCTACCCCTGGTCACCATCATCACCGGAGTGACTGTTCAATATGGAAGTCAGAGCAGGTCACTCACTGCTTAAAACCCTGCAGTGGGTCCACCTGCTACAAGGCCCATGTGACCAACCTCCCTTAGCTCTCTGACCTCACCCCCCTTCCATTCTCACCCTGTATCTATTCTGCTCCAGCCACATGGCCCTTGCTCTTCCTAGAGCCCTCCAGGTACATTCCACATTAGGGCATGTCTCTGGCTAGTGTGTCTACAGGGAATGTGCTTCCCCCAGATATTCATGGAGTTCATTCCATCCCCTACTCTGAGCAAATGCCAGCCTCTCACTGTGGCCTATCCTGGCCACACCACTTAAAGACACACACACACACACTCGGCACTCTTGATACCCTGTACCCTGCTTGTTTTCTTCCTCTTTTCCACAGCACTTATCACCTTCCAAGATATCATACAAAACATTATGTTTATTGTCCTTCTCTTCCCATTAAACTCTAACTCTGTATGGGCAGATATCATTGCTTTGTTCACCAATGTATCCCAGCACCTAGAGCAAATAGTGAATGAAGAGAAATTAGAGCTGCTTTTTTTTTTTTTTTAACAAGACCACCCTATGAAAACGTGGAGGTAGCTGTGCAGGGATTCGATATTAGGGCCGGGGAGGCCGGTTAGGAGTTTGCTGTGATGATGATGACGGGTTGAATGGGGCAGTGGCCATGGGGAGAGAAAGGAGAGTCCAGGTTAGAGTTATTAAAGGGACAGAGTTGTCAGGACATGGTGACCAATTATTTGGATGTGGGAGCTAAGTGGTGCCATCGCCACTTAGTGGAGTGCCTTCCACTCCGGAGGAAGAGAGAGGACGTGCTAAATTTTGGTGGATGCCAAAGACACAAAGAGCTTAGTTTCAGACACTGTCCTTCAGTTCTCTGTGGGGCGAGTCTTTCTGTATTGCAGAGTACGTATTGATTTTATAATTATTTATTTCCCATCTATGGGCAGCCCCTATGCAGACACATTCAATGTACCTCAAAGTTTTACCAAAATCAAAACAGTTGGTTACAATAATTTACTGCTTATCCTATAGTCATTGGCCTTCCTTATGGTCTTACTTGAGGTTTAAAAAACATCTGTATGAGGTATATCCAGATATCTTTTCCCTTTTCTCCACTCTCCTTTTTTTTTTTTGTGGTACACGGGCCTCTCACTGCTGTGGCCTCTCCCGTTATGGAACACAGGCTCCGGACACGCAGGCTCAGCGGCCATGGCTCACGGGCCCAGCCGCTCCGCGGCATGTGGGATCTTCCCAGACCGGAGCACGAACCCGTGTCCCCTGCATCGGCAGGCGGACTCTCAACCACTGCGCCACCAGGGGAGCCCTCCACTGTCCACTTTTACATTGACATCCAGAGATGTAGTCTCTATATCACTACATCTCGGATGCCTCCTAACCTCCTAACTTTTCCCCAAATGATAATGTCCTTAACTAGTTTACTTCAGACCAGAGCAAACTCACTGCAGTCCAATCCTTAGGGAAACCACTCGATTTTTTTTTTGTTTAACGGCCCTGGCTTCTTTCCACTTCCTCAAAGCAGTAATCTCCTCTCATGATAAACTGTACCCACTTGCTAGAAACTCAGCAACTTTGTTCTTCCTTTTCTCTGCAGCTCCCAGATGGCCACCAGCTGGTCTGGGCTATTTCTTGCATTCTAGTCCCTTTATCCATCCTCTTGGTTTTCTTTTTGATCTCCTTGTCTCTCCCCTCCTGCTTCTAACAGGCACAATTTACCCCTCTTTGGAAGCACCTATTTTCTAAGAGGATTTGAGGATTTTTTTAGAGCATCACCTCTTTTTTCTTCTACTTTTGTATTGTGTGGAGACCAGCTGCAGGGCTGTATGGGAGGAAAAGCTGTCTCTGAGGGCAGGATGAAGCCTCCCGCGAGAAAGGGGTCAGAACAGACTGTTTCCTGACAAGGCCGCTGGGGGACAAAGGGGCCAGCGTGTCCCAGAAGCCACCCCTGGGTCTGCGGGCTCTGCAGGCCACTCTTGGAGGGCGTGGTGGGAGGTGTCCCCTCGCTGACACTCTCATGGGCACCATTTGATCTCATTTCAGCGGATTTCTGTCCCCTTCCCCAGGACCAGAGAGCGTTGCACCATATTCTCAGTTGTCTTTAAACAGCTTTTAAAGGACTGTTAGTGATTTTCAAGATGACAGCCGGAAGGCTGCTTGAAATGACAAATCGAAGAAATGAAGCTGAGGCGTCTGTGTCTTCGTCTGCGTTTGTTGGGCCTGTGAGCTTCCACGTTCACGTGTCTGACGGGGTGTTTCTGCGAGGTCTGTGAGGTCTGGCTGAGAGCCTGTCTGAGGGGATGGTGCCGTAGCGCAGGGAGGGGGCGGACACGCTTGGGCGTGAGTTGTGTCGGTGTGGACACGGCTCTGTGTGTGTGTGTGTGTGTGTGTGCACAGGGCCTGGGTGTGTGGCTGCCCACGTGCGCGGGGTCGGGGGGCACTGTGTGTGCCCCTGGCGTGTGAGAGTGCTGGAGGTGACAGTGCTGGGCCTGCGCGGTGCACAGCAAGGAGGGGAACGCTTTCCAGGGCGTCTGTGAGTGTCTGCGTTGGGAAACGGTGGGATGCAATTGGGAGACCAGTGTGGGAATCTGGGGGAGACCTGTGGAGCGCTGTCGCAGGGGGCTTGGGGTATACTTTGAGGTGTCTGTGGAGGATGTGTGGGTGTCTGTAAAGCGCCTGTGTGGCAACAGTGGGGAAGGCGTGGCGTGCGTGAGCGTGACAGACAGTACCTGTAGGGCGTCTACGGGGTGAACGTGAAGATGTCTCTGCAGGTGTGGAGGACCGTGGCGCATTCACGAGTGTCTGCACATCTACCCGTGGGAATCTTGGGGGGTGTCTCTGGGGCGTCTGTGCCGAGTGTCGGTGGAGGGCTTGCTGGGGTCTGGGAGCCTCCGTGGATCTCCGTGTGCCTGCGCTGCAGCTCGTGTGTCAGGATTCACCACACCTGAAAGTGAGATGGCCTCTGAATGCTTCACCAGGACGGCCCTCACCTCCGTGCTTCTGTGTCGCTGTGACAGGCCGAAGACAGCTATCTGCTGAGGGCCCACAGTCACAAAGAGTGACAGCACAGTGACCCTGAGTGACATCTTCCCTGAGTGATTGAGGGTGTGGTGTGCGACCTTCCCCTGAGAGGGACCTGGGCTGTGACATCATTCCTGAGAGGGAACTGGGGTGCGACCTCACTCCTGAGAGGGACCTGAGTTGTGACCTCCCCCTGAGATGAACCCGGGATATGCCCTCCCCGAGCGGAACCCGGGGTGTGACCTCCCCTTAGGGAGACCTGGGGTGGGACCTTCCCCCTAAAAGGAACCGGGGTGTGACCTTCCCTCTGAGAAGGACCTCAGGTTTAGAGGCCCTGGTGTGTGACCTCCCCCACAGAGGGACGTGGGGTGTGACATCCCCTGAGAGGGAGCGGGGTGTGTGACCTCCCTTAAGAGGGAGCCGGCCAGGTCTTGCTGACTGCTGCCTGTGTGGACATGGCCGTGAGGTCTCACCCCATCCAGGGGTCTCAGCCACACACCTGGGATTCTCCACTGACCACAGCGCACACTTGTCATCTCTAGGACTAACTGGGGGGGGGGGAGTCAAGAGGAGGCACGTCCAGCACCTCTCTTTCTGGCAGTTTCCAAAAATGAGCAAAAGAGCAAAGATGCTTGGATTTCCATCCACTTGGCTTCTGCTTAAGCAGAAATGAAATGTTCTGTAGAGACTGTGGTTCCCTCATTACCCCAGAAGTTTAAAATCAACCAGTGTTACATCCCTTCGGAGGAATCCGTGTCGCCTCATCGTGAGGCCATTGGGGGCAGGGTGGGATTTACATTTAAGCTGTGGTGCTGGGCTCCGCATTAACTTTAAGCCTTTTCCGGAAGTCTGGGCTGCCGCTTGTGTTTGCTCCCACATTTTCAAGCGGGGGAAGGCCTCTCTCCTCCGCAGCTCCCTCCGCCCCACATCTCACAGATGCTGGGTCAGCATGGGGCTCAGCAGGCCCTTCCGTGCCCGAGCCTGGAGCCGCCCTTTAGGTTGAGTGACATCCCAGAGGGGAGCCAGAGGCTGGGGCAGAGGCAAAACTGGCAGGGGAGAGTGACCGGGTTTACCTAAGTCTGGGTCCTGGGCGCACCTGTGCTCGTCTTTAGGGCGTCCGGTGCGGGTTTAAGCCGAGTCTGAACGCAGCCACAGGGTGATTTTACCAACTCTTTCTTTTGTTTGCAAAAGCTGTTCCGTTGCTAACTTCAGTGCCAGAAGCCAGGGGTGTTCCTTCCAGACTTGGCCCTTCCCACTGACTTCAGAGTACACCTATTTCCAAGAAGCCCCACAGACGGCCACCCCTTCACCTCCTTGTCTCACACATGGGGGTTTGTTGCTCCCTGGCAGGTGCTGGGACCCACCTGAGCCCCCCCCTCCTCCCCCCAGGACACTTCGCGTTTGCCTCTCGGTCAGATCACTTGGGGACTAACCTTCCTTGCCCTCCTTCTAGATACACCTGAACGACCTCATCCGAACCTCAAAGCCCCTCTGGGAGGAAAGGTGGTGCAGACATTCCTGTCTCTGGGTTATGGATGAGGACACCGGGGCAGCCGTAGGATCTCACTACAGCTGAGCCTCGGAGGACAGAGCTTGGACTGCTGTGTCCCATCACCTCACTCTCCTCTCTCACAACCATGTCTCGAGCTCCTGCTGGGTGGCAGGTGCTATCCTCTCTAGTGGCGTTAAGTCTGTTGGAAAGATGAGGCGTATCTGTAAAATCTCCCAGTGAGGAGGTGAAGAAGAAAGGCCCAGGTCAGGGACAGATGATGATGTTGCCGAGGGAGGGCTTTGTGTGGCAACTGGGGAGGCCTCGTGGAAGAGGCGGGGTTTGATCTGAGCGCTGAAGGTGGGAGAGGGATTTGAAAAGCTGGGATGGAGGGAAGGACACATTCCCAGTGTGACGTTTGTAGCCAGGCAAATATGACCTCTACCAGAGGCTGCGAGGAGATGGACTCAGCGGGCCCGCCAGTGGCAAAGAGGGGCAGAAAGAGAGGCAAAGGGAGAGGTGATGGGAAGAGAGAAATCCCTGGTGACAGGGGATTCGCTGCCAGCAGCAGAAATGATCCAGGAGACACACGGTGTGTTGTTTTCTCGGTACCTCCTTCTCAGGCTACTTGGCAGTGACAGGCTGACGACTCACCAAACCCGTCTCCCTCTGTGCTTGTTCACCCTCCCTGACCTCCATGGCAGTCGGGGTGGCATGTGCCTGATTTTGGGAATCTGGGCAGAAGCGATCCACAGCACTTCCGGGCATAGCCCAAACCATCCCCCACAGCACCCAATCTCTTCCTCAAATGCTGCCTGGATGCAGAGGATCCAAGGCCCAAGGGAAGCCTGGGTCCCTGCATCACCACATGGAAGCCACCCACCAAGTACAGGCAGTGAGCTGTTACATGAGCTGGAAATACTTTTCTAATGTGAGAAGCCACTGAATGTAGGGGCTTGTTTGTTACAGCAGCGTGTCCACCCTGACCGACACAGGCGGATGATGTTTTATCCGATACTCTGAAGATTTTATGTTTCGTTGCAATGTCCATCCTGACTTTCTGTGACTAGTATTGGTTTCACTGCTCTATCCTCTGAACACAGCAGAATGATCTGATCCATCCTCAGAAAACATTTCTTGAATGAATAAATAAATGTACCAACTTTGGAGGTCCGTAGTGGTATCCAGGAGAGGGGAACATCAGAGCGGAGCAGGCAAATGAGTACAGCAGGGGGTGGGAATGGGAAAATTAGAAAGAAGAAGAAAAAGCAAAGCCAACCCCTAAGCTATTGTAAGAGCATTTTCTGGGTTTATTCTTTTACCCCATGGCAACAGTTACATAAAGAGATTATGTCCTTGCTTTAAAAAAAAAAAAGTGCTATTCTCCTTCATTTAGAAATTAGACTTCAACTTCAATATTTACCTTAATAGTTCACCGACAGAAGCCAAAAACAGAATGTTCACACATCCCTGCAACACAGTTTAAAAAAGAAAAGAAAAATAAATTCCCTGCAGAAGTAAAAAGCCAACACATTCCATGTATTTCCTGCACACTAAATGCTTGTGTTCCCTCGGCAGAAACAACAAGCAATCATTTTCCATTTAAAAGGGAGTAGATGGTTTTCAGGTGTCTCTGTTTCTTGCCAAACAGCTGGGCCTTCATATCCAGCAAGTGGAGCTGCCATAACCTTGAGTGGAACATGAGCTTGGACAGGCCGCCCTGTCCAAATGCTCAGACCGGGGTCACAGGGAGCTCCGTATTGCATGTGATCATGCGCTTGGAGGACCTTGATCGCTCCGGGACGCTTCTCCCAGTGGCCTGCACTTGGAACAGCATTTGACACAGAGAAAAACACTTGCATAACAGCAGGGCGTGTAGAATAGCAGAGCTTGCAGTCTCTCATATGAAATCAACACTGCTAGTTTAGGGACGGTGTCCCATGATGAAATACCTCCTTGAATAAGTGCCAGGCACTGCTCTAATGAGCTGCTTTGCATGCCTTATCTCATTCAATCTTCACAAGAATCCTCTGGGGTAGGCGATTTTATTATTTCCATTTTACAGATGAGAAGACTGAGGCAGAAAGAGCTTGAATGGCATGCCCAAGGTAACAGAAGTCTTAAGTGGTACAAGCTCTGGGCTTGCTACCTTTCACGCGGTCTCTGAGCTCAGGTGGATCAGTGCTGGATCGAGCTACGGTCTTAGCTGAGTTCACAGTCTGTGGAGTTCACAGTAGGTCATGTCATTTTCTTGCTGGATACAAAAGGCGTCTCAGTGTGTTGTTTTTTTTGGTTTTTTTTAACCTTAGTATGACATACACCCAAAATTCTGCGTCTTGTGTCTTGTAATATTTTTCCAGTGCATAGTCTATTAATGAGAATTACATTAGTGTCACTGGGTTCTGTCACTTTTTCCTGCGATTACAGTACCATTTAGAAACTCATTTTATTTCAAGAAATCGTGGTATACTCTTGCCCTCTTTCCACATCTCTCCTAGTCAATGTGTCATTTTCTTCCCCCACGTTCCCTCCTCAGAGCCCTGCAATCTGGCTTGTCTCCCTGTTCCTCCACTGACATTTTTGTCGCTACAGGCTCCATTTCTAATACATCAAATGCAATTGTCTCAGTCTCTCATCTTCCCCGAGTTCCCTGGGTGTTCAGCTACTAATGAGCTCTTTCCTCCAGGACACCTCTCCTCCCATGGCTTCTTCTGGTTCCTTGCCCCTCTCAGCTCCTTCCTTGTGCCTCTAAGGTTGGGGTCTTAGCCCTCTGCTCTTTTCTTCCAAAACACACACTCTCTCTTTCTCTCATGCTCCTGTAGTATCATAGCTGAGCTGTCTTCCCTAAGCTAGTGGCGCCCATGACTGCAGCTCCACCCTGAATCCCGAGCTGGGATTGCAGTTTCCCACACGACCCTGCATGTGTAGGATGTCACATTCTCCACATGTATAAGCCACACCGATTAGCCCATCGGGCTGGAACACAGCTCCCCTTCTGAGAGGCTCCGTAGCCCCTGGGGCCTGCTAGTCTCTTGGCATCTTGAGGACCTACGGTTGGGTCTGGATGAAATGAGAAGGGCTGAGGAAGCCCGGCTCGTAAAGGGCGCTCCATAAAAACGGTTTTCTTGCACTTTCCTTCCCCTTCGCCCCCTCCCTCCCTCCCTCCCTCCCTCCCTCCCAGTGTTTACCTAGGCATCAGGCAGTCTTTTGGGGAAGGGAGTACCAGCCTTATTCTACCCCATCCACCCTGGGGCCACCTCCACTTAACCCCTCATCCATCGGGCCTGGAACAGTGCAGGGCTTGGACCCTGCCTCCCAGCCCCGGTTTCTCCAGTTAACCACCCTGTTCCCTGGCACCAGGTAAGTCTTTCTAACCCACGGCTCTCCTTCTGCCACTTTCCTGCTAAAGAAATCACGATGGTTCCCCGTTACCAATTAGATTAGGTAAAAACCCTTTCGCTTGATTTCAAGATTCTCCATCAGTGGGGCTCCTTGTTCATTCAACATTTCCACCTCTACACCCCAAAGTGGGAGCTCTTCCCTCCGGTCCGCCCAGCTGCCCCGCCTCCTAATCTGTCCCTGTCTCTATGTCTTGCTCATATCAGATCTCTTCCTCTACCCACAGTTTATATTTCCTTCAGGATCTCGCCAGTCCATTGATTGCCTGTTTCTCCCAGTCCAAAATGTTCTTCATTCCCTCTGAATTCCTCTAGCATTTATAGTCAAGACTGCATCCTTTAACTACCATTAGTAGGGTTTGTTGAATTCCTACAGTGTACAAAATTGATTCAGTCTCTACTAAAAATAACTCCAATAGATAAATAAATGTCCACCCAGTTTTGCGGATGAGAAAACTGAGGTGCAGAAGGTGAATTTGCCCCAAACTGCATCTGGGATTTGAACCCAGGAAATTTGACTCCAAAGCCCACATACCTCCAAACTGCCCTGTGCTAAATACTCTGTATTTGTTTCTTTTTGTCTCCTAAAGGCTTCAATGGCAAAGATCATTTACTGTGCTTTTTTTTTTTTCTTTTCCACTGGGCCTAGCTAAGGGTGGAGCACATGGTATTTATTTAATAAACACTCACTTTTTTGGCTTCTGACTTCTAGACTTAAAGATACTGTGACCCCAAATGAGTTAAGCGGTTGGTGAAACCAGTGGCCACAGCAGGGTTATTTGCTTCATAAACTGCAGAGGATAATCAGGGCCAGGCCACGGTGACCAGTGACATCCTGACAATAAAGTGCTTAGCCGTGGTGGTTCCCCTTTTTCCTTTTCCTTTGGAAAGAAAGAAAACCAACGGAGAAGAAAACCAAACCAAACCTGAGTGCTCATGGCTCATCTGAAATCATTTTGCTCCCAACTCTTGTTCGAACCATCTCAGGGGCTTTGTTGACATTACCTGCTAATGACTGTAAGCCCTCTCTCCAGAAGGAGAGCGGCACCAAGCTGTTAGGCAACACCTTTCTGTCCGCAGAGGTCTGAGGTCACCTCCCTACTTGCTGCCAGGCCTCTGGGTGCATTTCTAAACGGTAATATTTACAGTGTTGGATGGCTGGGCATGGTGGAGCTTAATGGGATTCTTAATAAAGGAGGCTTTCATTAAGACGGGGAGCACAGGCAAGGTGCCCTTGCTTTTGAGGAAAGGACGGCCCAGCGCAAGACGAATGCTCCTTCAGGGCTGGAAATCACGCAGGTCAAGTGCCTTGTCATGCATTAACAGGCTTTTTAAGTTCCCAGGCAGACTGAGAGGAACGGCTTAGATAAATGAAAGCAGAGGAATCATGCGATCTGTCTTGGTAGCAGAAAACACTGAGACACAGCAGCTGCATTTAAACAGAGCAATTTGCTAAATGAGTGGTCGGCTCCGTTCCAGATGGCCAACGTGACACGGGGCTTGGAGGAAGCCGTTATTCAATCCTGCATCTGTCTAGACTGAGACATGAAAGGCCAGGTTATACTTGCTGCTGCTGCAGGAGCAGCAGCAGCTTGGAAACTCTTACATAAAACCTGCTCAGTATCACCAATGAGGCAGCTTGGCCGGAGACCAGCTGGAGAGGGTTCTGCAGCATGGCGTGCGTGCAGCCTCACGGAAAGCCAGCTTCTCTGCTGAATGGTGGCCAGGTCGGGACGGGGGCTCCTCTCTGTGCACCTCCGCCTGCTGTACCACTGCGCCCACCTCCCACGTGCAGGGAGGCCGGTGATCTTAAGAGGAGGAAGCACCAGGATAAGGTCAGAAAGCAGAAATATTGGTTGTGTTCTATGTGCCTTCTTTATGGGTACTTTTAAATCATTTCCCATGTATTTTGCCTTGGTTCTTCTGGTTAGGTTGTCAAGTTCCCAACATGGCTGAAAGAATATTCTTAGCTTTGCCTACGACCCCAATTTATTTTCCCTTCTCCTTGCCTCTAGCACCTAATTCAGCCCTACTCCAGCACCTCCTTAGAGATGATACCTCAAAGATATTGGCTGAGGAGGCCGGGGGTAGACCAGATGACCACTCAGTTCTGGGGCTTCTGGGTCCATGAGACATGTTGACCGACTGATTTAAACTAGGTCAGGCAAAGTGGAGCCATCTGATGGGCGTCTTGCCCAACTTAAAAAACAGGCAGCCACAGAGCTTCATTGGGCTGGTATGAGGACCTACAGGAAGGCAGCTCTACTGACCTATTTCTCTCTGATAAGTTCTACCCCGCGCCTATTTAATTTTTATTATTGGATTGAAAATTTCCATGGGTTGAGGCTTTCACTGTGTTCTTCAGCAGCCATTCAAGTCTCACGGCTGGAATGTTCTGACCGGTCAGTAAACAAGCCTGCTTCCTGCTCCCCCTCCACCCCACCCCATCCCCAGGGCCCAGAACCCACTGGGCCTTCACACTGGACAGCAGCTTCATTTTTTTCTGACTAAGGAGGAAAAGTTTAACCTGTTGAATCACCAGCAGAACTTCCTGTGACATCCTGGGGGAAAACTACAGTTTGCTTAGGAAGAACTCGGAAGCATTCACTTACTGCGGTTTCTGATTTACACAGATGTGGAAAAATTTGAGTTCTGCTCTATGCTGACACACCAAAGCTCTCTCACCAATATTTTTCTCTCTTAGAAGTTTCCTATCATCAGGACTATGTCTACCCTATAGTCAGCCCGAAATAAATGAATTAAATGAACAGGGCTGTCCTAGGGGGAATATAGCACTACCCCCATGCTAATCTCACCCAGATACCACTTCTTATGTAACTATCTCTGCCCAGTTTCCTCATCTGTACCACTAAGCACAGAAAATAATTCGAGGGACTTTTTTTTTTTTTCAGTTCTCCCAAGAATGGCACATAGCTAGCATCATTCTAGATGCACAGGTGAAAAGCTAATCCATCCATACAAGGGATGCTCTGGACATGATTGGCCTAGACCTTATTAATTGAGGTCTTTGTGGCAAGAGTCCAGGCTATGGAAAGGGAGTTATTCTAGTATCTACAATATTCTAGTGGTAGATATGCTAAAAGATCAGAACAATGATGTCACTTAACTCTGAAATAGTTACAGATCTGTTCAGGTCCTTGCAATGTGCAAACAGCTTAGAAAGGGTATAAAAGTAGATTATTAACCTTCTTAAGAAACAGGTTTCTTCAGACTCATGGACATAGAGAACAGACGTGGTTGCCAAGGGGTTTGAAGTGGGGGATGGAAAGGAATGACTGGGAGTTTGGGATCAGCAGATGTAAACTATTATACACAGGTTGGATAAACAACAAGGTCCTACTGTATAGCACAGGGAACTGTATTCAATATCCTGGGATAAACAATAATGGAAAAGAATGTGAAAAAAGAATGTCTATATGTGTATATAGCTGAGTCACTTTGCTGTACAGCAGAGATTGGTACAACATTGTAAATCGACTATACTTCAATTTTTAAAAATTAAAAAAAAAACAGATTTCTTAGTATGCTGAATGCAACACTGATGAGTATTATCAAATGATAATTTAAATGTGTAATCCTGGGCCAGATGCGATAAAGAAAGAAGCCCAAGGATAGTCACTCGTTGAGACAGCCTTTTGTGGTTCGACGACGATGAATCAAGTTTCCCTTGTCTTTGCCAGCAGGTCGCCACTGTAGCTTCCCTTATGCTGAGTATGTCCCGATTCCAGGGATATGCACCCGTCAAGAAATACGCAAATTGTGAAGGCCTTGAAAGCTGCCGAAGGGTGGTTAGGTGACCTTAGGTGATCAAACAGGCAGAGCCGGTGCTTCTACTTGATAAATAAAGTTACTTCTCTCTGAGGCACAACTCATAACTTTGCTAGATGGCAACATGAGCTCTTGAACGCTACCTTCACTGTAAGCCTTTTTGCAGCCTAAAGAATATTTGGTTTTTAAAATGAGCATCAGATGAAGGCTCAATACTGTTTGAAAATGTCGAGACTTTTTAACATTCAAATATAGCTGCACAAAAGAGCGACCCATGATTGACATTTTATCTTATTAAAGTGCTGTTAATTAAGAACCACAGCCACGAGCAAAAGCGGCAAAAGCAGCAGACCCCGCAAACTATTCCTGAAACAAAAGCACAACTCTGATTTGCTTAGAACCTAAATCAAAGGAGCACGGTGTACGGGCTCATCCACTTCCGGTCCACTAGGGGGCAGTGAATGATCGAGTTTCCCCCAGGCGGCTTTCACGACGGTTGCTATATATGCACCTGAAGTGTGGCAGGCCTTCTACGCAAAGTGAGCAGTGCGGCAGCGATGACAGGTGCAGGGAGCATCCAGTTAGTGCTACCAGCACAGTCTGTCAGAAGGATGAAGTGAAATGAATCATTTGCATTTTTTGCCAATGAACTTGCATTATAATGAACAGGCAGTGTCGCCCGGATGGGCCCTGGCGTCGCCTCCCTGGCTTCTGCTGGACCGCCGCCAGTCACCAGGCTGGACGGCACCCAGGACTAGAGCGCGGGGGACAGACAGGGCCCGGGAGCCGGATTTAACAGTCGCCTGGGGCTGGTGACCACAGGGGCACGAATGACCCTGCGGGGATGGGGTGGGTTTCCCTCTCCCATCCCATCCCGGTGCCAGCGTCCACTGGGGCGGGGGAACGCTGCACAACACACATCCAGGGACACCATTCATGTCGCAGTCTGTGTGAGTGGCGCCCCCTGGAGTTGGGCAGTGAGCGCAGATTCCCTGCTCCCACCGTGCAGGGCCCTGGACTGTAGGTCTCTGTAGGAGTGCCCATCTGCCTTCTCACGGCTCCTCAATTTAAAAAACCTGCCTTAAAGGGCTCTAGGGAAAATAGAAAGGTGACACCCGAGCAAAATCAGAAATTGGGACCAGTGCATTCCAGTGTCTGCCATGGTCCCTCTTCCTTCTTCCTCTGTCCCACTCTCTGATCCAAGAATCTGGCGCCCTCCTGATGGTTTGTCTTTTTCCTGTTCCAGTGTGCTCTTCAAAAAGGTTCTAGGACATCACACCGTCAACTTCAGTTGCGTTTACATCACTCTGTCTCCTCTTCCACCAGAATTTGCATTTAAACCTTATTTCTAATTGTGAAGCAAGAACCAGAGAAGGATTCCTCCCTCCTGGCCCCTTTCCTCCTGGCCTTGATTAACAGGAGCCTCCCCTGCCCAATGGGAGGCAAACCAAACGTGCGTTTCCCCCTGTGCTCCCGCTTTAAAGCTTTCCGAGTGATTCCTTCATTCCCAGCCCCATTTCTGCACACATGTACCTGGAACATCCCTTTCGTTTTACTTAAAAACCAGTAAAGCACAGTGCTTAAATGCAGGTTCAGATCAGACTGCTTGGGTTCAAATCCCAGCTCTGTCACCTCCTAGCAGCATGTAAACTGGGGGAATTGCATGATTGCTCTGTGCCTCACTGTCTCCGATCTCACAGAGGGCAGTAAGAACATCGCCTGGTGGCGGTGGTGTGAGGATCGAAGGCACCGAGCACAGCACCGGGCAGAGGCCAGCACTCCGTACGTGTTACTTCTCAGTATTTTACATATTTGCCATAATGCAGTATTTCCTCTTCTCTTTCCTCTTCTTGCACCTCGGCTTCAAGACACAGATGCTCCCACCCGCTTCCCTCCCCCTTGCTTCTCCCTGAAAGGATGGCAGATGGTCTTCTGGCCTCTGAATCAGTGCCGACTGCCCCCTCCTGCCCTCTCCTGCCCCCCGCACACCTACCTGATCATCACCATAGAGAAGCAGGCACTTGTCAGGATCCTCGTAACTAAAGCAAAGAACGAAAAAAGAAATCATCTTCAGACATCAAGAACAACAACAGCGCAGGGGAGGGGGAGATCTGACGAGTGTCCTTTATGTCACGTCTGTGTTCTATTTGCAGAACAGTCTTGGAAATAGGCACTTGTTTACTTCGCCCAGATCAGAAGTGATTTCAGATTTCTCTTCGTTTAATCATCTCCTTCCACTGTGCAGGTTCATAATTAAAATAAGAAATTTATTTATAAAACCAGTGCTGGAGCTGAGCGCTAACTATAAAGAGACGCTTAGGCTGATGAACCCTCTGTCACGTAGACCCCAAACTGCATCGACCAGCCTGGAAGGAGAGGCAGGGACTTCCCTGACATGGTCAGCATCTCCCTCGCCAGACAGGAGATGGAGGGAGTGAGGAAGGAGAGACTGGCTTCCCGATCCTAGTGTACAAGATGGAGAGCGTCCAGATTTTCATGGGGAAATGCTACACCACCCCACTTCGGGTAAATGGCTGGCTCCAAGGGTAGGGTGCCCACTGGCTGGTGCCAGGACCAGAGGGAGGGAAACAGCTGCCAACGGAAGAAGACTTGAGCATGGTGGAGTTGGCTGGGAGAGGGGATGAAGGGGCCAAGAAAGAGTAGAAGGAGGGGGTGGGGACAGTGGGCAATGAAGTGGCAAGACCTTGACTGTGTGACCTTTCCCAGTGACCCCTCAAATCTCAGTATCTACAAAAATCATTAAATGCTTGGTGCGGTTGGGTTTCTTGTCAAAGCCAGTAAAGTGGCCTGGTAGATACAAGAGGTGAAGTCCTGCCAGTGTCTGGGAAGTATCAACACTACAGCTACAAGGCTTGTTTGACATTACGTGGCTACGTTACATTTTTTTGAGGAGCATAGTTGATGTACAATATTATGTTAGTTTCAGGTGTACTACATAATGATTTGACACTTGCATACATTATGAAATGATCACCAGAAGTCTAATAACCATCTGTCCCCATACATGGCTACATTAAATTTGACAAATAATTTGTCACTTTGCATTAGATTTAATTTATTGCTCTTTTTATTTCCAAAGACAGAAGGGACCTACTAGACACATTTCTTTCCAGTGTCAGTATCAGAAATCTGTATGTGTCTTAAACACCTTAGTTGTTGTCTTATGGACACTGTGAAGTGGCAATGAATGCCGTCTTCCTCTTTGTTCTGGCTTCTAGGAAACTCAAAGAAAAATACGCTCTTCGTTTAAAAACATTGTTTAGGGTATTATGGGAGTATATTTTGTTCATTGACTCTGTCTTCCTATGTATATTTTTTCCCTTCACCTTCATTCATCTGTGTGCATGTGTATTACCTTTTATTCTATTCCCATCCATTGCTGTAAGTGTCCCCAAATCCTCTTTTAGACAATGCAGTTACTAATAAACAGAAACACAAATGAATACATTTTTGCCTGTCCTGGAAGTTCTTACACTTTAATCTTTTATTGCACAGAACATTCCTCAAGTTTTGCTCTCATATCTGTTGGTTAATCTTTTCTGGACTTCTGTCCTTAGAGTTCTGCTTTTGCAAAAGACTTTGCTTCACCCTCATTTTATTAAGATGTTCTCTTATATTTTCTTCTAGTATCTACTTTAAAAATATTTAGATTTTTATTCGGAATCTATTTTTATGTATACTGTAATTTAAGGACTTAATTTTTTCCCTTAACAAAAAGCTAAAAATTATTTGTTAGACTGTTCTCCCACTAATCTGAAATGTTTGTTTAATCAAATACTACCTTCCCTTTATACATAGGTCTGTCATCGACTTATTTGTCTCTCCTTTGTACCAGTATCTTTTCTCTTTCATTTACTTTAACGTAACAGCTTGCTTTGATACCCAGTAATTCCAGTCTTTTCTCCTTATTCTTTTTCAACATTTTCTTGGCTATTTTCACATATTTACTCTTCCAGATGAACTTTAGAATCAACTTGTTGAGCTTCAAAGCAATCTCTTAGATATTTTGATTGAAATTCCACTGAAGTTGACATTTAATTTGGGGAGAGGTAAAATCTTCACAATATTAAAATTTCCCATTGAGGAACATAGTTCCTTCCCCCCCCCCTTTTTTTTTTTCGCGGTACGCGGGCCTCTCACTGTCGTGGCCTCTCACGAACCCATGTCCCCTGCATCGGCAGGCGGACTCCCAACCACTGTGCCACCAGGGAAGCCCGTTGCTTCCCTTTTATTTGGGCTTTATTTTACTCTTTTTAGAAAGGTCGTTATTGCTCTAGATATATCTCACACATTTCTTGTTAAGGTCATTTCTGGGAATAATCAATGGTCTACCAGTCAATTTCTTCCTTAGAGAGGAAGTGAGAAAGGTAGTATAAAGAGTCAAGTTCCTCACAGCCAAGATATTCCTGTTATGATGCCATATTCACCTGCAAAGGTTTGTCATACCTTTTCCCAGCAAAGACCAGTTCAGCCCATGTACAATGTTGGAAATACTATGTAAGAACTACTGGCAGTTGAATAAATTACAAACAAATTTTACAAATAAATCCTACACGTCCCTCAAGAAGACCAAGATCAGAGGCTCTCCACTAAGCTATCAAAAGGACCTCGTTGGACCCCCAATTTTTCTCTATACCTTTTTTTTTTTTTTTTTTTTTTTTTTTGGCGGTCCACGGGCCTCTCACTGTTGTGGCCTCTTCCGCTGCGGAGCACAGGCTCCGGACGCGCAGGCTCAGCGGCCATGGCTCACGGGCCCAGCCTCTCCGCGGCATGTGGGATCTTCCCGGACCGGGGCACGAACCCGTGTCCCCTGCATCGCCAGGCGGACTCTCAACCACTGCGCCACCAGGGAAGCCCCTTATATTTCTATAGAAGATTTAAAATATAAAATTCAACTCCTTGCACACATTGCCATTCTCCCCAGCACAAGACTTTTCATAATTCTTGGGATTTGAATATCATAAATAATCTGCCCAGTCTACTGGTTTCTCATTTGCTTGACCTACCTTTTAATAGTCTTGTCTTCTACCGTATTTCAGCCACTCACTGCCACGGTCGTACCCTTGATTTTGTTAGTAATACCTGGAACCCCTCCAGGATCTCCATTTCAAACATCCCACCTCCAGTCTTTCTAATGTATTTGCGCTATACTCCAGCTTTAGCTTAGGACTTTCGATCCCTTGATCCTAACACATTTTCACTGCCCCTGACCCTTCCATGCCTCATTTTCCTTCATATCTGGCTTAAATTCCATGGTCAGTTATAACCACCTCCTCTATATACCCCCAACTCTCTCTTTCGTTGTTGCCGTTCTTCCTTGGCAAAAGTACACCCCCGATTCAAACTGACTTTCCACCCTTTCCATCCCCTGCATGCACGCATGTGAAAATGTGGCTGGAGACAAACCGCACCACTGTGCTGAGTGGTCCGACTTCAAATCCATGACCACAAACCACAAATAAGTTCTTAGTGCTTCCTGGCGGCCATCCCTCATCTCCCACTCTCCAAGACCATTTCACACTTCCTCTTTTCTCTGAAAATCTCCAACGCTTCTTCCCAATGTCCATTCTCAGATGAGGATCTTGCTTCCTGAGTCATACATCCTCGCCTGCAATCCCTGTGGCTCACTGGCGTTTTTCCCTCCCCCAGCAGTGTCTAGTGAGCGTTGCCTATCCCCCCACCCACATACTTTCTAGTACCTTCCATGCTATATTTGTTCTCCTTGGCCCTCACTCCCTAACTCACTCCTTATTGAGCTTGTACATTGCCTGTCTCCTTCCACTAGGATGGAAGTCCCCTGAGAGCAGAGCTTTTATCTGTTTCGTTTCCTGCTGGGTCCCCAGCACCCAAACAATGCCTGGCACGCACGTGTGGATGGGACTTCCTTAGAAGGCACCCTTTACAAAGTTCTCTGTGATCAACCCCCACACTTGTCACCGTGAGCCTAGACTAGAACACTGTCCAGCACTACTGGACGCAGTGGTTGGCCTGCACACGGCACCCACAGTCCTCAGGGCGGCCCTCATTCACCCCCGCCTGCTTGGTCTCCAAGCCTCAGCCAATATCGCAGCCTCACCTGGAAGTCACAGGGCTCCCAGCACACACTCCCCACTGCCCGTGGCCTCCTTGATTTCTGAGCCTCAGTCACCCAGCCAAACTCAGGGCAGCCTCTCGCCCGCCCTTGACTCTGTCATCCTGTTGAATGAATGTTGGTGACTAGCCCAGTGTCTGTCACTGGCTAGGCACTCCCCCCAAGCCATTCATTCCTTCATCCTTCAAATAGTTATTGACTATATACCATGTGCCCAGTGCTGTTCTAGGCTGATGGAATATAATAGAGAAAGGTCTTGCCATTGTGGAGCTCATATTCTAATGGGTAGGCAGATAATAAATAAACAGCCAAATCAATACATCGTGTCGGATAATGCTAATTGCTATGGAGATAAATAAAGCAGGGTGAAGGAATAAGCCAGTTTGGGTCTGGGGGTGGGAGAGTGTATTTTCATGGTCAGAGAGGCCTCTCGGAAAAGTGGGTGACACTGGATTGAACCACATGGATTTCAGAAAAGAAGGTCACTCCTGGGGGTGATGATGGCAAATGCAAAGGCCCTGAGGTGCACGTGTGCTCGGGGTGTTCAAAGAGCGGTAAGGCACACAGAGACCTGGAGCGGGGTGGGCAAGCAGGAGGGTCCTAGTGGGGACAGAATAAAGGGAGGAGGATTTCCCCCAGAACCAAAGGAGAGCCTCCTTGGGCTGGGGGAAGAGTAAGAGCAAAAGAACCACAAGGGAGGGGCAGGAAGAGAGGGCTGAGGGTCCTAGTGGGCACGCAGCCCAGCTTCCCAGAGGGGCTGCCGGGGGAGCAGTGGTTCCCCAGGAACGTGAGAAAAGTGGCTGCGTGGAGCTCCAGGCAGACGTGCCACCTGGTGCAGTCTTGTGTACGAGACAGCCTCAGGCGTGAAGGGGCCTTGGTGACGGCTTCCCACCAATGCGCCCCCCGAACTCTGGCACCATGTGGGTGGGGTAACCCCTGCAGTGACTGATATTATGGTGGGTGCTCAGAATAGAATTGAACTCGAGTTTTGGAAACTAAAGTAAGTTATCCTTCTTGCACATCCAAGGTTACAGACTAAGATTCACACTTGCTCCGTTATTCTAAGTACATTAAGATCAGGGGAAACAAAGTGTCGTGCACCGCTGGCTTATCTTTCACAAATCTTTGCCCCTGGATGTTGGCATATTTTTCTTACAACAAGACTTTAAAGAACGGAGAGAGTTGCCTGAAGTGGAGATCTCTGCCCTGCTGTGGCTTACCCTGAAAGGAGGCTCCGAGCCTGCCTCAAAGTGTGAAATCGCCAACTTCTCTAAGAGAGAGACTCCAGTGGTATTTCTGCCAAAAAAAAAAAAAAGAAAAGAAAATCCCAGAAATACATCCATCCTGAGTATCAGAGCCCAGAAATTATTCATATCACTCTGCAGCTCTGGCAAGAGACCGAATTCCTGGAATTCGAGGCGTCCGAATCATTTCACTGTGCCTCAGTAACAGCAATAGACGTGGGCCATAACAATCTAGAAGGATGGAGTTTTCCAAAGGGGCTACCTTTGATTTTTTTTTAAGATGCAAAAAGTCCAATTGAGGACTGATAATCTCCTCCCTTCTTCAGAAATGTCTCTAGCTAATCTGTAGGTTTTAATCTCAGTAAGGGCAGCAAGGCTGTCATCTCATTTAAGAGTTAGGTTTAGAGGAATCTTATCCAACTAGCTGCAGCCCAGGGATTCAGGAGAGCATTTTGTCACATGTAATAACCTGAAGCTTCCATACAGTGCTTAGGACAGGGCCCCAGACCCAGGGCGTACTCAGCATATGCCGCTGGAAAGAACAGGGGGGCCAGGAAATTGGAAGCACCCAGCAGGGCTTGGACTGGCTCCAGATTTCATTTCTTTGAACCTTTCTAAACTGCAAAGCGTTATGATAAGTGAGTCAATTTCTGACAAGTCTTAGTATTCTATATCCTAATGACCTTACCATCTCCATAGTTTTTCCGTCCGGATCACAGTGAGCTAAAGAGTAGGGTACATCTCCTGGTTTCCCCCTTCAAAATGGAGAGGATTGTGGAGTCCAGTTATGAAAGGTGATGGGGAGACTGAGGCCAATGACAACTGTCCACAAGGGCTCATCAGTGTTTCTGTTTTTAGGTGGCAAAAGAGAGAAAGGCCAGTAAGATAAGAGATCACACTGAACGTGTCCCTAGTTATTGACGTTAGATTCTTCCTCTCTAGATATCAGCCTTCCAGGAATAAAATAAGTGGATCATTAAGGCTCCCAATTCATAACTCAGCTCAGGAAAGAAGGCAGGCTGTTTATACTCAGTGCATGCTTGACCTGGACCAATGGATTGTACTAAGGCACTGAAGGGTGGCTGGGATTCTGTCACTTAGGTGAGGAGTCTCACCTGCAGCATCATGGGGATGCCATTATGGGATGAACCATATCTTGAGAGAGCCAGGCATGTCTTAACATCAACCTGGATGAAACCCAGAAAACAATGGTGATTCTGATCACTTTCATACTTCAAAGAAGCTGGGAGGGAGTGCAGATCATGTGACAAGCATCAGTGTCCAAAAAGGCCTCGACCCACTGGGATACGGGCCCAATATCATTGACATTTGTTCAAGAGTGTAAGCAGAGCGTAATCAAAGCTGTCTAGAGTTTGTGGGCCAAGTTGTAAAGAGGAGAGCCTGGAGGCTGTGAGCCAATCAACTAGAACACGCAAGCAATTGCTCCCACCCACACTGGGGCAGTGACTACAGAAATGAGAGGAGAAAAGGGACAAGAATTCGTTAGTGATTGGAAGTAAAAGGTGAGGAAGAGAGGAAGCAACCACAGGGAATTCCAAGGTTCTCAATTTGAATGATGAGATGGAGGCTGTAATCAGGACAGAAAACATAGGAAACACTGCAGAATCTGGGTGAGGGGAAAGCCTGTGCTCCGCAACAAGAGAAGCCACCGCAGTGAGAAGCCAGCACGCTGCAATGAAGAGTAGCCCCCGCTCACTGCAACTAGAGAAAGCCCGTGTGCAGCAACAAAGACCCAACACAGCCATAAATAAATAAATAAAAATGTATAAAAGAAAAAAAAAAGATGAACCTAGGATTTAAAGGACAGGGGTCAAGAAGTAGATTTAAAATCATACCAAAGCCATAAAAAGGAAAGATAATACTTAAGGAGGTAATGTGGTGAAGGAGAAGGCCAAGGCTAGGACTTGAGGGGCTCTCAGCATGTGAGAGGGAAGAGGAGGACAAAGACAGGAGGAGTTGGAGAACCAGGGAGGGATTTACTGCAAAAGTCAAGGGAAGAAAAAGTATATGTCACACAGGTTGGTATAATGAAGACTCAATAGAGGGAAAAGATTTGTCTCTTGGGATGTTATTGTATTAGGTTCAGTGAGAGATAGTGAAGGCTGGCAGTGATGGTGTCATGGGCACATGGCAGAGGATGAGGGACAAGATGCTGTGAGTCCCTGAACGTGCAGGGTGAGGTGTAACTTTACACCTGAAGGAACTAAAAAAAAGAACAAACTAAGCCCAAAGTTGGCAGAAGGCAGGAAATAACAAAGACTAGAAAAGAAATAAAACAAAAAACGAATAAAACTGAGGGTTTTTTTTAAAGATTAACAATATTTGCAAACCTTTAGCCAGATTATCTAAGACAACAAGAGAGAAGACTGAAATAAATAACATTAAAAATGAAAGAAGAGACATCACACATGATACAACAGAAATAAAAAGGGTCACAAGAGACTACTATGAACAATTATATGCCAACAACTGGACAACCTAAAAGAAATGGACAAGTTCCTAGAAACAAAATCTACCAAGACTAAATCATGAAGAAATACATAGTCTGACCAGACATATAACTAGTATAGAAATTGAATTGAAAGCCCAGGACCAGATGACTTCACTGGTGAATTCTACCAAACATTTAAAAAAAGACCAGTCTTTCTCAAAAACTTCCAAAAAATTGAAGAGCAGAGAACACTTCCAAACTCATTTTATAAGGCCAGCATTATCCTGATATCATAGCCAGACAGAGACACCACAAGAAAAGAATACAACAGGCCAACATCCCCGATGAATCTAGACACAAAAATCCTCAACAAAATACTAGCAAACCAAATCCAACAGCACACTGAAATGAATGATGGTTCAAGATACAGAAATCAATTAATGTGACACATCACATTAACAGAATGAAGGATAAAAATCACATGATTGTCTCAATAGATGCAGAAGAAGTGTTTGACAAAATTCAAAATTCTTTCATGATAAAAACTCTCAACAAACTAGGAATAGAAGGAAAGTATCTCAACATAATAAAGTTTTCTTCCAAGAAATCCTCTGGGGTAGTAATGTCATATCCCTTAGTACAGTAGGTTTTTTCCCCCTTCTTCTATTGTTAGTTTACTTTATGTTCAAAGAGGGCAATGTCTTGCCCTAGGTTAGCAGACAAATTAGCAGTAAATCAAGCTGAGATTTAAAAAACACTTATTTTTTTACATATTCATTTATTTAATCAAAAACTAGCCATTGAACGTCTTCTATGATCTAAGGGCTCTATTAGGCAGATACATTTATCACTCATCAAAAGTATTTCTCTTGCCTTCCTGTTTTGTTTTTATAGCTAAGAGTTTTAAGGCTGAGATATACCTTAGAGTGTGTCTACAAGGGTGTAAAAGCAACAAAAAAGAAGTTGTGTGTGAAATTGTATATTACAGGTAATAATA
The DNA here is from genome assembly GCF_003031525.2 of Neophocaena asiaeorientalis asiaeorientalis. NCBI lineage: Eukaryota > Metazoa > Chordata > Mammalia > Artiodactyla > Phocoenidae > Neophocaena > Neophocaena asiaeorientalis. The sequence continues at coordinate 16,423,744 of NW_020174268.1, forward strand.
GAGTGAGTTTTGCACATGGCAATTAGTTTACAATGTGCTCCCACAAATGCACTCAGACACCATGATTAATGCTCCCTGGAGCCTTCAGTCTCTGTAACTGGCTGTCATTGTACTTACCAGAACACTATTCTCCCAGGATATTATGATAAATACCACGTTGGTTCTAATATTGCTGTAAGTGATTAGGTCTGGGTGTGAGAGGGGGTGGTGAGATGAAATGGAGATAAAATGCAAAGTTTATGTTCTGTCTGCTTAGCTGGAATTCAGTAAGAAACCAAGCCAGCAATCCTAAAGTGAGGTTTTGGGGTGACACAGAGACATCCCACCCACCCCACAACACATACCCATGCCCGCTCTGTGGGGGTTTTAAGTGCTGTTTCAAATTCGTTTTCTTTTGGGTGTGTCTGGAAGCTAAATATCAGAAGGCAAATGCCAAAACGAGAAAACTAGTCTCCACATCAGAGGAGCAGGGTATCCTGAACCTCACCCCTAGTCCAACAGAGAAGCTCTCAGAGAATGACATCATCAACAAACAGTCCCATTGGTTGATGGGATTGGTACATGGCCCATACCATTGGCTCCATCCCAGTGAACCCCTCAATAAGGGAGGGGTGACTGGTTAGAGTATACAACCCAAGTCAGTAAATATTCACTGTTGTGTACGAAATGTTTGTGTCCCCTCAAAATTTGTATGTTAAAACCCTAACCTCCAATGTGATAGTATTTGGAGATGGGGCCTTTGGGACGTAATTAGGGTTAGATGAGTTCGTGGGGGTGGGGCTCTTGATAGGATTATGAAGAGACACTACAGAGCCCCTCCCCGATACATACACACCAAGGAAAGGCCATGTGAGGACACAGTGAGAAGGTGGCTGGCTGTAAGTCAGGAAGAGAGCCCTCAGCAGAAACAGAAGGTGATGGCACCTTGATCTTGGACTTCCCAGACCCCAGAACTGAGAGAAAATTAATTCCTATTGTTTAAGGCACACAGTCTGTGACATTTTGTTGGGGAAGCCCCAGCAGATTTATACATTCACATTCACTAGAATGTGCTCTCCTTGAGGCTGGGTGTCCTGTGTGTTCGATCCCTGAATCCCTAGCCTATAGCAAAAGACTCCTCCTCACCCCCCAGCTCCAAGCCCCAAGAGTGGTGGGACAGGACAAGGTCTTCATGATGTCCTGGGATCACAGTGTCCCTGGAACCTTTGTTAATTTGTGGTGCTCTCCACTCAGCCCTCCCCTGTCAAGAGTTCACCTAATCATGATAATGGAAACCAGAATTTATAGTGTCCTTCCTGAGTGCCAGACAAGTACCTGACAAGGATTATCTCATGAAATCCTCCTAACAACCCAATGAGCTGGGTACTATTTTTATTTACCACTTTTACAGACAAGGAAAACTGAGGCACAAAGAGTTCAGACCACCTGCCAGTAAATCCTAGTGAGATTTGACATCAGAGTCTCAGTTTCTGATTGCTTATTCATTTTTTTAAAAAAAGTATTGAACAGCTATTATGTGCCATGCCTTGTGATAGGTGTTAGACCTACAGTGGGGAACAAAACAGTTGTGGTTCCTACCCTCCCACTCTAGTGACAGTCAGTAGACAAAGAATTCACCATCTATACTCATAGGCCCATGACATGCACAATAGGGAAAATGAACAGGGTCAATGGGCGCATAGTCAGATAAGGAGGAGGTGAGATTTAAATTAAGACCGGAAGGGAAAGATAGGGGTGGGGTGGGCATGGTGCTTCAGGCAGACGGAACAAGGGCAAAGGCCCTGAAATGGGAAACTGCTGAGGACATCTGAGTAACTGAATGAGGCCACGGAGGCTGGTGCTCCAGAGACTGGGAGCGAGTGAAGCGGGAGGGGGTCCGAAGAGCTTTGAGGCCATGGTGAGGACACAGGAGGCCCGCGGGCGGTCATGCGTTGTTCATGCCGCTCCCAGCACGTCGGGACTGGAAGAGGAAGGGCGTTGGCTGTGAGGAGCACCTGTTGTGCTGGGTGAAGTGTGAGCGCCTACATCTAGGGCGCAGGTTTCATCTTCACTGCAGCCCTGTGAGGCCAGCCTTATCATCTCTGTCGTGCAGATGGGCCACCTGAGGTTGAGAATGAAGACTGGACTTGCCCAGGTCCCCAGAGATGAGTGAAGGGACTGAGATCTGAGTCCACCACAAAGTCCTGCCTTCGCCAGAGTCCCCAAGCTGCGCCAGGTGGAGCCCAGCCCTGCTGCCCTGCCCCCCATGCTGGGAGCTGGGGTCTGGCCCGGGGGTGGGAGAGGCAGGAGGCAAGCCTGCCGGGAGGAGCTGCACTCGCTTTGCTGGGCCTGCACGAGTCCTCTCAGGGCTATCCTTTTTATTGTCTCATCAAAGTGGCCTTTCTTGAAAGCAGTGATAACACAAAATATCACTTTCAGGAAACTCTCCGAGATGGCGTGAGTGAAAAGCAATCAATCACCCACAACTCAATCATGTGCCGCCCCCACTGGGCCAGGCTGGGCACCTTGGGCCCCACAGCGCAGGGAAAGGCTCCAATGCCCCCTCCCCCGACCCCCCGGAAGGGGGGGGCCCTCCTGAGGAGTCAAGTGTGCAGCCCTCTGGGGAGGAGTGGGACCTAGGGCAGGACCGCACATGCGCACAAGGGGCGCTGGGGACGGGCTCTGCCTGGCTTTTTTCTATGGGAACACACTCGGCTATAGGTTTGCTTTTCAATCACTTCCTTCTAAATACATCAACTTTTCTCTGTATTTCTCAATATAAAAAATGATTGGCCACTCTGACTGGTGTGAGGTGATACCTCATTGCAGTTTTGACTTGCATTTCTCTAATGGTTAGTGATGTTGAGCATCCTTTCATGTGTTTGTTGGCAATCTGTATATCTTCTTTGGAGAAATGTCTGTTTAGGTCTTCTGACCATTTTTGGATTGGGTTGTTTGTTTTTTGTTATTGAGCTGCATGAGCTGCTTGTATATTTTGGAGATTAATCCTTTGTCTGTTGTTTCATTTGCAAATATTTTCTCCCATTCTGAGGGTTGTCTTTTTGTCCTGCTTATGGTTTCCTTTGCTGTGCAAAAGATTTTAAGTTTAATTAAATCCCACTTTTTAATTTCTGGTTTTATTTCCATTACTCTAGGAGGTGGGACAAAAAAGATCTTGCTGTGGTTTATGTCAAAGAGTGTTTTTCCTACGTTTTCCTCTAAGAGTTTTATAGTGTCTGGCCTTACATTTAGGTCTTTAATCCATTTGGACGTTATTTTTCTGTATGGTGTTGGGTAATGTTCTAATTTCATTCTTTTACATGTACCTGTCCAGTTTTCCCAGTACCACTTATTGAAGAGGCTGTCTTTTCTCCATTGTATGTTCTTGCCTTCTTTGTCATAAATGAGGTGCCCATATGTGTGTGGGTTTATCTCTGGGTATTCTATCCTGTAGCATTGATCTATATTTCTGTTTCTGTGCCGGTACCATACTGTCTTGATTACTGTAGCTTTGTAGTATAATTTGAAGTAGGGGAGCCTGATTCCTCCAACTCCATTTTTCTTTCTCAAGATTGCTTTGGCTATTCGGGGTCTTTTGTGTTTCCATACAAATTGTAACATTTTTCGTTCTAATTCTGTGAAGAATGCCACTGGTAGTTTGATAGGGATTGCACTGAATCTGTAGATTGCTTTGGGTAGTATAGTCATTTTCACAATATTGGTTCTTCCAATCCAATAACATGGTATATTTTTCCATCTGTTTATGTCATCTTTGATTTCTTTCATCAGTGTTTTATAGCTTTCTGAGTACAAGTCTTTTGCTTCCTTAGGCAGTTTATTCCTAGGTATTTTATTCTTTTTGTTGCAATGGTAAATGGGATTGTTTCCTTAATTTCTCTTTCTGATTTTTCATTGTTGGTGTGTAGGAATGCCAGAGATTTCTGTGCATTAATTTTGTATCCTGCAACCTTACCAAATTCATTGATTAGTTCTAGCAGTTTTCTGGTGGCATATTTAGGATTTTCTATATATAGTATCATGTCATCAGCAAACAGTGAGAGTTTGATTTCTTCTTTTCCAATTTGTATTCCTTTTATTTCTTTTTCTTCTCTCATTGCTGTGCCTAGGACTTCCAAAACTGTGTTGAATAAGAGTGGCGACTATGGACATCCTTGTCTTGTTCCTGATCTAAGTGGAAATGCTTTCAGTTTTTCATCATTGAATATGATGCTTGCTGTGGGTTTGTCATATATGACCTTTATTATGTTGAGGTAGGTTCCCTCTATGCCCATTTTCTGGAGAGTTTTTATCATAAATCGGTGTTGAATTTTGTCAAAAGCTTTTCCTGCATCTGCTGAGATGATCATATGGATTTTATTCTTCAATTTGTTAATGTGGTGTATCACATTGATTGATTTGCATATATTGAAGAATCCTTGCATCCCTGGGACAAATCCCCACTTGATCATGGTGTATGATCCTTTTAATGTGTTGTTGGATTCTGTTTGCTAGTATTTTGTTCAGGATTTTTGCATCTATGTTCATCAGTGGTCTATAATTTTCTTTTTCTATGATATCTTTTTCTGGTTTTGGAATCAGGGTGATGGTGTCTTTGTAGAATGAATTTTGGAGTGTTTCTCCCTCTGCAATTTTTTGGAAGAGTTTGAGAAGGATGGATGTTAGCTCTTCTCTAAATGTTTGATAGAATTCACCTGTAAAGCCATCTGGTCCTGGACTTTTGTTTCTTGGAAGATTTTTAATTACGGTTTCAATTTCATTACTTGTGATAGGTCTGTTTATATTTTCTAATTCTTCCTGGTTCAGTCTTGGAAAATTGTACCTTTCTGAGAATTTGTCCATTTCTTGATGTTTGTCCATTTTATTGGCATATAGTTGTTTGTAGTAGTCTCTTATAATCCTTTGTATTTCTGCAGATTCAGTTGTGTTTTCTCCTTTTTCATTTTTAATTTTGTTGATTTGTGTCCTCTCCCTTTTTTTTCTTGATGAGCCTGGCTAAGGGTTTATCAATTTTGTTTATCTTTTCAAAGATAAACTTTTAGTTTTATTGATCTTTGCTATTGTTTTCCTTGTTTCTCTTTCATTTATTTCTGCTCTGATCTTTATGATTGCTTTCCTTCTACTGACTTTGGGTTTTCTTTGTTCTTCTTTCTCTAGTTGTTTTAAGTGTAGGGTTAGATTGTTTATTTGAGATATTTCTTGTTTCTTGAGGTGAGATTGAATTGCTATAAACTTCCCTCTTAGAACTGCTTTTGCTGCATCCCATAGGCATTGGGTTGTCGTGTTTTCATTGTCATTTGTTTCAATGTATTTTTTAATTTCTTCTTTGATTTCTTCAGTGATCTCTTGGTTATTTAGTAGCTCAATGTTTAGCCTCCATGTATTTGTGTTTTTTACAGTATTTTTCATTTCAGTTATTGTGTTGTTCATCTCTGTTTGTTTGTTGTTTAGTTCTTCTAGATCTTTGCTAAACACTTCTTGTATTTTCTCAGTCTGTGCCCCCATTCTGTTTCCAATATTCTGGATCATCTTTTCTATCATTACTCTGAATTCTTTTTCAGGTATATTGCCTATTTCCTCTTCATTTATTTGGTCTTGTAGGTTTTTACCTTGCTCCTTCTCTGTGGCATATTTTTTGCTATTTCATTTTTTTTTTTTTTAATGAGTTGGATTGTGTTCCTGTCTTACTGGTTGTTTGGCCTGAGGCTTCCAACACTGGAGTTTGTAGGTTGTTGGGTAGACCTGGGTCTTGATACTGAGATGAGGACCTCCGTGAGACCTCACTCCGATGAATATTCACTGGTGTCTGAGGTTCTCTATTAGTCCAGTGGTTCAGACTCAGCGCTCCCACTGCAGGAGCTTTGGCCCCTGGCTCATGAACCAAGATCCCACAAGCCGTGTGGGGTGGCAAAAAAAAAAAAAAAAAGCAATAACAAAGTAAAAAATAAAATTAGACTAGGAAACTAACAGATATGTTAGAAAGAATATAAAATAAAAATATAGATGAATCAATAACCACAAGTTACATCAGTACCACAATAGTAAAACAGAGGAGGAAGGAAAAGGAAAAAAAAAAAAGAAAAAGAAAGAAAGAAAAGAAAAAGGGGGGGAAGGCCTTGGCTGTGGAGGCAGGGCCTAAGCAAGGGTGAGGTTTGGGTGTTGGGTGGGGCCTATGCTTAGGACCCACAGGGCTGGAAAAGGCCCTGGGGCTGTGGGGGGTGGGGCTTAGGCTCAAGGAACAGAAGGGGCCCAGGTGTGCCCCCCACCCCTGGTCTCAGAGGGCGGGGGACCTCACCTGGGAGCCCAGCAGGCTTCCTGGGCTCGAGTGGGAGGGGCAAACACCCTCCTCTCCTCTCCTGCTCCTCCCAGATGGCTCCTCCCACCTGTCTCTCCTGATCTCCCCGGCCTCCCTCTTATGCCCCCAAGGACCCACGCGGCCTGGAGGGGGCTTTGGAGCGGGGGTACCAGCCTGGGAGCTCAGCAGACTCCCCAGCCCAAGTGGGCCAGGTGATTGCCTTCTGCTCCTCTCTCGCTCCTCCCGGAGGGTCCCTCGCGCCTGACTTTCCTGATCTCCCCGGCCTCAGGGGCACTGATCCTGTCTGGCCTCCACTTCTCCTCCCCCCTCAGCCCCCTCAACATCCTACTGGTTCACTTGGGGGTTCCTCCCGTCTCCCTGGGCATCAGAGTCCCCCACCAGCGGCAGGCAGGTGCCCTAGTTGTGGAGAGATGCTAACTCCACGTCTTCCCACACTGCCATCCTGACTCCTGAGCATGCTTTTTAAAATCAAACCGGGCTGAATTTAGAAATCCAAATTTGTTGCTCTTTAATAGTTAATATTACTTATAAGAATATATATTAATATGTTAATAAGTATATTTTAATAATTAAACTTAACATTAAACTTAATTGTATTTAATAGCCCGGAGGATGTGAGGTTGTATTAACTGTTCGCTAAGGTGATTGAAGCCTAGGAAACCAGGGGCTTCTAAACGAGGCAAGTTTGGGCTTGGGTGGAGTCAGAGGAGGTGGGAGGAGTCAGACAGGGTGGTGGGAACCACACTCAAGCTCCGCCCCTTCACTTAGCCACGCCCCCAGCCCCATGCTAAACAGCCTAATTCCTCAGCCTGGACACCACTGCCCCCATCACAGTTCACCCTCCTCCAGTGTTGAACTTTCTTTTGCTTCAACCTTGTTTTGGCATTTTCCAAAATTCCTTCCCACCAAGCCGCACCCCCTTGCCTTGGCCCATTACTGAAGTTGCTTGGCACCTGGGATGCTGCACATTCATTTTCATTATGCTGCCATTGATGGAAACCTTCAGTGTCTTCCTTAACAGCCTGACCCATTCTTTGAAGGCTATCCAGCAGTGAGTATGGTTTTTTGCCTTGTTTTGTTTCGTTTTTTCTTTGTTTGTTTTTTACTGTGGATTTTATTTTTTGAAAAATAAAATCACTTTGGACTGAATTTTGGTGGACAATAAAGTGGCAATATTATTTTGAATCTAAAATAAATGGTACTAAAAGGTAACATTTTCTCTCACTCTGGAAGTATTCCAGAAGAGGGCCCTGTCAGTTTGAGGCAAGGACAGTATCATTGCAATAGGCCAAAGTGATAGCTTTCTTTGCACAGCAGCTTTTTTTTAAGGTCTTCCTACTTTACCCTATTACCACAGATGGGTATGTGTCTGTGTAAACCCACACATGGAAATGAATTTCATAGCCCAACGATTATTCACTTAGCCATTGAAGAGCTGCAGGCACTCACCCAGTCCCTAGGATCAGTTTGTTGTACTGTGGTGTGCGGGTGACATCCGTCACCCACCTGGGCTTCCGAATGATGGGCTTGTCCTAAAGGGTTGAAGGGTGGAAATAAACAAAAATATGCCCTTTTAATGATAAGACAATTTCCATTGTCTCAAACCACTCTGGTCCTTAATATGCATACTTAACATTGTAGAGTTTTCTTTTTTTTAAAACATCTTTATTGGAGTATAATTGCTTTACAATGGTGTGTTAGTTTCTGCTTTATAACAAAGTGAATCAGCTATACATATACATATATCCCCATATCTCCTCCCTCTTGCGTCTCCCTCCCACCCTCCCTATCCCACCCCTCTAGGTGGTCACAAAGCACCGAGCTGATCTCGCTGTGCTATGCGGCTGCTTCCCACTAGCTGTCTATTTTACATTTGGTAGTGTATATATGTCCATGCCACTCTATAGTTTTCTTTAGTTGACTTTCGCTCTCAACTACAGGCGTATCCCGGAAATATTGAGGGAGGGTTCAGTTCTAGACCACTGCAATAAAGCAATTCACACAAATTTTGTGATTTCCCAGCGCATACAGAAGTTATGTTTACACTATGCTGTAGTCTATTAAGTGTGCCATGTCTTAAAAAAAAATCAATGTACATACCTTAATTTAAAAATACTTTTTTGTTAAAAAATGCTAGCCACCATCTGAGGCTTCAGTGAGTAGCAATCTTTTTGCAATAGTAACATCAAAGATCCCTGATCACAGATCGCCATGACAGATACAATAATAATGAAAAAGTTTGAACTATTGCGAGAATTACCAAAATGTGACACAGAGACACAACATGAGCAAATGCTGTTGGGAAAATTGTTCTTATAGACTTGCTCGATACAGGGTTACCACAAACCTTCAATTTGTAAAAAAAAATGCAGTATCTGTGAGATGCAATAAAACAGGGTCTGCCTATATAGAGAACTTGCTATATAGATTGGAAGAACCACCTTTATTCTCTCTCTCTAGAGCGGGCTTATTTGGCAGCCTGAGGGTTGTGGTTTAGCTGTAACGTCTAGGGTGGATGATAAGTTTCCTGAGGGCAGAAATGGGTGTCTGTACCCCCAACACACAACACAGAACCTGAGCAGTGACAAGGGCTCAACTATTTGTTGAGTGAGATAATAAAAGAAAGACTTTAAAGATAGAATATATTCTGGAATAGGTCAGGTATTGTTATTCCTATCCCAAGTGTAGTTCCCAAATGCTTCTTGCCTTCTGAATTTCTGATTCTGTGATTCTGTAAGTTCTCTAAGGAGAAACCCTCACAGAGCAACCTAAACTGAAATAACCATTAACAGGGAGAAAAATTCTTTTCCATTTGTCATTCATTAAGACATATGATAAAGCACATGATGGAATCACGTGTAATTCATCCGTCTGATTTAGAAGCAAAATGAGGAATTATCTTGCACTACATATAGAGATCATATTTTATTTGCATTCCATAGACTGGCAAAATCCAACATGAATATATTATATTCAAGGACACAATTTCTGTAATCATGCCACTCGAGGAGCAGTTTAAAATAGCAAATAAAATCAAACTGGAGCACTCAGCATCCTTATCAAATGAGAATCACATACAAAAACCCGCTTTCTTCTTTTCAACTTCAGCTGCAGGGACCAGAAATAAACGGCCCCATCTTCTCTGATCATGATTAAGGTGTCATCAGGCGCAGAGAGAATGCACAGCACGGGACCCCCATACGACAGCCCTCGCAGCACAGCAGGCAGCTGGAAGGAAACCTCTTTCTGTCGAGCCAGAGCATCAGCTTGCTGTGAATACACTAGCTGCAGGTATGTGCAGAAGCCATCCTGGTGAAGAAAGGAAAATTCATTAAACGTCTACTGTCTTTCAAAAATTCTCTTTATCCTCAGGACATGGATAAGTCCTGACATAATTATTAGCTTATCGATGTGAACTTGGCTGCCAAAAACTCGGGGCTAATAACTGGGGTGCGCCCGTTCGGCTAGGGCTGGAAATCTGGTACCCAGTGTGTCGCTTCCCTGCCCAGTCTCTCTGTCTAAAGATGATGGTGATGGTTGAGCACATACCCTGCTCCGTGCAACGTGGACCTTCAGCTCCATTCTTGCCATAGCTGGATAAGGTAGGTACTGTTACTCTCCTCATTTTACAAATTGGGGAACTCAAGCCTAGAAAGTTAAATGATCTGCCTAAGATCAGACAACTGGTAGGTGGCTGACCTGAGACTTGAGCCCCCATTGGTCTGACTGCACAGTTCCGGCCCACCAGGATGTATGCCTCATTTCGAAACTCAGCAGTGCACGTAGGGAAAAGCCAGCCTGTGGTCTGGGGAAGGGGTGGGCGTGCCTATAGGGCCTGGGAACATCTCCATTTTCTCTCCACTTCCCCCAAAGCCCTAACTCACTAGACTCTTCCCTTCTCTTCCCTGGAATCCTGACTGTTCCCTTTCAAATGAGATGACAGTGAAAACACTGTATTTGCTCTGGTTGGGGCACTGGCCCGAGGTCTGAATAGAGGTGAATGCCGCTCAGCTTGTCATTTTAGAACTTGATTCATCCTAGAACAATAGGATACTCAGGCACAATGGCAGAGACTTTAAAAGCAGATGTCTCAGCTCCTCATTATACAACCCAAACTGGGAAACATTAATAATGACGATGATGATAACATTTGTTGAGAAATTACTCTGTGGCTGCCCCGTTCTAAACACTTTCCACGTGTCAGTGATCTGATTATCACCAGGTGTTGCTTGTTCACAGGATTTCTTGCTCACCGGTGTTTCACTTTTGCTTTTGGGTAAGGTGGCAGATGTAGCCTTCATTTCCTGGTTTTAGGAATGCCTTCTTGGAACTTGCCTGAGCTACTGCAATTCCTAGTGAAGCTATTCCAAGCATATCCTGACGTTACAAGAACTTGAAAATTGTGAATATGCATGTCCCCTTGGTTCAACTTCAGCTTGGCAAGGGTACTGAGGGGCATAGGATACTCCAGACAGGCTCAGAACCAAACATTTTATACATTTTCCTCGCTAACTTCAAGTCTGATTCACAAAACACAACCCAACTTACCCACTGAATTCTACCCACTGCTTCATAGTCTATTTTCATGAAAAGTTGTTCTATTTGTTCAATACTCTAGAGAGAAAAAAATCAATCTGTTTTTAGAGTAAACTATTCACTAGATTGGTGGGCGAGAGGATACAGGAGGGGGAAAATATTCATTTTTCCAATTTTCATATTCAAAAATGCATACTACTATAAGATCTCTGGAATGTTTGCTCCAAAACATTAATAGGACTGTTAATCTGAATTCAGTGCACTGACACCAAAACTCTTCCCCAGCAAGAGGCTGAGCTCCTAGAATGTCTATGTTTGAAATCAAGCCTTAATTAGTAGGAGGAGCTGTGGGTCTCCCAGGGCTTATGCTCCCAGGGGGTCCCACTCCAGCCTGGTCAGTTCCAGCCAGAGGACTGAACTGAGTTTCAGTTTGAGACACTGAAACTCAAAGTGTATCAGTACCTCTGAGTGTATCCCCACTTTGAGATACACAGCAAAGCAAATTCTGAGGACAGCAGTTGGGATGGTGAGGATACTCACTTGGGTGTAGCCAGGACAAAAAGATGCGCAAGTCATAAAAATTACTTTCAAGTGTTAGAAGGATCACCCTGTGGGAGAGAGAGTAGATTCCTTCTGTGTGGCTGTAACAGGCAGACTATAAGATGGACCCCACGATTCCTTCCTCTTGGTATTCAGGCCGATAAAACCCCTTCTCTTTGAGTAACTTGCTGGAAACCAATCATAACTTCTGGTAGGCTCTCTCTCTCCCTCGCTGGCTTTGAGGAAGCTGGCTGCCAAGCCATGAGCTGCCCTATAGAGACGCCTACGTGGAAATGGCCAGCAGCCAGCAAGGAACCGAGGCCTTAGTCCAACAACCTGCAAGAAACTGAATCCTGGCCGAGACCATGTGTCCTTGGAAGTGCACTGTTCCCCAGTCAAGCTTTCAGATGAGACCCTAGCATAGCCACCACCTTGATATAGCCTCACGAGGCACCCTGAAGCAGAGAATCCAGCTAAGCCGAGACTGGATGCCTAACTTACAAAAACTGAGAGATAATAAGTGTGTAGTTTTAAGCTACTGAGTTTGTGGTAATTTTGTTCTGGTGCAATAGATAACTCAGAGAGTGGTGCAAAAGCTTAGAAACTGGGCTAATGGGTAGGATGTCAAGAAAGACCAATTTCAGCTCATAAAGGGAAAAAAACAAATTTAAGGTCAGAGCTCTCCAGCCTTGAAATGGGCTACCTTATAAAGTATCGAGTTCCCTTAAGCTGAAGGTATTCAGGCATATGCTGGCTCCTGGCTTAGCAGAGAATAGAATTTGTGCATTGAAGTGGTTATATACTAAGTGACCTCTAAGGTGCTTTCAAACCCCAGGATTCCATAATTGCAGCTTCAACAGAGATGGTCAGGTTTTATGTCTATTTTGGGGAGTGAGGTGTTGGCTTTTCTCTTATAAGTCTCAGGGGTGTTTGCCTTTGCTCAGTAATGATACCAAATGGAAAAAATGAGATGATGCCTTATTTCAAGACACCAGGGCATTGCCCCTTGGTGAGTCGATACCCAGTGCCAGGGTAGGGGTCGTGAGGAGAGACCCTGGCTGTGGGACCGAGCTCAGACCCAGTTCCCTCTACATCATGCGCCAAAGGAGACATCTCACACCCCTGGGTGTGGCTGCCAGCGCAGACATTACCATGGCAACTAGGCAATACCATGAGCATAATAAGTAACAAATATTTTTGGAATGAGAGTCCAAACAGACCAAAACACCTAGAGGGATGGCTTCCAGAGAGATTAGGATGAGAGATGCAACAGGAAACAGAAAAGCTCAGGAGGAGGGCAGTCACTGCCTGGGCTCAGGCTGCCCCCCCAGACCACCCCTGCCACCACAGAGCAGAACCTGGGACAGGTGTGGGTCCACCTGGGCAACTTGGAGCTCCGGACAGGGTGGCATGGGGCAAGGGCCGTGCAGTGTTGTGGACCACAGTGGGAGTGGGCCCTCGGGCAGTACGTGGGCCATCATACGGCCACTCCTTGGCCTTGCAGCACCGTGGCTCTGCCCAGAGAGATGCAGCCTCCCCCGTCAGTCACAGCTAAGGGGCACTGGGGTCTGCATGAACATCCTCTGGCCCTGCCCTGGGGAACTGCCTTCTCGGCACGATTACGTGAGAGACACTGGACCACTTCCTCCTCACATCGCTCACTCATTGAGCACCAATGGCATGACAAGGCCTGTGTCAGATGCTGCAGCTTCAGAGCTGAAAGATGCCTTACTTGCCCTCGTGGCGTTCGCTGTCTAGCAGGGTCACAGCAAACCAGCAATGCAGTGCCAAAAACAAATTCTGTGTTACAGGAAACTGCAGACCACCATCAGGTTGAAAGGAAGAGCAGCTACTTCTTTCTAGGAAAGTTAGGACAGACTCGTCTGAGTCCATGATGACTGTACTGCATTAAAGTCATTCATTCATTCAACAGCATTTATTGGACATCTGTATGGGCCAGGCACGGTCTTAAATTCTGGGAACATAAGAAAAACCAGAATTCAGGGAGAATTAGTACTCAGGCAAAAAATGGGAGGAGAGGATTCTAGGCAAGGGAACAGCACGTGGGAAGATACGGAAATAGGAAAATAGGGCATCACCTTCTCTGCTCCCCAAGGGAACCACAAGTTTTGGTGTAAGACCCCCATTCCTCTAGGTGGCACCCATATCTGAAACACTCACCCTGTATATTGTGCCCCTGAAAACTCAGCCCAAGGTTCATCTCCTCCAGGAGACCTTCCTGGCTCCCTGGTCTGCTTTAGTTGCTCGCATAGCACCCAGGCTGAATTCTAGGCCAGCTCTGACCTCCCCGAGGGCAGAGTCCACTTCACTGATGCTGTGTCACTAGTAAATGTTTATTGAATGAATAAATGAGTGAGTGAATGAATGCATGAGAGGAGAAGAGAATGAGTAGATCACTGACTGGGGGGGCAGGCATGCTAAAAATGCGGGTGATTAGACTGCTTTGGCTAAAAAGATCTGGGATGTTGTTAAAACACCTGATAGTTTATCCATGGAAAACACTCCTCTCTCTACCCCATAGTTTTTTGTTTAATATTATGCATACAGAGTAGATATTTTTAAAAGACGGGTGTTTTTTAGTGATCACTTCTCCACAGCAGATGAAACTCTAAACACACATAAACTTCCACTCGAGCCATGGAAACCGAGGGCTTTGTAACTCAGAAGGGGCATTGGGGACCTCATCAGCCTACAGTCTGACGATGGTGGGATTTTGTTTAAACTCCAGGGACAAGATCATAGTGCATTACCTTGAATAATTTTTTTCCACAGTTCAAGATGTAATCATGAAACCTTAGCAAGTAGAGCTTAAACAGCCTCTCCTGTTATCATATGTATTTTATCTTATGAATACAGCCTTGTTCATTGCTATGTTTGGAGTTCTGTGTCCCCGCCTCCCTGCCAAATTCATATGTTGAAACCCTAATGCCCAATGTGATGGCATTAGTAGGTGAGGCTTTGGGAGGTGCTTAGGGCGTGAACGTGGAGCCCTCAAGAATAGGATTTGTGATCTTACTGAAGGGACCCCGGTGAGCTCCCTCACCCCTTCTGCCCTGCTAGGATCCAACGAGAAGTCTGCAGCCTGGAAGAGGGCCCTCACCTGACCCTGAGGGCACCCTGACCTCAGTTCCAGCCTCTGGAACTGTAAGAAATAAATGCTTGTTGTTTATAAGCCTCTCATTTTATGGTTTTTTTTTTTTTTTTTTTTAACAGCAGCCTGAACAGGCTAAGAGATTCAATAAGATTTCATATTCTGGGCTAAAAACTGGGCTAAACAGGACTGCAGAGAAAATATTTAAAATCCTTAATTCCAGCAGTTTGGGGGTGGGAAAAGTGTCCAAACTCTTTGGAAACAACCCACATGGAAATAACCAGTGATCTAATAAGAGCCTTTTTCTCCTTTTCCAGAAAAGTATCTAAATATCTTGTTGGCCTAGTGTACTAATTTAAAAATATTTTCTTATATGAACTGTTGTTCAGTAAGTCGGCTGGGTGTTAGCAGAAATCACAGTTCAGAGCTGACAGTGATTGTACAGATAGATCATCAGGCCTAATTGGTTCCTATGGTTGAAATTTTCACTGTGGTTTCGATGATCCAACATTTCTAAAACCCATTTACTTTCTTCTGTGACCTCATGCTTGCTTCATTATGCATTTTTAACTTTCCATATCCAGCAGCCTTCCTCTCTTCTCATACTCCTAGGAGGGAAAAACAATAGTTAGCTCTGAACATAGTTGCATTTTGTTTAGTCTGGGTGTAAGAGTCCAAAGAATGGAATGTCTAATTGGACCTACCTGAACTCTCTGTCAACTTCTAGCGTGCTATCCCTTTTGTTCATTTCTCTGATGCATTCATACTTTGTTTCTAATTCCATTAAGAAGTGACAATTACAGAGAATTTATTCTTCCTTGCTATTTTGTAGGAATTAAAAGGCATGTACTTTTCACTGAAAAATCAACCATCAAAAAGAGAATCAAGGGCTTCCCTGGTGGCACAGTGGTTGAGAGTCCGCCTGCCGATGCAGGGGACATGGGTTCGTGCCCCGGTCCGGGAAGATCCCACATGCCGCGGAGCGGCTGGGCCCGTGAGCACAGGCTGAGGCCTGTGCTCTGCAACGGGAGAGGCCACAACAGTGAGAGGCCCACGTACCGCAAAAAAAAAAGAATCAAATTAGAAAGCTCACCTGCTCAATTCCTACCTGAAAGAGTGCATTTAAGTGTTGTAGCTCTTCAAGGGTCACTTGATGTTCAATCTCATCAAAACAAAAAGAAAATAAATTAAAAACATATAATGCTAATAGTAATGCCCATAACATGCAATTTCTGGAAACCCATAATTCCTCTTTCTATGGGAGGCCAATATGGGGTGGCTAAGCCTCTGAGTAACACTCAGGCTATTCCAACCGTCATTGTTCCCAGTGTCTACTCCAATTCAGCTGATTCCTCAGCCCCAAGTTCTGGGGTAGGCTTGGCTCAACTGGGCTGGAAGGAAGGAAGGAAGGAAGAGGTGGCGGGTGGTGGAAGGAAAGGAGAGGATAGACATTGACTTGGGAAAGAAAAGATCAGGGACGGGACTGATATGAGAAAAGGGAGAGTGAAAATATTTTGCCAGATCACATTCCAAAGACGCTCTCTTCCCTGTCAGGCGTCCAGTGCATCAGAACTGCCTAGTGCCGCATCCTCTGCTCCTTGGTCCATCTCACCCCAGGCTGAAACAGGAGGAGGCCCTGGGGGAACTGATCTGTGGCCTCTTTTTCTGGGGTAAATTTTCTGAAGCTATGGTCAGAGGCTCTTGGTACCCTTGGTGTTAGGGAATTTGGTTACCTTTTAGTCCCCTGTCCTTAGCTCAATAAACAGATTCCCCAGAGAATGCCTCTGCCTCACCTCCAGTCTCTTAGCTACTGTCTCAACAATTTGGCTTTTATAAATGAAAATCCTTAAACTTCCGGCTTAGAAAGAATGAATAAACTGTTACCAGTGGGTAGAGCCGAGCTGAGCTCTGACGTTCTTGCACCATCTCCTGAGGCCCGAGGAAGATAGCAAAGGAGGAAATAGGCTATTTCCCCAATAGGATCATCTTCTGAAATCTCTCTGACCACCTCCAAGCTTCCAAGGTGGTGGCCTTTACCATAAAACTCAGACTGACACCAAAGCTCCTGGGAGATCCACAATTTTGTAAAGTTGAAGCACCTTTCAAATTCTGTCCTAAATGACTCAATAATTACTTTTGAACTTGCTTTCACCAAGGAACAAAATTGGAAACCTAGCTCTAGAAGGGGAAAACACTCCACCTGAAGTTTCCGCTTAAAATTTCCCGGTAGGGCTCTTTTGGCAAGACCTGAGCCCAGGAGGTAATGTTTAAAAAGCTGACTGGGAGAAAGACCCCAACAATATTTGACTACACGTGAAAGATGATTCCATCACACTGAGGGGCCATTTGCCCTCCCCAGTAAGAGATACTACCACTGAATGAATTCAACATTTTCTTAGACTACGCCTTCTCCAGCATCCAAAGAAGCAGTGAGAGGATACCAAGCTCACATCAGGCTCACACACAACATGTATGAGAAAAATGCACTCGAATCTGAGACCTAACAAGAAGATGTTGCCTCTAAGAGCATGTGACTTCTTATCCTACATCCCAGATGTGACTTCCAGAGGGTGAAACAATTTTTTAAGGATTTGAAAACTATTCCCCTTAAGGTTGGAATATTACGGGAAAAACATGGTATTATTTCAATTTTCATATTGTATTTTTCTGAGCCTTTACAATTCTAAATACACAGTATACTTTATGAGTCTATACATTACATAAGACATTTATTCCTAAATTTATATTCCTAAAAACACTTATATCCCTAAAAAGTGGTGACTCTAGATTTGTACAAAGCAGTCAAAACATACTGCATATATGTTATACTTACCACAGACTTCTATCCTTCCACTGCCCCTGAATATCTTTTTCTCTTAGCTTCAGAATTTCCTGAAATTTATATCATGATCATTACTTGTCCACTAACCACCTTATTATGTGAAATGGGCCTTTCACCCTTCTCTACCTCCATTTCTGAAAAAGAAAAAATAACAAAAAATTGCCTACCTCCCAGGAGGGGGCTCCCCAATCCAGAAAGAGACTAATTCATCTTCTCTCCTTAAATTTACTAGAAATGCTTCTGCGAGAGTGAAGTGAATGCCATCATTAATAATAGTAATGAAGGGCATGAAACCAAAGCCAGTGATTATATAATTTATGAAAGGTTTTACAGCAGTTTTCAGTTAAGTATAAAATGTGACCAAAAAGCCTCACTCTCTCCCTTCACAACTTCTCCCCAGAGCCATCCTTCTATCCCCCAAAATATCCTACCCAGCCTGCTTCCTATTTATTTGCTCATGACATACCTACAGCCTCTGGCACCTTCCAAGCTTTGCTCTCTGTTATCCTGGTCATTCTATTCCATCTTGGCCTCCTGTTACAAATACACGTGCTTCCGGCCTCCCCTTCTCCCACTGTCCACAAAAATAAGGAAGTGAATGAAAACCCTAACCTTAACCCTAACCCTAAGTACAGAAGACTTTTCACGGCTGCGTACCGAATGATGTTAACGAAATTTCTGTTGCACTTAAAAAATCAGTTCTTAAATCTCACAGCCCTAATCAAATTTTCATATGTCGTGACGGAATGCAAAAATCCAGCGATCATTAGCCAACTTCTTTTGAAAAGGCAGCAATATAAATACGTTTTGGAGAAACACAGCTACAAAACAGAGCCATTATTGTGCTCTTTCTTGAAAATATAAGTCAGGCCTTCACATAATTGCATGTTTTTAAGGCAAATTTGGAACACAAAGCAGAGAAAACATATGTCCCTTTCGGGGACTCCTGTGTTTGGCAGGGCTTGAAAATTTGTAACTGCCATCGACAGCCAGTCACATTGCATCACTAAAAAGCTTGAATGACTTGTTTTCCTACAAATAAAAACAGAGAAAAGCCTGACTATTTCCAAACTATCATAGCTATAGTGACAACCATAAATAATTGAGTCCACAGTTGTGGAGTCAAGTTTTAAACATACTGTCTATTGCCCAGCAATGCATTTTGTTGTATTCAAATGCATTTTCAGAGAAACCTACCTAGATATTCTCTGATATCCTGTATTGCAGAGGGCTCATGGAGCTGTGACTCTGTTTGTCCTTACACCGCAGTCTCCCCGAAAGCGAGCAGTTTTTATGATTAGAGTGGTTTTCCCATAAGGGTTCATTCGCCGGCTGGTTGCTCATTTGCAATGCAAATGAGCTCTCCTATTGTTACATCCCAACATTTCTTTGCTTCTCACTGTAGAGTCTCCTCAGTCCGGATGGTTTAGGGGTAACTTCACATCTATGACAAGGGAATTGACTAATTAATTGAATAAAGTATCCTTTTGAAAATCTGTTCCTTGAGTGTCTGTCTCTATAGCTTCAGAAAACAGACAGTTACGACCCCGTGGTCTTAAGATTCTTAAAAGAGATAGTAACTCCAGAAGATTTGAGGGGTTCTCCGGGTTGAAATTTAGGGGCTCCCATGGTGGATCGTCCTGAGGCTGCAGGGAGTTCTCCAGTGAACCTAGACTGTGAAAGTGACCTTTCTCTTGTGTGACACAAGATCATAACCACAGGAAGAAGAGTCAAAAAAAGGCCTGTGGGGCTTCCCTGGTGGCGCAGCGGTTGAGAGCCCGCCTGCCGATGCAGGGGACGCGGGTTCGTGCCCCGGTCCGGGAAGATCCCACATGCCGCGGAGCGGCTGGGTCCGTGAGCCATGCCCGCTGCGCCTGCGCGTCCGGAGCCTGTGCTCCGCAATGGGAGAGGCCACAGCAGTGAGAGGCCCGCGTCCCGCAAAAATGGAAAAAAAAAAAAAAAAAGCATCTTGATGAGTTGCTAATAAAACTGAAAAAAAAAAAAGGCCTGGGTGATTCTGCCAGGAACTTTCAAACTCATGATAAACTGAGGCTTAAAAAAAAAAAAAAAGATTGTCTTTTTAGCCATCTTAGAAGCAGGAAGGTTAGAAGGTGGCTTCCATTTTAAACTAATTGATGCAGCCTTAGACAGCACTGCCGCTAACATCTAACCTTTATTTGAGCTTATTAGGTACAAGCTGCTGGATACTTTACACGCAGGTTTCCATTAATCTTCATAACAACTCTGTGAGGGAGACAGTATTATGGTCCCCATTTTACAGGCCAGGAAATTGAGGCACCAGGAGCTCAATTAACTTGCCCACTGTCTCACAACCAGTGAGTGCTGGCACCAGGACCTAATACCAGCTCTCTTTTCTGCTGCCGCACCTCTGCCGGAGGTCCCCAGCCAGTTCCTGTTCCATCTCCCAAGAGAACACAGGCAGATGGGTAGACCGGAGGGGTGTGGACTTCCAGACCTCCAATGTCCACTATCACTCATGTCTCTCCTCTGGAGAGACTAACAGTCAGAGTGGATTGTTTCAACCCAAGTGACTAGTCCCCTAGAAGTGAACCTCAAATTCCCCTTTACTTGGAGGCATTTTTACCTTGCTGTTTTAGTTACAATTATATGTTATACGGTTAAAAGTACGGTGACAATTGAAGAGTCAAACCTCCTCCTTCATTCAGTGAGTATTAAAGACTTCCCACCACGGGGACATTCTACAGCTTCTACAAAGTTTTTTTTTTTTTTAAGATTTTCTTGATGTGGACCATTTTTAAAGTCTTTATTGAATTTGTTACAATATCGCTTCTGTTTTATGTTTTGGTTTTTTGGCCACGAGGCATGTGGGATCTTAGTTCCCCGACCAGGAATCGAACCCTCACCCCCTTCATTGGAAGGTGAAGTCTTAACCACTGGACCTCCAGGGAAGTCCCCTCTACAAGTCTTAAAGTGGATCCAAATGGGCTGCAAGGAGCACCCCAAGCATTTCCCAGCTTGCTTCTCTAAATTAACCTAAAATGAATACTTTGCTGTTTTCCAGCTGCTTGGGTAGATTCCATGGCCTCTCAGTGGTTAAAAAAAAAGAGAGAGAGAAATGCTTCTGCCAGCCTTAGCAAATAAGAATGGCAAAGCTGACCTTGCACGTGTGCACTGATCGGTTGTAGCAGTCGAGTACTATGTTGAGAAGGATTCTGAGGCTCTTGGCAGGGAAAAGCCAGGATGGATTCGCTCAGTTTGCCACGAGCACTGGGGGGAGGAGAGAGAACAGAAGCAACAGACCTATACTAAGAACAAGGCGATGGAGAAATAGAGAAGAACTGAGCTGGAAGGGGTCTCAGAACCGTTATAGTCACGCCCCTTCCTTACAGCGCGGAAGCTGAGGACCGGAAAAGACAAGTGCCCAAGGAAGTGAGTGGCAGAGCAAAAAAAGTCTTCATCTATATCCAAAGCCCGTACTCCGTGAGCAACTCTGGCTCTTGTAGTTCTAACACACACAAAAAATAGCTGCTGTGTGCCCGTTTTCCCACAGCTCATTTAAATATGTGTCACTGAAGCCATGCCTTTTCCTTTGAAGTGGCATCATCGCACATCCTCCTGCACAGCCTTGATTCCACACCAGCCCACACAGGCTTCGAGCCAGGAGCTGCAGATCCCGTCACCGTTCTGAGATGGCAACGGGGAGCCTCAGGCCTCGGACGCACCCTGTCAAACACAGCCCAGCTACAAGCAATATGGCCTGGGTCACCGCAGGCTCCAGTTTGGCTCACCCAATCAGCAAAGGAGCAAAACCTGGCCTGGCCGCAGTCGGTGAAAAGGTCACCCTCAACCAGGAAATGTCCCATAACCTCTGACAATGACTGAAAAGTTCTCATGGAAGACTGAAAAAGTGTTTGCTGGGCAAAGTGAAGGTCGGAGTACGACCTACACGGTTGAACTCTCCATGCACTGACTTGAGAGGTGACCGGAAATAGATTGTTCAGGAAGAACCTCAGTGGCTGAGATCACACGGGGGCAATTCGTTTCAAATATTCTGACCCGTTTGACATCATGACTCAATGCACACTAGGCAACAAAAGTTTCACAATACACGACTTGTGCTTTTTCAGAAGATACGCTCTGATATTAACTAATAGCTGTCATTATTTTAGATGTCAGTCATATTCCAGCAAATCAGTCTCCTGACCCATTAACTGATCTCGCCCTCACTATGAAGATCCCTGCCCTGAGGAAAGCTCCTTTTGATATATTATCTGCATAGGTCACAATGGCAAAAAGAACAAAACCCCAATTTTTTTTTTCTTCCCCGCCGCGCAGCTTGTGGGATCTTAGTTCCCTGACCAGGGATCGAACCTGGGCGGGCCCTCGGCAGTGAACGCGCAAAGTCTCAACCACTGGACCGCCAGGGAATTCCCTATTTTTTAATCTCCTCATCATCCATTTCCAAGCTCACTGTCCAGCATTCATCCCATTTCTGCTCCTCGGGCCCCGTTTACTTCAATCACTTGGGTAGCCTGGTGTGCTGTTTCCTCCACGTGGGGTGGCCTCCACTTTGTAATATCTTGGAAAAACTCCTAGAGATCCTTGAAGGCCCATCTCATATGCCACCTTCTCCCAGAAGCCTTCCTTGTCCTCAAAAGCCGGAAGTCATGTCCCCCTCCCCGTCTCCCCATCAGGGGCACGTGTCTTTGGATACACATCTCTGTCTCTTACTGAGCTCCTGTTTTCCTAAAACTTAGTCATGAGTCCATTATCTGTACAGATTTTTCTCATTTATTTACTTAATATTTTTCTTTAAATAGACTCACTTATTGTACATATTACCTTCTTTAGCCTCATCCAAAACAATGGTAATCATGAAATCATGGTTGGGTTCGATGTGCTTGCTAGATTTCCAGGGAACATTAACATAAATATGCCATTATTAAATTTAAAAAATCTCATTTTGGTACTCTAGAACATTTCCTTTGAGGAAAAACTGCCGGTTGTGTAAGGTCTTGAGGGGCTATATTTTGTTTAAATTTGAGTTTTTCTCTAGGGCTCGGTATATGATACTGCTCCATAAATGTTTGCCAAATTAAAATCAAATGAGATGGATTAATTGGAATTTATTCATACCCTTAACATATTAGCATGAATCTGATTTATCCGGAGAGGCATTTGTGATCTTGGGAAGCAAAGAATGAGACTTGAAAGGAGGTGGACCTAAGAAAGGAAAATGTTGATAGGCGTGGAAAGGAGAAAGGAAAGACACCTGCAGAAGCTGGGCCCGGCCGATTATAGGGATGCTCTGCGAGGTGCGTGCCCGCTGGGAAGGTCGGTAACGGAGCAGCAGACAGCGGATGGGTCTGGATGGGTCTTCCGTGGGAAGAGGAGGCCACAGCACACCTGATATGGACCCCAGCTTTAAACAGCGTTGCTGGCCACGGACCCTAGGGGGGTCCAGCGCAGCCCTCAGCCCTGCGCGAGAGCCCGCATGGCCCACAAAGGCGGTCCGATCGCCGCTCCCTCACCCTTTCCTTCCGCAGGATCTGGTGTGGAGGCGGCGCGCACCTCCGGGCCACGTCCTCGGTTCCGATCGAGGGGCTGCGCATCTTCCCAGGGTGAGGCAAGCCCGCGGCAGCCAGGCTGGGGGGTCTGCCCTCCGCAGCCCCTGCTACCCCGAAGGCCGAGGTCCGGCGGGGCAAGTCTGAGCTCGAAGCATTAGCGGCTCCCCCAGGATCGCCACTGCGTTCAGGTTGCTGCCCGGACCCCATCCCGAGACACAGTCCTGTCAGGGGTCTCGGTAAGGAGACTTGGGTCCCCCTCCACCCCCATTGCCCATGACCCCACGTCTAATTCCCTTTTGAGAAGCCACCTTCTCAGAGGGGGCACCAAAAGCGGGCCAGGACTTTTGGGGGTGTGGAGGCAGGATCTCTGCCTTGACTGACCACGACGGAGGGCATCAAGCTGAGCCCTTCCCACTCTGCTTTAAGTAAAGGGGGGAAAAAAGAGACCCCGATACAGCCCCAGAACTCCTGGTTTCTTAAACGTTTTCAGTTCTGAACAATGTAACAAGTAGGCAGTAAACTATTAAGACTAAATCCATGGAAGTTAAGGATTGTAATTAAATAAAGCTTACAACAAAGTGAATCTGTCATGATAATTTTTATTGTAGTCTGTAGTAATTAGGTATAAATGACAAGTTGTTTAAGCAGTAATTCTAATTGCTGTTAATTTGACAACACTGTTATAGGGGGAAAGTCCCCGAAGGTGCCTGGGATTGCTGGTTTTTCCATGTGTTTCCATCTTAGGGAAACAGAGGCAATAATAGATTTGCGACTTTTTACTTAAGTACTGTGCCCTTTTGTATTTGTTCTTAGAGTAGTACTACTCTTTCTTAAACTTCCTTGATTTAAAGATCTTGCTTATTGGATCTTTTTGAAACATAGAGGTTGGGGGGAAAACTCATCTCTTTGGTTGCCAAGTAAGGCAAAAGAAGTTTGTAATCTCACTTCAGCTGATTGGGTCCATAGTTAGTCTCTGGGAAAAGGAACAAAAAGGTAGACCAGTTATCCCATCAGAGGCCCAGCTGTAAGCCTTAGGGCAGACTGTGTGTCCTCGTCAGGGTTCAGGATTATTGGATGATTAAGAGGGCCGCCTTTAGAGCATCCCGGATGTTGCATGTAGGAATTGAGTCTACAGAGCCTGTGAAACTCTTTGAAGAATTTCTCACTCTTGGTGCTTTGAAATTTTATTTCATTGTAACCAAAAGAAGATAAAATCTGTCTTGGAGGAAAGACCACTCTAATAATGGCGGACCTCACACAACGCATCAGGCTTGCTGGAGTCAGGTGGAGAGAGGGGCAGAGAGCTGCAAGTGAACCGAGAGGAATAGGATTTGGATGAGTGGGGGAGGGGAGAAGGAGTAGGGTGGTTTTGGACATGGGGCATTTAAATGAAGCGCTCTGGACAACTAAAATGAGAGCACGAACCTCTGCAGTGTGGGGGGCTGAAGGAGAGAGAAGAGGTTAGGGTACGGAAGTGTTGCAGACACTCAACCTTTTTTTCTGGGGTGGCAGAATATAGACATACAGCTGCATGGATCATAATATTAAATTTCCCCAAATGAAGTGGTCGTAATTATAGTGCCCATCTCACAGGGTAAAAAGTGAAGTAAATGTTATCATGTATGTCAAGTATTTAGAGCACTTCAAGGCACATAGTAGGTGCTCTAGGTATGGTAGCTCTTATTATTGTTATTATTATTTTTTTTTTTTTTTGCGGTACGCGGGCCTCTCACTGTTGTGGCCTCTCCTGTTGCGGAGCACAGGTATGGTAGCTCTTATTATTGTTATTATTATTATTATTATTTTTTTTTTTTTGCGGTACGCGGGCCTCTCACTGTTGTGGCCTCTCCTGTTGCGGAGCACAGGCTCCGGACGCGCAGGCTCAGCGGCCATGGCTCACGGGCCCAGCTGCTCCGCGGCATGTGGGATCTTCCCAGACCGGGGCACGAACCCGTGTCCCCTGCATTGGCAGGCGGACTCTCAACCGCTGCGCCACCAGGGAAGCCCTGTTGTTATTATTATTATTAAGGCCAGCCCTGCTCCTTCTGTCCTACCAAAGGCTCATCAGGTACCCTTGACCCTCCTGCCCACAGCTGATTAGAGGAGTAAAAGATGTCCATCTAGGATCCTCCCGGACCGGGGCACGAACCCGTGTCCCCTGCATTGGCAGGCGGACTCTCAACCGCTGCGCCACCAGGGAAGCCCTGTTGTTATTATTATTATTAAGGCCAGCCCTGCTCCTTCTGTCCTACCAAAGGCTCATCAGGTACCCTTGACCCTCCTGCCCACAGCTGATTAGAGGAGTAAAAGATGTCCATCAACCTGAGGACTACTGAAAAGATTAGCTGGGCCAGTGAGAGTCTCTCTCTGTCTCAGTGTCTAAACTAGGACATTTGAAAAGTGTTCAGGAAATGGTGGGAAAATGTTCAGGAAATGGAGACAGGACAGACAGCTGAGTTACACGAACAAGGAGGCGCCAGAGTAGAGCTTTTGAGCTAGTGCACCTTGGCTCCCAGATATCCTCTGAATCCAAAGCCACTCCCAACTCTGCCTCATGAAAGCCCGGTTCAGAGACAGCTTTCTGTTCTAAGATTTCCATGAGATTCCCTGTCATTGCATGTGTGTCCTCACCACAAAGCCCCTTGAGTTGAGCCACCTTGAGGGGATTTCTGTTTCTTCCAAAAAGCCAGATTGAAAGAACGAATTGTCTCTGGTGAGGGCTCCACACATGGTTCCTATTTCCTTTTCTTTGTTCTTCTCTGTATTCTATATTTTCTACAATGAGCCTATACAATCAACTTATAATATTCTATAATGAAGACTTATTTGGTAACCAGAAAAAAAAATGCTACTTAAGTAAAAGAATTGGCCCACACGTTCGCAGCAACTAGAACATTTGCCTGGGGAAGATCAGTGAACTCTAAGTCAGATCTACGTCCAGTGGCTTTCACCTTATCTAGTCCTGTGCCCTGGCCCCTAAAATAAGAAAGTGGGTGAAGGAGTCTCTAGGTTTCATTTTGGTTCAAAACACTATTGCTATCTCACTTATTACCCAGATTGTCAGAATCTGTACTCCTACACCTGTAGCTGGTCTGAGGAGGGTGGCTTTCTCCTGAGTCAAACTCAGAGCTCTGGAAGCAGTGACCCTTCAGAATGGGGGTGTGTGCATAGTGGTATAGCGTTATGAAACTCTTCGTTCATTTCTTCATCCATTCTCTCATCTTTATCAGCATTTTTTTTTTTTTTTTTTTTTTTTTGGTATGCGGGCCTCTCACTGTTGTGGCCTCTCCCGTTGCGGAGCACAGGCTCCGGATGCGCAGGCTCAGCTGCCATGACTCAGGGGCCCAGCCGCTCCGCGGCATGTGGGGTCTTCCCGGACTGGGGCACGAACCCGTGTCCCCTGCATCGGCAGGCGGACTCTCAACCGCTGCGCCACCAGGGAAGCCCGATCAGCATTTATTAAGTGCTTGACCTATACCAGATATTGGGCTAGACGCTGGGGCTATGAAGACAAAACAGAGGACAGACAGGTGAGCCAGTAATTTTAACACTCTGATAAGCACCGGGTCTGTTGGAGCCCTGGAACTACACAGAGAGGAAGCACTTAACGCTGGCTGGAGAGGTCAGGGTGGGGAGACGCTTCTCAAGGGAGAAGCCACTGGAAAGATAAGTATTAGTTTTCCAGGCAGACTAGAGGGGCAGTGCCTTCCAGGAAGAGACAGAGCAAGTCAAACAATCTTGACCCCCGTGTATCTAGTGTATGTCATACTTAGGAGGCTGGATTTTGTCCTTAGGAAAATGAAAAGCCACCTTAACAAGACATCGTAGGACCATGCTCTCTGCAGCATGAAGGAGAGAGATGGGGAGGGACGGAGACTGTTTGCAGGAATCTCGGAGAGAATTGCAGAGGGCCTGAACCAAGATGGTAGTGGGAATGGAGATGCAGGATGCGTGTCGGTAACAGGGTCCCATGACTCTGGAGGCTGGGGAGATGGAAGATGGCACCAGGGTTCTGGATGAGGTGAATGGGAAGAGGCTATTAGGAGAACACGGGGAGAGTAAAAAGACGTGTAATATAAGGTAATTCATTCCACTGGGGGCATATTGAATTGAATCTCCTTTTGAGATATCCAGGTAGAGAGGTCCATCCAGCAATTGGAAATGGAGGTCTGGAGCACAGGAGAGGTCTGGACATGTCACCACAGGGGTCACTGTCAAGTGAGGTCACGACAGGGGTCATTGTAGGGTGAGGGGACCAGGGAAGTCTTAGGTGGAGGGTGCCTTGTTCTCACTCAGAAATGGCAGGGTCACTGAAGTCCACATGCGCAGGGAGTGATTGCCAAGGTTAGTAATTCAGAGGTGGTTGTGCACACAGCTTAATAAAGGATCAGAGCTTGGGGGTGGTAATAGGAAATATGAAGCCAGAGGATTTAAGAGCGAGGGAGATATGAACAAGAGGCAAACTCTGGAGCCAGGCCTCCATGCTGGCCCTTGAATGAGGTTTGGGAGGCGGAGGTGGGGGGTCCCTCTGTTCCTAAAGATCCAGGGCAGCCTTCACTGGCTGCAGAATCTCTCCTCTTGGCTGTCTTGCTGGCTCCTGGATCCCACCTTCCAAATGCTGCTCCAGCCTGGTTTCCCCAGAATGACCCCCACTTTGGACCATCCTCAAAGCCTGAGTCCTTTTTGACTCTTTCTACTGCCCACTTTCCTGGAAGCAGAACCACCATTTGACCAGCTGCTCAAACTCAGAAGCTGAGTCATTCTTTTCCTCTTTCTCACCTTCCATCCCCAGCCACCAAGTCATTCAGTCCTCCTACTACCCTCTGTTACCACGACCCACAGCCTGGGTGGTTTCTGGGTCTCTCTGACTCTTGCTGCTCTCATCCCTGATCCTTCTTGACCCC
Organism: Neophocaena asiaeorientalis asiaeorientalis; assembly: GCF_003031525.2. Taxonomy (NCBI): domain Eukaryota; kingdom Metazoa; phylum Chordata; class Mammalia; order Artiodactyla; family Phocoenidae; genus Neophocaena; species Neophocaena asiaeorientalis. Next base: position 16,451,540 of record NW_020174268.1, read on the forward strand.
AGATCCACTTTCCTGAAGCCCCCTTTCCTCACCCCATCCCTTTGCTTGGAGCCCAGGGGCTCCCCGCTGCTCCACGGTCTGTACACACATGCCCCTCTCTGGTTTTCTGACCTTGGACAAATTGTTTAACTTCTGTGACTTTAATTTTAGTGTCTGTGAAGTGAGGAGGTTCGACCAGGTGATCTCCCAGGTGCTTTTTATGATTTCTTTGCTGCACCTCGAAGACTCTCCTCATCTCACACCTGTTAGGGTGTCTATTATCCAAAAGACAAGTAACAAGTACTGGCCAGGATGTGGAGAAAAGGGAAATCTTGTGCACTGTTGGTGGGAGTGTAAACTAGTGCAGTCACTAAGGAAAACGGTATGGAGGTTCCTCAAGAAATTAAAAATAGAATGATCCAGCAATTCCACTTCTGGAATGCATATATATCCACAGGAAATGAAATCATTGTCTCAAAGAGATATCCATACTCCCCAGCTGACAGTTGTGTTGTTTACCATAGCCAAGGTATTGAAACAGCCTAAGTGTCTGTGGACGGATGAATAGGTAAACAAAATGTGATATATACACACATATACATTATATCTTTAATGGAATATTATTCAGCCTTAAAAAGGAAGGAAAAAAAGAAGGAAATCCTGTCATTTGCAACAATATGAATAATGAAACTGAAGGGCATTATGCTAGGTGAAATAAACCAGACAGAGAAAGACAAATACTGTATGATATCACTTATATGTGGAATCTAAAACAAAAGTCAAACTCATGGAAACAGAGAGCTGAGTGGTGGTTGCCAGGGGCTGGGGGTGGGGAAATAGGGAGGGGTTGGTCAGAGGCTATGAACTTTCAGTTATAAAGTGAATAAGGTCTGAGGATCTAATGGATAACTTGGTGACTGTGGTTGATGACAATGTAGTATTGATATAATTGAAATTTGCTAAGAGAGTAGAACTTAAATGTTCTCACCAAAAAAAAGGTAGAAAAAAAGGACTTTCCTGATGGGTTCCCACCCCAGTTCACACAAACCCTGAGGCTTCTGGGTCTCCCCACAGTCCAGGAACACCCAGTGTCAGCTTCATCTAAGACCTTCTGCTCTCGTTGTTCCCACCTGAGGCACCTCCCTGTTGTAGCAGGTGTGCAAACTGACATAGACGCCTCAGCTTTAAGTCAAGGAGTGTGCTCTTCAGTGGCGGGTGTGGGATCTATCTCTCAACCAGTCTGCTCTTCTTTGAATCTGACCAAGACTAGTCAGTGAGGTGGGGACAGATCATGTTATGGTATAATAAAAAATCACCTAATTCTTAACTAAATGTTTTCCTGATTCTTGTGACCGTCAGTGGTGCTCTCACCAGGAACATCCTATAATTCATAGTTGTGTCCTCTCCCCCCAGATTCATATGTTGAAGCCCTCATCCCCAATATGGTGATATTTGGAGATGGGACCTTTGGAAAGTAGTAAGGTCATGAGAGTAGAGCCTTCACGAATGGGATTAGCGCCTTTACAAAAAGAGACCCGAGAGAGGTGATCTCTCTTCACAATGTGAGGAGAAAAGGAGAAGTCAGCTATCTATAAGCCAGGAAGAGAACCTCAGCAAGGACCCCACCAAACTGCCACCATGATGGCACCACCTTCCAGAGCTCTGAGAAGTAATGTTTGTTGTTTAAGCCAGATAGTGTATGGTATTTTGTTATGGCAGCCCTAGCTGACTGAGACAGGCTCTTTTGACAATGAATTTAGGTTTGTATCGACATATTTAAATGGAGTCATCACAGATCATTCCTGTGTGCCATCCCCTCCCTCCAGCCCTTTTAATGGGACCTGTCTGCCCCTCACCCCACTCCCAGTGTTTGTTTTTGCCCCAGACCACCTTCTCTTTCCTCTTCCTGCCTTCCTGTTTCTTGCTCTTGTTTTTCCAACCAGCGTACATCAGCTCCCGACATCTGATCAGGACCTCTTCTGGGGAAGACCCATTGAGCCCACTTTCCAGTTGACCAACCAGCCTGCCTCCTGGCCTCTGACCTGAGCATCCTTTTTGCTGCTCTGACCTCAGACCGTCAGCAGCTATGGGTGGAGTTTCTCGTTGCCTGCTCTAGTCCACACGGCTCCATCACACTCTCCCCACTCCATTCCCCAGCCTGCTTCAACACAGACACAGAAGGGATACTGAAGAAGTCCTGTGTAAATAGGAGTTTTAAAAAGCTGCGCAGTTCAGACGAGAACTAATCGAAACCATCACAGGGGTGCATTTGTGTGGCGGCCAGATCAGAGCCAACACTGACATCCTCTCCTCCCTTGGAGTCTGTCTGCAGAATGTGCTTCCCAGGCTGGGAGACATCAGCCTGTTTCAGATCACAAGCTGGCATGCCCTGGTTGCCCATGGCAACCCAGCTGCACTGGAGTGTTCGCATTTGTAAATGTGTGTGGGCTTAAAATTATATTATTGATTCTGTCTGGAAGATGATAGTCTGATTTGTATATAGCTCTGAATAAATTACTCATTATCCTTTACAGCCATCAGAGTATGAGTCTCTTTCTCTTTCTCTTTTTTTTTTTTATTTTTTATTTTAGAGAGACAGCAAATTGTGTCAGCAGATGTGAAATGAAAAGCTTCCCATAACAACCATACTAAGAAATCAACGTCCAGGGCACCATCCCGGGAAGTAGTCTGGGTGTTACTGAATAGATAAAAAATGGAATGAATTGGGGAGGGATGGAACCTATATTGGGTACTCTATTTCACAGGGACCATAAGGTATAGTTTGAGTTACAATGAAAAGCAGACAGAAGCAGAGGGAGATGCAGCCCCACCCTGGACTTGATCAGTTCAAGCTGAACACAAGCTTTCTCTTCTGTTTTCTTTGATGTGTAGTATATACTCGGGCAGATTGAAGTGTTGTTCCAATTCAACACTCCTCCCTGTATCCATGCTTTTTGCCCTGTAGCTCTGTAGATCATCCCAGAAAAGCCCTTGACTTTGAGCTTGATCTTACAGCTTGCTTTGACTAACTAGCTAAAGTGGCAGTGTGCCAGCTCTGAGTCGTGGCTTTAAGAAGCTTCAAGAATTTCCACTTGCCCTCCTGTGTTTTCTGTCATTAGTGTGAGAAGAACTTCCCTTGAGTGGGACCCACAATGAATACATGTGGAACATTCACCTCTTCACCATCAAACCCAGCCAGATCGATGGCTTGAAGCACCACCCCAGCAATACCCAGCCCAGAGGAGCCACTTCAGCCAAGCTGCAGATGCATGGGGAATAAATTCTCATTGCCACCAAGATTTTATAGGTGCTTGTTATGCAGCAGTAGCTGACTGTTAAAATCCTCCATCTTTTCAACATCACAGCCATCAGTGTCACTGATGTTGGAAAAGAAAAGAACAACATCCCTCAACTCTTCATTTCAGTAGTTGCTGATCACGAGACTTATTGAGAGAAAATGCCGATCCTGCATCACAGTTTCAATTCACGTCGGGCCCTCACTGTGCGCGATACCATTGAATGTGGCATTGCTACCAGGAGCCATACGGAAGCCCGTGTACCTGAGAGAAGCTCCAAGTAAGTTGTAAGATTTCATCTCTACTCTTTTAGTGCTCATGGAAGTCCTGCCAAAAGAGTGGTGGGCATATGTTTGAATTGGGGAGGAAGAGTGGCATTATAATTCTCAGAAAGCACTGTCAATGTTTCTTTCAGTTCATCCCCAAATGAACACCTTTATCAGAATGTCACATGTTATTACCCTCAAGCTCTTTCTAAACTTCCATGTTTCCACTCTCCAGTCAAGGGATGTACCATACAAGCACACTCAATCATTTTCAACAAATATTTGTTGAGTGCCTACTGTGGGCTGGACACCTATTGTAGGAGCGGCGTGCTCGATGGCACGTTGAATAAAAGAAGAGTGGTTGTGATGGGCAGTTAGGGAGGGTAAGAGTCAAGAGTGACTCCCAAACGTCTGTCATGAGACACCTGGCAGATGGAGGTGCCATTTACTAAGATGGAAAACCTGGGGAGGGGCTGGGTTGGGGGAAAATAAAAAGCTCGGTTTTGGGCGTATTATGTTTGAGATGCTTCTGAGACATGAAAGTAGAGCTGTCACGTGGGAAGCTAAATGTCCAAATATGGAACTCAGAGGAGAGAGGTCTGGGCAGAAGATACCGATTTTGAGGGTTGCCAACGTGTAGATGGCATTTAAAACCACAGGACTGAGGGAGCACACACAGAGAAGAGAAGATGGCCCAGGCTGGGTGCTGAGGAATCCTAGTATTTCAAGGACAGGCAGAGGGAAGAGGAGTAAGTAAGGGGGCTATAAAGGGGCAGCTAGGGAGACAGGAAGATGGGCAGCGGAAAACATAGATGTCTGCCCATCGTTCCCACCCAGCAGCCATCTCCCCCCAGCGCTCCCCTGCTAACAGAACTCTGCCTCATGTAGGTCTTGGGGGTCATGTCCTTCATGAGAGGCAGAGCTTCTCCCCATTCTCGGTGGGTGCATCGTGGGGTCTAAGACAACCATGGTAATCTGCTCTCCTTGCTGGTCTGGGTTTAGTCATGAGCATGTGATGCAACTTCCGCCAATCGGGTGTGAGTGGAAGTCCACCGGGTGGTTTTGGGAAAGGTTCCCATGCTTTTGAAAAGTGAAGGAAGGGGGGAAACTGAGTGCCTCTCCTGCCTCAGATGTGGCCTCTGGATGGAGATGCTGCAGCCATCTTGCCAACAGGACAAATGTGAGCCCCAGAGCCCAAACAACAAAGCTACAAAGGATATTTGTGTTAAATTACACCTTTGAATTGTTGAATTAACCAAGTGTGGAGCACTCCCTACCAACAGATTTATTTTGTAAGGTAATCAATTTTCTAAATATTCGGGCATTGTGGGTTTCTATGACCTGTGTGTAGCTCTAAGCATCCTAGGTTGTACCTGTGGTTTCACACGACAGAGATCAAGGTGACTCACGCCTGCTGGTGAGAGGATTGTGCCAAGGGCTTGAGGGTGACGTTTCGCTCAGAACTTAACGGCTTCTTTTACCTTATTTGAGGGAATAGTAATTTCCCCAACTTTTAAGTGTATTGTTTGTCACTCTTAATACTGAGTTAATATTATGCTTACAGTTTGTTTCTTTCAACAAAGACAAAATTCTTCTGCCAAGCTAAAAGCATGTTTTATCTCAGCAATCTCAGAAGAAATGGGTCACTTTTAATTATGACATCTCATCCACACCTGGTCAGCAAGAAGGATGCTGAGAAAGAGAGCTGGAAATACTCTAGGGTTTATTTTCCAGCGAACATGGAAAAGATTCAGGATAGGGCAATGCAGGAAGGAAACATAGATATCAAAGGGTCAGAACAACAAGAAAATGAGACAGGAACTTAAATATAAATAAAGTGCCCTGAAGTCAAGGTGTCTGATGACACTTAGTGCCTTAATTAACCAGATTTTAAGATAATGACTGTATATCTTCAAATGGTTTGGGCCATCCTTACAGCTCTTTGAATAGTGTTTTTTTTTATTCAATTAATGCTTCTGAAAGAGCTTTAATTTTACATTAATCAAAAGCCTTCATGATATTCTCAGGATTTACTCAAATTCAAGGGTTCTTTTTGTGTGTTTTTTTTTAAGTACAATTAAGTTATCAAGGCAGAGGCTCTGATTGCAGGGACAAAATTCCATAGCAACAGCTAGCTGAGCACACTAAGCCCCGTGCACTGCTGCACCCCATGTTTGTGCCAGGCTGAGGGGGGCATGTGGTCAGTCTTTACAATGAATGGGACAAACTTCCCTTTACCTTCCTCCTGAGGAGCAAAACCTGCTTCCTTGACAATGTAAACAGTTACCTTATAATACCCATTTTTACTGCAAACAGCTCTCTGCCTGTACCCCAAGCAGAATTCTAGAAAATTCTATGAGATTAAAAAGAAAAGAAAAGAAAAGGACGAAGAGAACGTTTTCTTACCTGTTAGCATGAGATGTTTCTAACCTTCCCAAAGCAGAACCTGCTCTTCTTCCTCTCCAGTTCGTGGTATCAGACAGCAAAACCTGCCAGGGACTCCTGTACTGAGTAGGATCATGTCTACTCTGTCCCCAGGGGTCATTACTGATGATCACAGAGATGCCAGGTGAAGAAAAGCTTGCTACTTTCTTGCTGGGAGCAGCCAGTGCTGATGAGCTGTACCCACAGTGGTGGCTCACCCCTCACTGTGCCAGGATTTGTAACTGGAGTACCTGAGAGGAAATGCCAGGGAGTGAACAAAGAGGAAAATAACTGGTATTAAAAATGCTCTCTTACCATCTTGTCCTGCCAGGGCGCAATTAATGGTAATTATATGTGGGTGCTATCCACTGTCCAAAATGGAACCCTTGATTACCCAATCCCACGCCTCCTCCACCTGCCCTGTCTCACATAACAACTCCATTTTCCTAATTGCCTAGGGAAAAACCTTTGGAGTCATCTCCCTCCCCTCTTTTTTCTCCCAAGCACACATTCAGTCCACCAACAAATCCTATTTGTTCTACCTTTGAAGTGTCTTCAGAATCTAGCCACTCCTCACTTCTGCCACCAATACCTCCTAGTCCAAGCCACCCATGTCTCTCACCTGGACCTTGGCAGTACCTCCTGACTCGTCTCCCAGTTTTCATTTCTGCCCCCACTACAATGTGTTCTATGTAAGGAGTGGTCTTTTAAAAACAGAAGTTGGACAATGTCAACCCTCTACTCAAATACCTGCCATGCTCCTCATATCATTCAAAGTAAAATCCATAACCTTGGAGGCTTCTCTGATCTGCCCTTCTACCTGTCTGACCTCATCTCCTACTGTTCTCCCCTCACTTCTCCAGGACAACCTTGACCTTCTCTTATAACTTGCAGGGCTTCTGCCCTTGTTCCCTCTACCTGGAAAGTCCTTCCTGCAAAGATCCACAAGCTTCTCCCCTCCTGCCTCACTTCTGTCAGGAGTGAGCTCAGTGCCATGTTATAGAGGCCTTCCCGGCCACCCCACTTAAGATAGCAGCCCCCATGCCTCTCTGTCTTTAGCCTGCTGTAGTTTTCTTCATACTCCTGAATTCAACGCTGTATTATATATTTACATGGTGTATTATAGGTATGTGAAACCCACTTTAAATGAAAAGACACAGATGGGTTAAAAGCAAAAGGATGGAAAAGTATACTGAAACTAACCAAAAGAACAGAAATAGCTACATTAATATCAAAGTAGACTTCAGCATATGGAATACTATGGAACATAAAGAGGGACATTGTAGTGATACAGTGAAAAAAGGGATTTTCCTGAAACCCTACACAACTGATACATGCTAACAGGGCTACAATTGTCTAGAAGGGATGTCACCAGCCCCTTCCAGACATGGCAGGCACTCTCCAGTTCACCCTCGTCCTCACCACCCCCTATGGCCTCACACCTGGCCCACTGCCCTCATCTCGGTCATCTGCCAGGCCGCTGTAGGCATTGAGGCTCTTGCTTGTGAAAATAGCATAATCACAATGCCATCGCCTCCAGGAAAGACCTATAGGCCCAACATCATTCCAGCAACCTTCCTGACCCTTCAGGCTGGGTTAGGCAAGCTTCTCAGAAATCCCATAACACCCTGTGCTTGGCTCTGTCATATGTCTCTTCAGAGTTTATTGACAATTCTTTCTGTATTAGTTAGAACACTATTGACTCCCAGCTCAACGCTGCTTTCGTCAAAAGGGGACATGAATTGGCTCGTGTGGCTGAGGTGCAGCTGGACTTAAGGACTCACTCCAGTCTCATCAGGACCCTCCCTCTCTTTCATGCATCCTCTCCCATGTCTCCATTCTCTGGCTGGTTGTCCCCATGAGGCTGGAAGAAAGACCATGGGTAGCTCTGGATGTGTCTTACAGCCTCATAAGCACAGAGGAAAGAGAGCTCTGCCCACATCTCCACTGAGGAAAACCCGGGCTGGACCCCAACGGTGGCCAGAGAGGAGAGGTACCAAACATGGCCCAGGCTGACTGCAGTGGGTTTTCAGCTGACATCAGAACCATGTGCCTGGAGTTGGGGGCAGGGAGTGCCCCCGAAGTGGGGTACACCACCCTGGGCTGGTAAAATGTAACATCGCTAACTTGTCTGTATTTCCCACTAGACTCTTAAATCTTTAAGAATGGTTATTCTGTCTTTGATTTCGGTATCTAGTACAGCACAGTGTCTGGCACAAAAGACTTAAAAATATTTTATTTTTATTTTTGGCCATGCCATGTAGCTTGTGGGACCTTAGTTTCCCGACCAGGGATTGAACCTGGGTCCTCGGCAGTGAAAGCTCGGAGTCCCAACCTGGACTGACAGGGAATTCCCGAAAATATTTTGCTTTAAATGTTGAATGAGGGATAAAGTTTGAACAGTTTGGATTTTCTGGAACCATCTCAATTCATGAAATGTGATTATTTTTTAAAAGATGATTCTTTAAATGAATAAATTCGCTGTTTTATAAAGTGTTCTACAAAATCACATTCAGAAATCATATTCAGTACTTGGCCACACACTCTGCTTTTGGTTTTGGTTGAGAAAAGCTGGCCGGCTGTGTTGGTTATGTTCTGTTTGGCCTCCAGATCCCCTTAATACCTTCCCTAGCCCACTCTTTGCCACCGGAGCCTGACCCTTTGGGCTGCATCTTCCTCAGTACATTTCTGGTGGCGTCCGTTGGGCTTGGTCAATGAGGGCCGCTGGAGGAGCTCAGATTGTATCGGAGGGAAGGAGAAAGCAAGAGTGGAGTATTTCTCCCCCTGTCTCTCCCTGTTTCATGTCTCTGGCCACGGCTCTTTCTCTCTGTGACCACAGCCCCAGGGGACAGCAGCTCCTCCACGCAACTGGGTCTCACTGGGCTCCAGTCACATTGTCCGTTCAGGCCTAGAGCTGGTAACAGCTTCCTTCCATTGTTAGCCTCTGCAAACCTCACCCTCAGAAGTAGTCCGTTCATTCAAGCCCCATCATGTGAAACAAATGGGGGGGATTCTGTTTCCTGCCTAGAGCCTAACTGAGCCATCCACTTAAACTAAGCAGGTACAACTTGCCGCTCCCCTAGGTCAGTGTGGCTTCCTCTTTGCTGTGCATTGGAATCACCCTAGGGAATTTTAGAACAGACTGCTGCAGGTTCCATCCCTAGATTTTCTGATGCAGTTGGTCTGGGGAGTGGCCTGGATATCAGGATTTTTTCAATCTCTCCAGGCCCTTCTATCGTGCAGTGAAGATTGAGAAGCATTGCTCTGGCTCATATGCCTCTTGTACAGACAGGAGATTTTTAACACATAATGAAAACTCAACTACACATGTCCCATTGTGATTTTTTAATTTTTTACAAATTATTGCAGTCTTCAGTTTAAAGTGATGTTATTTTTCTACTCTTTTATTCATGAAAGCATTTTTTAACAAAATAGAGCAGGTTTAAACATATTTATAGATAAGGAACCAAGATGGCGGAGTAGAAGGACGCGCTCTCACTCCCTCTGGCGAGAACACCAGCATCACAACTAGCTGCTGGACAATCATCGACAGGAAGACACTGGAACTCATCAGAAAAGATACCTCACAACCAAAGACAAAGGAGAAGCCACAATGAGATGGTGGGGGGGCGCAATCACAGCAAAATCAAATCCCGTAACGGCTGGGTGGGTGACTTACAGACTGGAGAACACTTATACCACAGAAGTCCACCCACTGGACTGAAGGTTCTGAGCCCCACGTCAGGCTTCCCAACCTGGAGGTCCAGCAACGGGAGGAGGAATTCCTAGTGAATCAGACTTTGAAGACTAGAGGGATGTGATTGCAGGACTTCGACAGAACTGGGGAAACAGAGAATCCACTCTTGGAGGGCACACACAAAGCAGTGTGCACATCAGGATGCAGGGGAAGGAGCAGTGACCCCAGGGGAGACTGAACCAGACGTACCTGCGTCTCCTGCAGAGGCGGGTGGTGGCTGTGGCTCACCGTGGGGACAAGGACACAGGCAGCTGAAGTTCTAGGAAGTACTCCTTGGCGCGAGCCCTCCCAGAGTCTGTCATTAGCCCCACCAAAGAGCCCAGGTAGGCTCCAGTGTTGGGTTGCCAGTACATAATAACATAATAAAGGCTATATATGACAAACCCACAGGCCATATATGACAAACATCATTCTCAATGTTGAAAAACTGAAAGCACTCTAAGATCAGGAACAAGACAAGGATGTCCACTCTCGCCACTATTATTTAACATAGTTTTGCAAGTCCTAGCCATGGCAATCAGAGAAGAAAAAGAAATAAAAGGAATACAAATTGGGAAAGAAGAAGTAAAACTGTCACTGTTTGCAGATGACATGATACTATACATAGAGAATCCTAAAAATGCTACCAGAAAAGTACTAGAGCTAATCAATGAATTTGGTAAAGTAGCAGGATGCAAAATTAATGCACAGAAATCTCTTGCATTCCTATACACTAACAACGAAAGATCAGAAAGAGAAATTAAGGAAACAATCCCATTCACCATTGCAACAAAAAGAATAAAATACCTAGGAATAAACCTACCTAAGGAAGTAAAAGACCTGTACTCAGAAAACTATAAGACACTGATGAAAGAAATCAAAGATGACACAAACAGATGGAGGGATATACCATGTTCTTGGTCTGGAAGAATCAATATTGTGAAAATGACTGTACTACCCAAAGCAACCTACAGATTCAATGCAATCCCTATCAAATTACCAGTGGCATTTTTTTTATAGAACTAGAACGAAAAAAATCTTAAAATTTGTATGGAAACACAAAAGACCCCAAATAGCCAAAGCAATCTTGAGGAAAAAAAACAGAGCTGGAGGAATCAGACTCCCTGACTTCAGACTATACTACAAATCTACAGTAATCAAGACAATATGGTACTGGCACAAAAACAGAAATATAGATCAATGGAACAGGATAGAAAGCCCAGAGATAAACACACACACCTATGGTCAACTCACCTATGACAAAGAAGGCAAGGATATACGATGGAGAAAAGACAGTCTCTTCAATAAGTGGTGCTTGGAAAACTGGACAGCTACATGTCAAAGAATGAAATTAGAACACTCCCTAACACCATACACAAAAATAAACTCCAAATGGATTATAGACCTAAATGTAAGACTGGACACTATAAAATTCTTAGAGGAAAACATAGGAAGAACACTCTTTGACATAAATCACAGAAAGATCTTTTTTGATCCACCTCCTAGAATAATGGAAATGAAAACAAAAATAAACAAATGGGACCTAATGAAACTTCAAAGGTTTTGCACAGCAAAGGAAACCATAAACAAGACGAAAAGACAATCCTCAGCATGGGAGAAAATATTTGCCAACGAATCAACAGACAAAGGATTAATCTTCAAAATATATAGACAGCTCATGTAGCTCAATATTAAAAAAAAAAATCCCAATCCAAAAATGGGCAGAAGACCTAAATAGACATTTCTCCAAAGAAGACATACGGATGGCCAAGAAGCACATGAAAAGCTGCTCAACATCACTAATTACTAGAGAAATGCAAATCAAAACTACAATGAGGTATCACCTCACAGCAGTTAGAATGGGCATCATCAGAAAATCTACAAACAATAAATGCTGGAGAGAGTGTGGAGAAAAGGGAATCCTCGTGCACTGTTGGTGGGAATGTAAACTGATACAGCCACTATGGAGAACAGTATGGGGGTTCCTTAAAAAACTAAAAATAGAATTACCATATGACCCAGCAATCCCACTACTGGGCATACACCCTGAGAAAACTATAATTCAAAAATACACATGCACCCCAATGTTCATTGCAGCACTATTTACAGTAGCCAGGTCATGGAAGCAACCTAAATGCCCATCGACAGACGAATGGATAAAGAAGATGTGGTACATATATACAATGGAATATTACTCAGCCATAAAAAGGAACGAAATTGGGTCAGTTGTAGAGACGTGGGTGGATCTAGAGACTGTCATACAGAGTGAAGTAAGTCAGAAAGAGAAAAACAAATATGTTATATTAACACATATATGTGGAACCTAGAAAAATGGTACAGATGAACCAGTTTGCAGGGCAGAAATTGAGACACAGATGTAGAGAACAAACGCCTGGACACCAAGGGGGGAACGCGGCGGGGGGGGGGGGGGGTGGTGTGATGAATTGGGCGATTGAGATTGACATGTATACACTGATGTGTATAAAACTGATGACTAATAAGGACCTGCTGTATAAAAGAATAAATAATATAAAATTAAAAAAAAAAAAAGGAGACAACCAAGAGCTAGAGCTAGGCTGAATGATAAGGTTCAGGCAAAAGACAGGTGATAGTTGGGGGGTACGGAAGACTGAGGGAAGGGGAAATGAGTGAAGGTGGTCAAAAGGTACGAGCTTCCAGTTATAAGATCAATACGTTTTGGGGAATCTAATGTACAGCATGGTAACTATAGTTAACAATACTGTATTGTATTTTTGAAAGTTGCTGAGAGTAAACCTTAAAAGTTCTCATCACAAGGAAAAAAACTGCAACTATGTGAGGTGATGGATGTCAACTAAACCTATTGTGATCATTTTGCAATATAAACATATCAAATCATTATGTTGTACACCTTAAACTAATACAATGTTATATATCAATTATATCTCAATAAAACTAGAAAAAAATGGGGGAAAAAACCTATTTATAAAACAGTTTTTTTCAAGAGGTTAAAAACAAAGAACAGATGTTTCTGGAAAGCATAGAAACATGTACTTTTTGGGATAGGATGTGTGTGTGTCGGCAGGGGGCAGTGAGTTTTGCAGGAGGTTAGAAAGAGAATCAAAAGAGCCATCAGGGTATACCACAATAGAAAGAATTTCAGAATCATTATCTGTGTTGAAACACTGCTCTCTTTGAAATATAATAATGAAGGTACATAATTAACTCACATCAAGTACATTGATCTGGTCTTGACAATCTGCTCTGAAAAAAGGAACATATTAAAGCACTCATTCACATCCTTTGGCACATTAAAATAAGCCGTGGACACTGGCCTCGTGAGAACCTTTGAAGTGTTCAACGTTTAAAATGCCTTCATTATTTGGCAGGTTTTAAAATACAAAAGGACCACAACAACACTCTCCTGTCTTAGAAGACAATCACTTTTTAAATGCATTTGTCAGTGGTGATCAGACAATATTTTTAAGAGGGAAAGCGGATTCTACCAAACCTTTCATTTCATTTTGAGGGTTCCAGAGATGTCTCATCTAAATAAATACTGTGCCTGTATCTATTAGCTCTTGCTGTATTAATCTCAGTGGCATGCAATGGGAAGCACTTATTTCTCACTCACACTTTGTGGGTCCCTAGGGAGGGTCAGCTAGGGTAGCTGTATTAGGCTGCTAAAACAAAACATCATAAACTAGGTAGTTTATAAGCAACAAACATTTATTTCTCATATTTCTGGAGGCTGGAATTCCAAGATCATGGCACAAACAGATCTGGTGTCTGGTGAGGACTTTCTGGTTCAGATGGCCATCTTTTCTCTGTGTCCTTACATGGCAGAAGGGAGCTCTGTGGGGTCTCTTTTATAAGGGCACTAATCCCAATCAGGAGGGCTCTGCTTCATGACCTCATCACCTCCAAAGGTCCCACCTCCTAATACCATCGTCACCTTGGGGATTAGAATTTCAACAGATGAATTCTGGGGGTACGCAAACTGACCATAGCAGTAGCTCCCATCCACGTGACTCTCATCGTTCTCCTGGGACCAGTGGGCAGCCCAGACTTATGTCTGCTAACATCCCATTGGCTAAAGCAAGTCACATGACCAAGCTCACAGTCAAAGGCTGGGGAAATACCTTCCAAAGAGTGTGGAGGCAGGGAGAGATGAAGAACTGGGGACAATAATTTAGTTTACCACAGTGCCCAAAGAAAAAGTCTGTCTAATAGTGCATGTTTATAAATGTAGCATTTCTGGCTCTAGAGTGGCAGTCACTTACCTGTTCTACAATTCTGTATGTAGTATGCCTTTCTGTTTCCAGCCAGATGGGAGGCTACATTCATCCCCAGGCTGTCTGCTGCGAGGCAGTGGGTGATAGTGGCTTTTCTTGGCTGTCCTGCCCTTAGAATACCAAAACTGTCTCCAAAGAAGTAACGACAGGTTTGGGAGGAGAGTCAACTAGGTGAAGCAAGGGGATATTTTAGGTGGTGAAACTATTCTGTATGATACTATAATGATGGATATGACACTATGCTTCTGTCAAAACCCATAGAAATTTACAGCACAAAGAGTGAACTCTAATGTATATAAATTCTTTCAGAAATTCATTTAAGAGGCAAGGATCCCATCTGGGATTCCCGGAGGACAGCAAATGCTGAAGACGCAGCCACAACACGTCTGCAGGGGTGAACACTCCAGCCCTAGACAAGGCTTTGTTAGAGGATTAACATACAACCAAACCACGTTCATGAGGGACCCACAACTTGAACCAACAGAAATTTATTGACTATTCTGGAACACAGAAACTACAACAAGAGAGTCCATGCTATTAGGAGCCAATGGCACTCAGTCCATGCATGATCTGACCCCCGCCCCTGTGACCTCTTTTGTATGACTGACCCCCTGCCCTGTCCCTAGCCAACTCACAATGCTTCAGCCACTCTACCTTCTGACTGTTTCTAGGACGTTTCAAGAAACACTTCAAGCTCTTTCCTACTTTGACGCCCTTGCCTTGCTGCTCCGCAAGCCTGGAAAGCTGTTGCTCATCTCTTCACATGGCTGGTTCTTTCCCCTCTTAATGGGTCAGCTTAAATGAGGCCTCCTCACAGCTGTGTGAGGCCCCCCATCACAGCACTGCTTACACTGTGTGTGGCACTTACATTTTGTAATTATACTGTTCATTTTGACTTGTTTTTGATCTGGCCCTTCTTCTAGAATGTAAGCTCCATGTATGTTTTTTCACTACAAATATATTCCCATGACCTACAACACTGCCACATAGCAGGTGTTCAATAAATATTTATTGAATGAAGGACGACTCGTTTTTTAATATTTAGTTTAAGATCCCGATGGAATATGGACCATGATTTGGAGAGTGTTGTGAGGACAGGAAGTCCCACTATATATACTAAACTAAGAGAGAATCCACATGAAACTACTGGTTGGCCACAGCTACAGTCCCCAGTGCTCCAAGAAAGACATAAACAGCAAAAAAGAAAAATGGGGAATTAAGTAAATGCAAATAAAATACAAACCCAGCATGAATGGCAACATGAATATCAATTAAAATGTAATTTAAGGTCAAAATCATTAACGGGGTCAAAGAGGAATAACATGTAATGGGAAAAAAATTAATTAATGAAGAAGCTCTGTATAAGTCATAAGCATTGATAAACAACATAGTAGCCAAAAATATGTAGCAAAAATCCCAGAAATACAAGGACATATTGATGAAAACATTTTTATTGTGGAATGTTTCAAATATTATTGCCTCAGAATTTGACGGGTCAAATATGCAATTAAGGCAAAGGTAGAAGGGGCTTGAAAAATACAATAAACTACACATTTTTTCTTCTGATATTCATCTAATACACAACTTAATCTTGGCATAAAAATTTTCTTGCTAATTTTCCCAAAGCAGAGATTTGTTTTTTAACTTTCAAATAGGAAATCAATAATAAAAAGGATTTTTTAAGCCCGTAATTATTGAAAAATTAAGAAACCTCTTCCACATACTTCTTGGTTCAAAGAGAAAATCAGAATTGAAGACACAAATTAAGCATCCAAAAGAGAATAGGAAAAAAACATTATATCAAAAGCTATTGGGGCCTTCTCTGGTGGCACAGTGGTTAAGAATCCACCTGCCAAGGCAGGGGACATGGGTTCTAGCCCTGGTCCGGGAAGATCCCACATGCCATGGAGCAACTAAGCCCATGCACCACAACTACTGAGCCTGCACTCCAGAGCCCATGAGCCACAACTACTAAACCCACGTGCCTAGAGCTTGTGCTCCGCAACAAGAGAAGCCTCAGCAATGACAAGCCCTCACACCGCGATGAAGAGTAGCCCCTGCTCGCCACAACTAGAGAAAGCTTGCGTGCAGCAACAAAGACCCAATGCAGCCAAAAACAAATAAATAAAAAAAAAAAAAAAAAAAAAAAAAAAAAAAAAAAAAAAAAACCTACTGGATACAGTTAAAACTAGGTAGGTAGGGAGGTGGGGAGGGAAGAGATGACTTGCAGCCCTAAATGATTTTATTGTTTAAAAATAAAACAAACAGGGTAGCCTTCCCTGGTGGCACAGTGGTTGAGAATCTGCCTGCTAATGCAGGGGACACAGGTTCGAGCTCTGGTCTGGGAGGATCCCACATGCCGCGGAGCAACTGGGCCTGTGAGCCATAACTGCTGAGCCTGCGCGTCTGGAGCCTGTGCTCCTCAACAAGAGAGGCCGCGAAAGTGAGAGGCCTGCGCGCCGCGATGAAGAGTGGCCCCCGCTTGCCACAACTAGAGAAAGCCCTCGCACAGAAACGAAGATCCAACAGAGACAAAATAAATAAATTAATAAACTCCTACCCCCAACATCTTCTTAAAAAAAACAAAACAAACAAACAAATAAAAACCCAGGGCTTTCCTGGTGGTGCAATGGTTGAGAATCCGCCTGCCAAAGCAGGGGACACGGGTTCGAGCTCTGGTCACCCAACGCAGCCAAAAATAAATAAATTAATTAATTAAAACACATACACACACACACACACACAAACAAAATAACACAAAGTCATGATGAAATTATACTTAGAACAATTTGGATCTTATTTTTCCTTGATTATTGAGAAAATAACCTAGTTACGTTCAGATTTTCTTCATTTGAACTATTTTCCTTTTTTATCCGTCCCTTTGTCAACAACACAGTAAGAGTAAATAAAGCGATCAAGAATCTGTCGGTCTGAAAATTATGAAGAAAAACAGGAAATAAATAAATTAATAAACTCCTACCCCCAACATCTTCTTAAAAAAAACAAAACAAACAAACAAATAAAAACCCAGGGCTTTCCTGGTGGTGCAATGGTTGAGAATCCGCCTGCCAATGCAGGGGACACGGGTTCAAGCTCTGGTCCAAGAAGATCCCACATCCCGCGGAGCAACTAAGCCCGTGCGCCACAACCACTGAGCCTGCGCTCTAGAGCCCGCGAGCCACAACTACTGAAGCCCGCGCGCCTAGAGACCATGCTCCGCAACAAGAGAAGCCACCTCAGTGAGAAGGCTGCGCACCACAATGAAGAGTAGCCTCCGCTCGCCGCAACTAGAGAAAAGCCCACGCGCGGCAACGAAGACCCAACGCAGCCAAAAAGAAAGAAATTAATTAATTAATTAAAACACATACACACACACACACACAAACAAAATAACACAGAGTCATGATGAAATTATACTTAGAACAATTTGGATCTTATTTTTCCTTGATTATTGAGAAAATAACCTAGTTACGTTCAGATTTTCTTCATTTGAACTATTTTCCTTTTTTATCCGTCCCTTTGTCAACATCACAGTAAGAGTAAATAAAGCGATCAAGAATCTGTCGGTCTGAAAATTATGAAGAAAAACAGGGTGAAAAATAATCTTATTTTTCCTTGATTATTGAGAAAATAACCTAGTTACGTTCAGATTTTCTTCATTTGAACTATTTTCCTTTTTTATCCGTCCCTTTGTCAACATCACAGTAAGAGTAAATAAAGCGATCAAGAATCTGTCGGTCTGAAAATTATGAAGAAAAACAGGATGAAAATTTCTATTTAACTATTTAAGTGCTAAATAGAGAAATTCTAGGAAGGAGGCAAATATCTGATAATAGTACTCTAAATATAAAATCAATGAGACCAAAATAATCAAAGGATAGTATGTCTAATAGCTAAAAAGACACAATTATGTTAATTATTGATTAAAAAGAGCAAACAGTATTCAAGGGATCAGCAAGACTTCCTGGAAAGAGCATGGATTTCGGAATGAAATAAACTTAGGTTTCAGTTCTGCGCTGGCAAATACACCTGTCCTCTCCATTTATTCATTTCCTCATCTTTGAATACAGGTAATGATACTTACCTAGCGCAGTTGAATGGACAAGGAATGCTATGTGTGAAGCACCTAGACAGGGCTTGGTCTGGGTGATGTGATGATAAACAAAACAATAGAGACTATTGTTCCAAAAGTTTCATCCAAGCCAGCATTGCTTTTCTGCCCAGCAGTGTTGGGAAGCTTTGCAATCTTTGAGTGATAACTGATCATGGGAGGCCCTTCAACTCTCTGGCCTCCATTTCCTCACCTAGAAATTGAAGGAGTCTTTTCTGGTTCTGAACATCTATGGTCCCCTAATCCTAATGACGTATTTTTAAATTGTACTTTGTGAAACTGTAAAGCTTTGTCACTTCTAGCACTTGCCATCTCTGCAGCCAAAACTAAGAGAAAGGAAGAATGCGAGTGATAACATGTTTTCCTATTCAATGTCCATGTTGTCATGCTCAGTGTTACAAACGCCAGCTGAGGGCTGGATATCAGGTGTGTGGGGGGGGCGGGGGGTGTTCCTGGTTTACTCTCCAGTTATGTGATTTTTGTCTAAAGCGCTACTTGATCCCAACTCCATGCAAGGAATAAATCACTGTCTCAGACTAACGCCAGATCGTCCTCTTACCCAGGAACTCGGAGGTGGCTTGGTCAATGGAACTTTTAAAAACTTTTCTGTTGTAAACAGTAGCAGTTGGGGTCATAAAAGAACACTCAAGTAAAATCACTGCTGAATGCAAAGATGCTTGAAGGATGTGCTGTGTGGATAAACTTCCAGGGGATAACTGACAAGTCTAATTTGATTCCCGAGGAACTTTTTTTTTCTTTTGGTTGTTTAATAGCAACTAAACCCTTCCTTTCATTTTATGTGGGGGGCATGTCCCCCAATCCCAACAACTGTCCCTCCCAGGCAGAGGATGTACTCATTTCACAGCACAAGCAGTCATTTCTCTTCTGAGACATCATCCTCATTCCCTGGGTTTGAGGCTAAGTGCCCCAGAGTCCTAGTTTTGATTCCATTCAGGGGTCACTGACATTCTCTATGACTATTATCAAGGTCACCCACCAGGGCCCTATGTGTTGAGGAATCTTGGAGCGAGAACAGTCTATGAAGTTGTTTTAAAAGCTGCAGGTGTGAGGGTGGCGCAGTGGTTGAGAGTCCGCCTGCCGATGCAGGGGACGCGGGTTCGTGCCCCGGTCCGGGAAGATCCCACATGCCGCGGAGCGGCTGGGCCCGTGAGCCATGGCCCGTGAGCCTGTGTTCTGCAATGGGAGAGGCCACAACAGTGAGAGGCCCACATACAGCAAAAAAAAAAAAGCTACAGGTGTACTTACCTAGGCCCTGAGAAGTAATGGGTAGGCTTGAGTAACATCCATATTTGAAACTAAAATCCTGAAGCTCAGGAATTTTAGCTGGAATTTAGTAATTCCATCGAGATTCAGTGTCTGCTGGTCGGGGAAGTGAGTTTTTCCATTCCAGAAACACCTGAGAATGTTGCTTAATCTTTTGAGCTGGGGTACAGATGAAAGGCAATAATTACTCCTTGTAGGCTCTTTCTAAATAGCCTCATATTTTCATTCCATTCTGCTTCTGTCAGTAACTCCCAATTTATCACACTAAGACACACTCTTCTTGCATTTGGAGGTATGGTCGATGTACTTTTTAGGGACATTTCAACCAGGAAATAATTTTCTGCTTTATGAGGCACAGGAAGTACAAGTTCAAATGATTAGAAGTAGTTTCTAATGAGTATATTGTACATCAGTTAGGAGTGCTCATTTGTTTCTGCTCCGTGGACTCAGGAAGCATGTCTCACTCCAGTAGTCCTGCCTAGTCCCTGGGGCAGGGGTTAGGGTGCAGAGTGAGAGATTTTAGTTAGGGCTACGGTCGCCATATAAAACATAGGGTGCCACTTAAATTTGGGGGGGGCCACACCATGTGACTTGCAGGATCTTAGCTCCCCAACCAGGGATCAAACCCGTGCCCCCTGCAATGGAAGCACAGGGTCCTAACTACTGGACTACCAGGGAATTCCTGGATGCCAGTTAAATTTGAATTTCAGATAAACAATGAATAATCTCTTAGTGTAAGTATGTATAGGTACTCATTTTTTTACCGGTTATACATCATTATTCAGATTTAACTGGGCACCCTGTATTTTTATTTGCTAAACCTGGCAACCTTAGATAGGGCAGTGCATATCATCCCCATTATCTGGAAAAGAACCACTCAAAGGAAAAGAACCTTACCGATGGAGGGTTAGGTAAGATCATTGTCATTAGTGGACTGTAGCACTATTATTTTTGGAAATAACTCTGCTGACGAATACTCATTAAACATATGATCCGTAAATACCTCTGAAGCACTGACTAAAACCAGGTTCCACAAGCACCACCAGATTAACTGAGGAGAGAATCACACGTCATTTCACCTGGAGCGAGTTCATCCCTAATTCTTGCTACAAAACGTTGATTCAGAGGCACATCATACAACACCAACTTTAATTGGGACACAGATATTAAAAACATGAATATCACCTAATAAGGACCTACTGTAGAGCACAGGGAACTCTACTCAATACTCTGTAATGGACTATGTGGGAAAAGAATCTAAAGAAGAGTGGACGTATGTATACGTATAACTGATTCACATTGCTGTACACCTGAAACTCACACAACATTGTAAATCAAGTAGTAAAAAAGAGTGGACGTATGTATACATATAACCGATAACCGATTCACATTGCTGTACACCTGAAACTCACACAACATTGTAAATCAAGTATACGCCAATAAAAATTTTTTAAAAATAAATAAAATGAAGAGAAAAAATTCAAATCGTGGAAATATGGACAAAATCAGCTACTTGTGATAGGAGATGAAAAAGAGATTAGAAATAAAGATCAAAGTCTTCTCTGAAAAAATAAAATAAGTGATACTAGAAAAAATAAAGTATTCATAACCCTAAAAAAAAAAGCCACAAATATCATGAGCAATGTCACAACAGTGCTAATTACTGTTAACACAAACCTCTATTCTTTTCCCAAAATAGTTTTTCAATAGGTCTTTTCAAAATAAATTCAAATGTACATTGTATATCAAACAATATGTGATGTCATCTACTGGTACTCGAGAGCATTTTAATACTGATTTGTAAAAATTGATCTCTGTCCAGACCAGCACAGTGGGAAAGGGTTTCACTACATGGTGCCTCTTAGTTTAGATGACTCAGGGAGAGAGGCCATGGGTACTCAATGGCCCTCATAATGACCTCATAAACCACCCGAGGAGAAGGCAAGGTTATAGAGAGAGAAGAAAACTCTCGGGCTCAAACATCAGGACATTCCTTAAGCTATTTTGGAAAATCATCTGGTATTGTTCCCAGTAAGCAGCATCTATAAGTTGGTTTTTGTAAATTACTAATGGCTTTATTAATAAATAAATTCCCGTTGAAATACTTGATACAGATGCCTATCCTTCTCCCCTAGCTGACACTCAAAAGCAAATGTTTTCAGTTCCTATATGGATTCTGTGCCAAGGTTAAAGGTAATTAAGTCATTGTTCTACCTCAAGACAATCTCAAACCAGTGTGATTAGAAAGAGATATACAGGATACACGGATATGGAATGTGATATCTTGCAACCATAACACTTGGAACTGTGGTTCTCACATGGAGATAATACATCAGAAATACCTAGGAAGGTTATTCCAAAATATACCTGCTGAACCTTATCCCAGACATTGAGACTTTCTAGAAGTGGGACCCAGGCACTTATATTGTGAACAAGCTTCTCGTAAGAATCACTCACTCAGAGCTGTGGATAAGGTGCTACAGAAGCCCAGAGGCTCTGTTACCGGAAGGGAAGGAAGACAAGAATCAAAAAAGCACACACAGCAAAAGGCGTGTTTTGAAAATGGGTCAACACCGAAGCAAAAGATGCACAGAGTGTTCATGAAATGCGGTCTAGTTGGTGCGAGTGAGGAACGCAGGGAAGCGGGGACTGGCTGAGGGTGAAGCAGGAGAGGAAGTTAGGAGCCACGCTGAGAAGGGTCTTGAGGGGCTGGTCCATGTGGACCAGGATGGACCAGCATAGAAGTAGAGCAACTGGAGATGAAGACCCAGAAAAGACAAAAGTCAGGCTCTGGATTTACTCTGCGTTCCTTTGAAGATAAAGATTAAGTCTTTTTTTAAAATTAATTTTTATTGGAGTAGAGTTGCTTTACAATGTTGTGTTAGTTCCTACTGCACAGCAAAATGAATCAGCCGTACATATACGTACATCCTCTCCCTTTCGGACTTCCTTCCCATTTAGGTCACCACTGAGCATTGAGTAGAGTCCCCTGTGCTATACAGCAGGTTCTCATTAGTTACCTATTTTATACACAGTATCAATAGTGTATATGTGTCAATCCCGATCTCCCAATTCCTCCCATCCCTCCACTTTCCCCCTCGGTATCCATGTTTGTTCTCCACGTCTGTGCCTTTATGTACTTAATTAAGATTAAGTCTTATTCTTCATTGATCCTTAGTACATATCACTGTAATAGACCTCAGTAAATATTTACTAAATTAAAGAATGAATAAAAGAAAAAAAAAAGAAATGTAATTGCTATGTATTAGCAATTAATCTGAACCACACTCTAGTTACTGCCTATGTGATATGTGCTTAAAGTACCTATTAGTTCTTCTTGACTAATGGTTTTATTGTCTGTATAAAATTTCATGTTAATGAGCTCCTTCAGCATTATTAAGAGAAGTTCCTGATACAAAAGGACCTGACCAAGGTCACATATTGTATAGTATGATTCCACATATAAAATATCTAGAGACAGAAAGCAGATTGGTAGTTGCTAGAGACTAGGGGAGAGGGAAACAGGGAATACTTTCTTAATGGGTACAGGGTTTCCTCTTGAGATTATGAAAATATTTTGAAATGCGGCAGAGGTGGTGGTTGTAGAACATTATGAATGTACTAATAGCCAGTGATCTGTTCACATTAAAATGGTTAATTCCACGCTACGTGAATTTCACTTCAATAAAAAAAAAAACTTTCAGGGACTTCCCTGGTGGCGCAGTGGTTGAGAGTCCGCCTGCCAGGGCAGGGGAAGCCGGTTCGAGCTCTGGTCCAGGAGGATCCCACATGCCATGGAGCAACTAAGCCCGTGCGCCACAACTAGTGGGCCTGTGCTCTGGAGCCCGTGAGCCACAGCTACTGGGCCTGCGTGCTGCAACTGCTGAGGCCCATGTGCCTGGAGCCTGTGCTCCGCAACTGGGGAGGCCACTGCCGTGAGAGGCCCGCACACAGTGGTGAAGACCCAGCGCAGCCAAAAATAAATAAATAAAATAAATAAATTTATTAAAATAAATGTTTCTTATGTAAGGGGATAAGGAAGTAGGAGTTAGAAATAAATGTGAGAAGGTTAGCAAAAAATAGTCTAAGAAGGACCACAGCTGTAGATGATGAAGGATCTTTGGGATATATCCAAACTCTCATTCTTACGGATTATTGATAGAATCTCACGTTCAAAAAGATATGTAGATATTATCTTACTTGACTGGGGTAATAAGATTTGTGGTTCTTGATTCCTCTTGAAGTTCCAATGTTGATCAAATCTTCTTTAGAATATGATTTCCAAACCTACTCATCATTGTACTGTGTCTGGTTGGGAACAGGATAACTAAGTGAATACGTATATCCTAATCTTCTGGTACTTTTCTGACTGTGAGAAAAGGGTGGAAACTAGAGTAAGGGATTAAATACCAAATTTCACAAGAGTACACATGTCAAATAATTTTTGAAAGATTGGCTGCCTTAAGACTTGATGCCAGAAATAATTTAATTTCTAGGTTTCCCTGAAAAGAAACAATCCTGTATATTATTATGGCCCTTAACAAAAGTAAGAGTGTCCTAAATTTGAAAGAATAATCTGAAATTCATTAATTTTTTAATTAATTTTTTTAAAGAGATGAGTACTCTTCTGTGTGAACGGTTCTTGAGTATAACTAAATACTTGGTGAAGGAAAGTTTCTTTATGTAAAAAGTATTCCAGTTAATAAAAGGAAAAATATAAGAATTAGGATACCACTAGCTTGCAAGTCCCTAATGAAATAATGCATCTAGGCAATGATCAGCATTGGATATACATACCCAACACCACCTATTAAATACTTTTGTGAAAATACCCAACCTGAATCAGATGAAGTCTTTGGAATATTAGATTACAGGAAATACATGAAAAGAAGGATAGTTTTAAATGACACTATGGGGATGGAGTCAGAAAAATCCAGGACAAATCATCTGTTTCTTCAACAAAGAAATTCTCAGAAAAAAAAAGTGGAGGAACCTGCAGATTAAATGAAGTAAGAGAATACAATGCAGAGACCTTGTCTGGATTCAATTTCTAACCAACTGTTTGGTTTTTTTTTTTAATTATGAGACA
This sequence comes from Neophocaena asiaeorientalis asiaeorientalis, assembly GCF_003031525.2. Lineage (NCBI taxonomy): Eukaryota > Metazoa > Chordata > Mammalia > Artiodactyla > Phocoenidae > Neophocaena > Neophocaena asiaeorientalis. The sequence goes on from NW_020174268.1 coordinate 16,475,999, forward strand.
ACTGGGGAAAATTTGATCGCTTATTGGCTATTTGATATTAAGGAATTGCTTTTTTAGGTGAGATAATGGTATTGTTACATATTTTTAAAGCATCCTTATCTTTCAAGAGATACATAAAAATATACTTAGACTTATGATATAATGCCTGGAATTTGCTTCAACATTAGCCAGTGGGAAGGCTAAGTGGAGGATATACATTAAGAATGTCCATGTGTTGTTGATTATTATAGCTGGATGATAGCTGGGGATTTATTGTATATTCCTTTGTGTGTGTCTAAAATATTTCATATTGACTTTTTTAAAAAAGAGGGCTGGGTAAGATTCAGGTTACGTCTGTAAGAAACCAAACATCTGGAAATTGGGATACATCTGGATGCTGCACTATTTCACTTGTCATTCAGATGTACAGATTCAAGCATGACTGTGGTCCTAAATCAAACTGAAGTCCTCGAAGGTGCATGAAGACCTTTCCAAAGGGATCACAGCACAAATTGCTTTAAAGGAATAGATTTTCACATCCGCATTTCTCAGTATATTCTTTCTTAACATGTATCTGCCTGAGAACAAAGCTGCATATCTAGTGGGTCTTTTCCTTCCCGCATCCTTTTCTCCCTTCCCCACTTCACCATAGGATCTTACTGAGGTGCATTACACCTCAGGGTGTTAGCTGCCAATGGTGAGAGGGACGCCGGGCAAAGGGAACTTCATTATGGTGATTTCAGGGAACTCCTTTGTAACCCAAATTCCATATACTTACCTAGGGCTTGCTGTTCTAGGTCAAGAGTAAAGGGTGGGGCTATAACCAGAGCATTATGGCCGGTGCAGGGATGTTCTGAATGTAGGTACACTGTAGATTGGTGTGGCTGAGAGTAATGGCTAGTTTTCCCTGTCCTAAAAATTATCAAATGTTCATCCCTCTTTAAGGAGAAGCTTCTAAGAGGAGAGCAGAGAATATAGATTGCTGAAAATGGCTCTTTCCCCTACATATTTAAAGGTAAGCATTTTTCCAGCTTTAAAAAAATCCCTAAGATACGTCACTAGCTGGAAAGAAGAGCATCTCTGTTTAGATGAAGCAGTACAGGATGTCGATGCTGATTCTTTTCAATGTACCTGGAATCTTTTCTGAGACTATCAAATTTTTAAAGATTCACTGGATAAAACTGGTACATAAAAATCTTGTGATCTTTTTTTCAGATTTTGTATTCATCATTCAATAAGGTATTTAAAGCTAAGTTTTTAACGCAAACATATTATGAAATATTTACTTCAATATAGCCAGTCCTCATTTTATTTTATGATGTAAAATATTTAGCAATACATGAAAGTATACGCTAGCTTGTCAGACTAGTACTTTTCCATACATAACTATATACTTACCATATATAACTTCCTCTTTCATTAAATACATAGTAAATGTTTGATTTGGTTTCCAAAGAAATCAATGAAATTGTTTCTGATTTTTATGCATGATATTATTTAATTATTTTCCAAAGTCAAGCACCAGAGTTCTGCACACATGAGAACATATCTAACTAAAGAACCTCATAGTTTTTATCATACTCCTCACTTCACAGATAACTTACATATTTAGCTACACATTTCATTGCATTATTTTTGTTACTTGGATATAATTAATCATATTAGACCTGAATCTTTCTACACTTCTCCTGTCTACTTTTAATAGTCTTCCCTACAATATGTATTCTATAATTTATCAGTAGTTTTCATAATATTCCTCAAAACATATATTAACATTTATTTAAACTAGAATTGTAGTCAGATTTTTATTTTGACAGGAAGTAAACCTAATTTCACTTGTTGGTTGGAGCAGAAGGACTGATTTTACCAGCTAGGTGAACATGGTGTAAATTGTATGAGTTAAATCTTCAGCTCAAAGATTTGGATAAAAATATATTTAGAGTATGCAATGACAAAAGCATTTTTATAAAAAAAAAGATTATATTGGAAAACCTTTATTGAAATTAATGTTCCTATTTTCCAAGTCCTTTTTGAGTATACAATATTAAATAAGTTTCTTCCAAATGAAGGAGCAACAGATGTAATTTAATAGTCATTTGTTAAGACGTGCCTTTTCAGGCCATATATGACAAACCCACAGCAAACATCATTCTCAGTGGTGAAAAATTGAAAGCATTTCCTCTAAGATCAGACACAAGACAAGGATGTCCACTCTTGTCACTATCATTCAACATAGTTTTGGAAGTCCTAGCCATGGCCATCAGAGAAGAAAAAGAAATAAAAGGAACCCAAATCAGAAAAGAAGAAGTAAAACTGTCACTGTTTGCAGATGACATGATACTATACATAGAGAATCCTAAAGGTGCCACCAGAAAACTACTAGAGATAATCAATGAATTTGGTAAAGTTGCAGGATACAAAATTAATGCACAAAAATCTCAAAATGAAAATCAAAATTAATGCACAAAATAACATAGGAAGAACACTCTTTGACATAAATCACAGCAAAATCTTTTAGACCCACCTATTAGAGTAATGGAAATAAACAAATGGGACCTAATGAAACTTAAAACTTTTGCACAGCAAAGGAAAATATAAATAAGACGAAAAGACAACGCTCAGAATGGGAGAAAATATTTGCAAACAAATCAACAGACGAAGGATTAATCTCCGAAATATATAAACAGCTCATGCAGCTCAATATTAAAAAAAAAAAAACCCAATCAAAAAAATGGGCAGAAGACCTAAACAGACACTTCTCCAAAGAAGACATACAGATGGCCAAGAGGCACATGAAAAGCTGCTCAACATCACTAATTATTAGAGAAATGTAAATCAAAACTACAATGAGGTATCATCACCTCACACCAGTTAGAATGGCCATCATCAGAAAATCTACAAGCAACAAATGCTAGAGAGGGTGTGGAGAAAAGGGGACCCTCTTGCACTGTTGGTGGGAATGTAAATTGATACAGCCACTATGGAGAACAGTATGGGGGTTCCTTAAAAAACTAAAAACAGAATTACCATATGACCCAGCAATCCCACTACTGGGCATACACCCTGAGAAAACTATAATTCAAAAATACACATGTACCCCAATGTTCATTGCAGTGCTATTTACAATAGCCAGGTCATGGATGCAACCTAAATGCCCGTCGACAGATGAATGGATAAAGAAGATGTGGCACATATATACAATGGAATATTACTCAGCCATAAAAAGGAACGAAATTGGGTCATTTGTAGAGACGTGGATGGACCTAGAGACTGTCATATAGAGTGAAGTAAGTCAGAAAGAGAACAACAAATATCATATATTAACACATGTATGTGGAATCTAGATAAATGGTACAGATGAACCGGTTTGCAGGGCAGAAATTGAGACACAGATGTAGAGACCAAATGTACGGACACCAAGGAGGGGAGTGGCGGGGAGGGGGGAGCTTGGTGGTGGTGGGATGAATTGGGAGATTGGGATTGACATGTATACACCAATATGTATAAAACTGATAACTAATAAGAACATGACTACAAAAATAAAATAAAATATTTTAATAAAAATTTTATATAAAAATACAATAAAATAAAAATAAAATTCAAATATAAAAAAAAGACAGGCCTTTTCAGTATACTTCTCAGAAAAACGAGATAGGGAATAACTCAATAACTGGATGACAAATCATCTAATTATTTGCTTTCAATGAAACTGAAGGAGTACACAACCAAGCTGTCAGCCAATCAATCATTAAAAAATCACCTTGTGATTTTTGGCATATAACCATAAAGAGTTCAGAGTATCGAATGGCAATGCTACACTAAAACTCCTTTCATTCACATCTACTTAATTATGAGAACAAGGTTTCTCAACACTAGCATTTATAAATTGAAAAAAAAAAAAAGCAGGAAAAATTGATGCTGAATGTGGTCTCATTCCCAACATAAGAACACTCAAATCTGGAGACATAAAGTAATTGAAAACAAAACAGCCCCATTTATCTCATCAAGATGCAATTCCAAAAAATCTACTTTTTCTGTTTAGTAATTATTAACATTTGTAATGTGTTTATTGCTTTGAGCAAGTCTGTACTAAAAATAATTGTGATAACTCAATACTTAGGGTCCTATAACATGTTTAAAAATTAATGTCAATGAATGTACTGAAATAGTTGCAAAGAGGTATAATGGGGTGATCGATAAATTGCTTTCAAACACAAAATATATTAGAGCAGCGCAAAATTCTATGGAGGAAGTAGACTGGGAGTAAGAGCTCAAGAAGGAAAGGGAATGAAATAAATGATCTGTTAAAGAAGAGCTTGTTCGTATGTATTTTTTTAAAAGGGTCAGAGTGAGTATCAATTTGCTAAGGTGGTTAGATTACCCACTGGTTATATGTAAAGAAATGATTTAATGGTCTTGTTTTAAAACGTCAATATTTAGGATGGGCTGGAAGTTTTATCTTTTACAGCTATTTAAATTTATAATAAGAACTTTTCTGTGGACTTTAAAAATATGTGAATTTGAAGACCACTGACCTAGACTCCATAAGTACCCATTTGGTTTTGGCTTTCATCCCAAATGTTTCTTCTTCAGACAACTGTTACTGTTTGGGAAGCTGGCATAATCCTTACCGTCAGATGGTAAACCTCCCAGTAGGGGATATAACGTGACTCAGTGGGATAGCCGGTAACTCGGAAATTAGGAGTCCTTTAGACCTGCACTTTTTGGAAGTCTGTCGTATATTATGCTGGGGGAAAATGAATGAAAATCTGGGGGGTAACTTCTTTGTGCTATAGTCACTGGACTAGTGCTTTCAGTTTGTCCTCAGAACCACCACCTAATGCAGCAGTCATCGTTCCCACTTTGCCAACCATAAACCTGAGCTGTAGCTGGCTGGTTACTCGCCTAAGGGAGCAGAGAAAATAAGGGGTAATTAGAGCAGGGAGCTGAGGCTGGAACCCATTTCTGCCTGACTGCACCACACAGTCTGGACAGTACTCCATTTGACTTCTCGACAATGTGAACTTTAAAGGTGAAAAGATCCTCTATATTGGAAGTAATTTACAGAGTGAACACAGACAAGGGAAGGTCCTCCATGCTAATTTCCCACCTACCGTTGATGCAATGAAAGATGGCAGGGCTTTCGCAGCCCCACCCTCTCTCAGCCACCAATGAGCTTAGAGAGGCAGCTGATGGACAGAAATTCCCACCACCCTCGGTTCAGGTGGAATTGAGGGAGAAGTTGTAAGCAAACGTTGCTTTAGGAAGCAATAGTTGGAGGAGTGAAGGTAAGGGTAAGGGGACTGTGGCCTTGTTCCAGCTTCCAAGACTAGTGTTGGGTGGAAGTGCTAACAACTACTCACTTATCCAGTCATTCAGTTGTCATTGCCTGCCTACTGTATACCAGGTAATGAACTCAATACATGCTCCATGTTTAGGTAGCACAGTTCTATTAACTGTATACTGGCTCTGTTGTAAAGCATGATACACAGTGGCGTTATGAAGGATCCATGTGTTAATTTTCTCAATTTTCCTGTAGGAGCTTGGGATACTCTTTGAAGGGGAAACCCCCTCTGATGCTTGGAGGAGACCTGTGTGTGCAGTGGGTCTTATCTGAGTTCATTTTCTATAAGCCTTGTCTGATTACTCTCTGTTGGTTTTGGACTCTGAATAATAGAAGAAAGGTGAACAAATTCAAGCGTGTATATCAATCTGATTTGAATAGGGATGTACCGAATTAAAGCAGGCACCGCTCCTGTCTTAGGTGTGAACGCAGTCTTCGTCGTGGTGGCGTAGGAATCCCGATCGGTATCACCTGCTAGAAGCACAATAAAACAGTTTTAAATGTGGCAAGCCAGCATATTTTGATCAAATGTTGTTTTAATAATTAAAATAATTTTGCAAGAGACAAACATTCCGGGTGGTAATGCAGAGTGTAGAGGAATGAAGGCCAACTTGTGAGCTCCACTAGGGAAGAGGGGAAGCTCAATTTAATTAGGAGTTGCCCCCCTAGATAAAAATAGGTCTGTTGTTTTTCTTGAGAATTCACATATACTATTTTAAAGAATTCGAGCAATACATAAAAACATAAAGACAAGAGTTCATTTGAAATTCTATCATCTGAGGATGTTCACCATCGCTGCTTTATTGCCTGACTTTTCATGCATCATATTAGATATACCTGTAAATGCATGAACTGATTTTACACAAAGAGGGTCATAGTTTCCATGTCAGGTTCTCTCCTGGACCCCTTGTCGTGGCTCCTTCCTGGCCCTGCTTGTAATCACCCTCCTCCCAGGTAGTCCATGTTAACAATTGTGCCTGTTTCTTTCCAGATTTTTATAACTGCTACTATAATCATATACAGATTGATATACACGTATATCAATACATTATCACATTGGGTTCTAGTCCTATTTTGTTTTACAAAAACAGGCTCATCTTACACAAAGTGTCCTCTTCTACCTGTCACTTAACGGCGCCGTATGGGAAGCCCCTCTGACTCGTCTGGTGCAGCTCTAAGTAATTCTTTGTAACGACTGTGCAAGATTCCGTGGCACAGCTGTTCTTTAAAGCTGTGAGAGTGAGTGAGCTCAGCAAGGGAGGGAGTGGCATTAGAGGAGGTGACGTCCAAAGGCTGAAGCCCGGGGCCCCCCAGTGTCAAGAGGCTGGGGAGATGAGGGGAAGCCGGTGAAGGAGGCTGAGAAGCTCAGTGAGCGAGGTGAGTGGAGACCCAGGAGGCTATGGTGTCCTGATGGCCGAAGGAAAAACATGATTCCGGGAGGAGGGAGGGACACCTACAACGGCAAATGCTGCTGGCGGGCCCGGAGGGTGAGGATGGAGAATTCACCGGTATGCAGACACGAGGCTTGATCTGCTCCAACCTCCCCTTGTGAACGGAGGTACCACCAGATTACTTGGGAATATATTTTAAAAATTTAATTCGATCATTCTCTCTTTCTTCATATCTAGACAGTTACCTGTGGCTTTTTAGATTTCACTAGCACCTGGGTGAAATGATCCCTTCCGTGTTCGAAGCAAAGCCGTCTGGGGTCCATCACCTCACCTCTCACACCGCACCCACCTCACTGCCTGCCTTTTCTCCCGTTCACGCATCCTGAATACAATTGCCGTAAAGCATCTTTCTCAAAGGTGTCTTCAATTTCCAAATAGTCTGAAAACCTATATGCCACTGCCTACATATAAAAAAGAAACATTTAATTTTTGCCATCTGTATACTTCTCCCCATCTCTCCCATCTCTCCATCTCTGCCATCCAGGGCTTGTTTCTCATCGAACAGGTCCTTGAATCCAGTCAGGCAGCTGCATCTGCCCCTCTGTAACTATTCCTCCGCCGCCTTCACACAGGGTGAGTTTCACCTCCACCTGAGGCTTCCCCGGGCTAACTAAAGCCTTAGCCCCTGCCTGTCACACTCTGTCCTTCTGTTCACAGACTCCTGGCTGGTGTCTACGCTCTGATCCCATTATACTAGAAATGACATTATCCTTTGATTCTTCTGCTTTAGTGGGAACCACTTTATACTTTAAAGCATTTTATTCCAACAGCAGAATTAATGTTCTTTGTTAAGAGAATTTCAAGCACAGACAGGTAGGTGGGGAGAAATTGTGAGGCTGTGTTGCTCTTAAAATAAACTAGCACTGCACCTGATTTGAAGCTCTGAGTTTGACTCTTAGAAGGATCTGGAAGGATCTTCTGCACAGAGACTGTCTTTTTCCGAAGCAAGCAACGCCAGTCTAGGCCTGATCACTCTTTGCAGACGCAAGTAGGATTTGAGATGAAGAACACCCTAGATTATCCGGTGGGCCCTAAATGCAATTTCAGTGTCCTCATAAGAAAGGCAGGGGGAGGTTGGCCACGGAAGAGGAGGAGGTGATGTGACCATGGAGGCCGAGACTGGAGTGATGGGCCACAGGTCAAGAATGCTGACAGGGCTTCCCTGGTGGTGCAGTGGTTGAGAGTCCGCCTGCCGATGCAGAGGACACGGGTTCGTGCCCCGGTCTGGGAGGATCCCACATGCCGTGGAGCGGCTGGGCCCGTGAGTCATGGCCGCTGAGCCTGCGCGTCCGGAGCCTGTGCTCCGCAACGGGAGAGGTCACAACAGTGAGAGGCTCGCGTGCCACAAAAAAAAAAAAAAAAAAAAGAATGCCGACAGCCACCAGAAGCTGGAAGACGCAAGGACGGATTCTCCCCAAGGGCCACCAGAGGGAGTGCAGCCGTGCCAATAGCTTGATACCAGGCTTCTGGCCTCCAAAATGTGAAAAAAATAAATTTCTATTGTTTTCAGCCACCAGTTTGTGGAAGTTTATGGCGGTCCTTGGAAGGAATACAGCACTTAAGAGCCCAGTCGATAGTAATAGTTCGATAGCAATTCGTCCATAGACGTCATCAGCCTCATCCTATTTTGAGACCAGAGCTGGACAGTGACACATTAGGCCCACCTTTTAGAGGGTGACCCTTCCATCAGTGGAGGATGGAGTAGCACAGAGTGGCTGTTAGAGACTCAGGACCGGAGGTGAAGGGGCAAACTCCCCCAGGGGAAGGGACACTTTGGAGGCAGAATCAGTGACACCTGGTGATGACATTGAGGTGTCAGTGAAGCTGCCCTCCCATCTCCTTTAAGCAGATGGGACCCTCCATACTGAGCTTCCAAGTCTAGGAAGACAAAGAGTATAGTTTTGTACGTGTTGCGTTTGAGGCCCTTCTGTGACATCCAAATGCATCTGGTAGACAGATGGATATTTTGGTCTGAGATTTAGGAAGAGCATCTGAGTTAGAGATAAAGATGAGAGAGCCATTGACTGGCACCTTTATGTAGACTAGAAGCCCTGTGGCAGGATATGGCCGCTCACATAGGAGATGTAAACCAAGAAGGAGAAAACCTGGAGGATGCCAACGTTCCCAGACAAGAGGGGGGAGAGCAGACAGTGAAAGAAACCACGACAGGGTGGCTAGAAATGGAGGATGAGACTCAG